>NW_028263219.1:1155000-1492500 GCF_982192425.1 Myodes glareolus
TGTTGATTCACTTTCTAAATGTTGTACTTTCAGAGAAAATCACTTTCCTTTGAAAGTGCCTTAAGCTACTTACAAGCATTCACCAGCAACTCACAGGCGTTTCTCTGAAAGAGAAGAGGTCTGTTCCAACATTTCAATTCACTGTGCGAAGTGAATGGAGTCTTGATTCACTTTCAAAATGCTGTCCTTTCAGATAAAATCAGTTTCCTTTGAAAGTGCCTTAAGCTACTTACAAGCTTTAGGAAAAAACTCACATGCGTTTCGCTGAAAGAGAAGCTGTCGGTTCGAACACTTCAATTCACAGTGCGAAGTGAATGGAGTGTTGCTTCGCTTTCTAAATGCTGTCCTTTCAGAGGAAATCACTTTCTTTGAAACTGCCTTAAGCTACTTACAAGCATTCAACACCAACTCACATGCATTTCTCTGAAAGAGAAGCAGTCTGTTCCAACACTTATATTCACTGTGAGAAGTGAATGGAGTGTTGCTTCACTTTCTAAATGCTGTACTTTCAGAGAAAATAACTATCCTTGAACGTACCTTAAGCTAATTAGAAGCATTTACAAGAAACTCACATTGATTTCTCTGAAAGAGAAGCAGTCTGTTCCAACACTTCAATTCACTGGGCGAAGTGAATGGAGTGTTGCTTCACTTTCTAAATGCTGTTCTTTCAGAGAAAATCACTCTCCTTTGACACTGCCTTAAGCTACTTACAAGCATTCACCAGCAACTCACATGCATTTATCTGAAAGAGAAGCAGTCTGTTCCAACACTTCAATTCACAGTGTGAAGTGAATGGAGTGTTGCTTTGCTTTCTAAATGCTGTCCTTCCAGAGGAAATCACTTTCTTTGAAACTGCCTTAAGCTACTTACATGCATTCACCAGCAACTCACATGCATTTCTCTGAAAGAGAAACAGTCTGTTCCAACACTTCAATTCACTCTGCGAAGTGAATGGAGTGTTGCTTCACTTTCTAAATGCTGTACTTTCAGAGAAAATCACTTTCCTTTTAAAGTGCCTTAAGCTACTTACAAGCATTCACCAGCAACTCACATAAGTTTCTCTGAAAGAGAGGCCGTCTGTTCCAACTCTTCAATTCACTATACGACGTGAATGGAGTGTTGCTTCACTTTCTAAATGCTGTACATTCAGAGAAAATCACTTTCCTTTGAAAGTGACTTAAGCTACTTACAAGCATTCACCACCAACTCACATGCATTTCTCTGAAAGAGAAGCAGTCTGTTCAAACAATTCAATTCACTGTGCGAAGTGAATGGAGTGTTGTTTCACTTTCCAAATGCAGTACTTTCAGAGAAAATCACTTTCCTTTGTAACTGCCTTAAGCTTACTTACAAGCATTCAACACCAACTCACATGCATTTCTCTGAAAGAGAAGCAGTCTGTTCCAACACTTCAATTCACTGTGCGAAGTGAATGGAGTGTTGATTCACTTTCTAAATGCTGTATTTTCAGAGAAAATCACTTTCTTTGAAAGTGCTTTAAGATAATTATAAGCATTCACCAGAAACTCACATGCATTTCTCTGAAAGAGAAGCAGTCTGTTCAAACATTTCAATTCACTGTGCGGAGAGAATGGAGTGTTGATTCACTTTCTAAATGCTGTACTTTCAGAGAAAATCACTTTCCTTTGAAAGTGCCTTAAGCTACTTACAAGCATTCACCAGCAGCTCACATTAGTTTGTCTGAAAGAGAAGCAGTCTGTTCCAACAGTTCAATTCTCTGTGCGAAGTGAATGGAGTATTGCTTCAGTTTCTAAATGATGTACTTTCAGAGAAAATCACTTTCCTTTGAAAGTGCCTTAAGCTACTTACAAGAATTCACCAGCAACTCACAATCATTTTTCTGAAAGAGCGGCTGTCTGTTCCAACATTTCAATTCAATGTGCAAAGTGAATAGAGTGTTGCTTCACTTTCTAAATTCTGTACTTTCAGAGAAAATCACTTTCCGTTGAAAGTGCATTAAGCTACTTACAAGCATTCACCAGCAACTCACATGAGTTTCTCTGAAAGATTAGCTGTCTGTTCCAGCACTGCAATTCACTGTGCGAAGTGAATGGAGTGTTGCTTCACTTTCTAAATGCTGCACTTTCAAAGAAAATAACTTTCCTTTGAAACTGCCTTAAGCTACTTACAAGCATTCACCAGCAACTCACATGGATTTCTCTGAAAGAGAAGCAGTCTGTTCCGACACTTCAATTCACTGTGCGAAGTGAATGGAGTGTTGCTTCACTTTCTAAATGCTGTACTTTCAGAGAAAATCACTTTCCTTTGAAACTGCCTTAAGCTACTTACAAGCATTCACCAGCAATTCACATGCGTTTCTCTGAAAGAGAAGAGGTCTGTTCCAAAACTTCAATTCACTGTGCGAAGTGAATGAAGTGTTGCTTCACTTTCTAAATGCTGTCCTTTAAGAAAAAATCACTTTCCTTTGAAAGTGCCTTAAGCTTCTAAGAAGCTTTAGGAAGAAACTCACATGCGTTTCTCTGAAAGAGAAGCAGTCTGTTCCAACACTTCAATTCAATGTGCGATTTGAATGGAGTGTTGCTTTGTTTTCTAAATGCTGTCCTTTCAGAGAAAATCACTTTCTTTGAAACTGCCTTAAGCTACTTACATGCATTCACCAGCAACTCACATGCATTTCTCTGAAAGAGAAGCAGTCTGTTCTAACACTTCAATTCACTGTGCGAAGTGAATGGAGTTTTGCTTCTCTTTCTAAATGCTGTACTTTCAGAGAAAATCACTTTCCTTTGAAAGTGCCTTAAGCTTCTTAGAAGCTTTAGGAAGAAACTCACATGCGTTTCTCTGAAAGCGAAGCAGTCTGTTCCAACACTTCAATTCACTGTGCGAAGTGAATGGAGTGTTGCTTTGTTTTCTAAATGCTGTCCTTTCAGAGAAAATCACTTTCCTTTGAAACTGCCTTAAGGTACTTACATGCATTCACCAGCAACTCACATGCATTTCTTGAAAGAGAAGCAGTCTGTTCCAACACATCAATTCACTGTGCGAAGTGAATGGAGTGTTGCTTCACTTTCTAAATGCTGTCCTTTCAGAGAAAATCACTTTCCTTTGAAAGTGCCATAAGTTACTTACAAGCATTCACCAGCAACACACATGCATTTCTCTGAAAGAGAAGCAGTCTGTTCCAACACTTCAATTCACTGTGCGAAGTGAATGGAGTATTGCTTCGCTTTCTAAATGCTGTACTTTCAGAGAAAATCACTTTCCTTTGAAACTGCCTTAATTTACTTACATGCTTTCACAAGAAACTCACATGCATTTATCTGAAAGAGAAGAAGTCTGTTCCAACACTTCAATTCACTGTGCGAAGTGAATGGAGTGTTGCTTCACTTTCTAAATGCTGTACTTCCAGAGAAAATCACTTTCCTTTGAAAGTGCCTTAAACTACTTACAAGCATTCAACAGCAACTCACATGAGATTCTCTGAAAGATTAACAGTCTGTTCCAACACTTCAATTCACTGTGCGAAGTGAATGGATTGTTGCTTCACTTTCTAAATGCTGCACTTTCAAAGAAAAAAACTTTCCTTTGAAACTGCCTGAAGCTACTTACAAGCATTCACCAGAAATTCACATACATTTCTCTGAAAGAGAATCAGTCTGTTCCAACATTTCAATTCACTGTGCGAAGTGAGTGGAGTGTTGATTCACTTTCTAAATGCTGTACTTTCAGAGAAAATCACTTTCCTTTGAAAGTGCCTTAAGCTACTTACAAGCATTCATCAGCAGCTCACATTAGTTTCTCTGAAAGAGAAGCAGTCTGTTCCAACAGTTCAATTCTCTGTGCGAAGTGAATGGAGTATTGCTTCAGTTTCTAAATGATGTACTTTCAGAGAAAATCACTTTCTTTTAAAAGTGCCTTAAGCTACTTACAAGAATTCACCAGCAACTCACAATCATTTTTCTGAAAGAGAAGCTGTCTGTTCCAACATTTAAATTCAATGTGCAAAGTGAATGGAGTGTTGCTTCATTTTGTAAATGCTGTACTTTCAGAGAAAATCACTATCCTTTGAAACTGCCTTAAGCTACTTACAAGCATTCACCAGCAAAACACATGCATTTCTCTGAAAGAGAAGCAGTCTGCTCCAACACTTCAATTCACTGTGCGACGTGAATGGAGTGTTGATTCACTTTCTAAATACTGTAATTTCAGAGAAAATCACTTTCCTTTCAAAGTACCTTAAGCTACTTACTTGCATTCACCTGCAACTCACATGCATTTCTCTGAAAGAGAAGCAGTCTGTTCCAACCTTTCAATTCACTGTGTAAAGTGAATGGAGTGCTGCTTCAATTTCTAAATTCTGTACTTTCAGAGAAAATCACTTTTCTTTGAAACTGCCTTAAGCTACTTACAAGCATTCACCAGCAACTCACATGCATTTCTCTGAAAGAGAAGCAGTCTGTTCCAACACTTCAATTCACTGTGAGAAGTGAATGGAGTGTTGCTTCACTTTCTAAATGCTGTACATTCAGAGAAAATCACTTTCCTTTGAAAGTGCCTTAAGCTACTTACAAGCATTCACCAGCAATTCACAGGCGTTTCTCTGAAAGAGAAGAGGTCTGTTCCAACACTTCAATTCTCTGTGCGAAGTGAATGGAGTCTTGATTCACTTTCAAAATGCTGTCCTTTCAGATAAAATCAGTTTCCTTTGAAAGTGCCTTAAGCTACTTACAAGCTTTAGGAAAAAACTCACATGCGTTTCTTTGAAAGAGAAGCTGTCGGTTCCAACACTTCAATTCACAGTGCGAAGTGAATGGAGTGTTGCTTCGCTTTCTAAATGCTGTCCTTTCAGAGGAAATCACTTTCTTTGAAACTGCCTTAAGCTACTTACATGCATTCACCAGCAACTCACATGCATTTCTCTGAAAGAGAAACAGTCTGTTCCAACACTTCAATTCACTGTGCGAAGTGAATGGAGTGTTGCTTCACTTTCTAAATGCTGTACTTTCAGAGAAAATCACTTTCCTTTGAAAGTGCCTTAAGCTACTTACAAGCATTCACCAGCAACTCACATGAGTTTCTCTGAAAGAGAGGCCGTCTGTTCCAACTCTTCAATTCACTATGCGACGTGAATGGAGTGTTGCTTCACTTTCTAAATGCTGTATTTTCAGAGAAAATCACTTTCCTTTGAAAGTGCCTTAAGCTACTTACAAGCATTCACCACCAACTCTCATGCATTTCTCTGAAAGAGAAGCAGTCTGTTCAAACACTTCACTTCACTGTGCGAAGTGAATGGAGTGTTGATTCACTTTCTAAATGCTGTACTTTCAGAGAAAATCACTTTCTTTGAAAGTGCTTTAAGATAATTATAAGCATTCACCAGAAACTCACATGCATTTCTCTGAAAGAGAAGCAGTCTGTTCAAACATTTCAATTCACTGCGCGAACTGAATGGAGTGTTGCTACACTTTCTAAATGCTGTACTTTCAGAGAAAATCACTTTCCTTTTAAAGTGCATTAAGCTACTTACAAGCATTCACCAGCAACTAACAATCATTTTTCTGAAGGAGAAGCAGTCTGTTCCAAAACTTCAATTCACTGTGCAAAGTGAATGGAGTGTTGCTTCACTTTCTAAATGCTGTTCTTTCAGAGAAAATCACTCTCCTTTGAAACTGCCTTAAGCTACTTACAAGCATTCACCAGCAACTCACATGCATTTCTCTGAAAGAGAAGCAGTCTGTTCCAACACTTCAATTCACTGTGAGAAGTGAATGGAGTGTTGCTTCACTTTCTAAATGCTGTACATTCAGAGAAAATCACTTTCCTTTGAAAGTGCCTTAAGCTACTTACAAGCATTCAACACCAACTCACATGCATTTCTCTGAAAGAGAAGCAGTCTGTTCCAACACTTATATTCACTGTGAGAAGTGAATGGAGTGTTGCTTCACTTTCTAAATGCTGTACTTTCAGAGAAAATAACTATCCTTGAACGTGCCTTAAGCTAATTAGAAGCATTCACAAGAAACTCACATTGATTTCTCTGAAAGAGAAGCAGTCTGTTCCAACACTTCAATTCACTGGGCGAAGTGAATGGAGTGTTGCTTCACTTTCTAAATGCTGTACTTTCAGAGAAAATCACTTTCCTTTGAAAGTGCCTTAAGCTACTTACAAGCATTCACCAGCAACTCACATGCATTTCTCTGATAGAGAAGCAGTCTGTTCCAACAATTCAATTCACTGAGCGAAGTGAATGGAGTGTTGATTCACTTTATAAATGCTGTACTTTCAGAGAAAATCACTTTCTTTGAAAGTTCTTTAAGATAATTATAAGCATTCACCAGAAACTCACATGCATTTCTCTGAAAGAAGCAGTCTGTTTAAACATTTCAATTCACTGTGCGATGAGAATGGAGTGTTGATTCACTTTCTAAATGCTGTACTTTCACAGAAAATCACTTTCCTTTGAAAGTGCCTTAAGCTACATACAAGCATTCACCAGCAACTCACATGAGTTTCTCTGAAAGAGAAGCAGTCTGTTCCAAGAGTTCAATTCACTGTGCGAACTGAATGGAGTGTTGCTTCACTTTCTAAAGGCTGTACTTTCAGAGAAATTCACTTTCCTTTGAAAGTGCCTTAAGCTACTTACAAGCATTCACCAGCAACTAACAATCATTTTTCTGAAGGAGAAGCATTCTGTTCCAAAACTTCAATTCACAGTGCAAAGTGAATGGAGTGTTGCTTCACTTTCTAAATGCTGTTCTTTCAGAGAAAATCACTCTCCTTTGAAACTGCCTTAAGCTACTTACAAGCATTCATCAGCAACTCACATGCATTTCTCTGAAAGAGAAGCAGTCTGTTCCAACACTTCAATTCACTTTGAGAAGTGAATGGAGTGTTGCTACACTTTCTAAATGCTGTACTTTCGGAGAAAATCACTTTCCTTTGAAAGTGCCTTAAGCTACTTACAAGCATTCAACACCAACTCACATGCATTTCTCTGAAAGAGAAGCAGTCTGTTCCAACACTTATATTCACTGTGAGAAGTGAATGGAGTGTTGCTTCACTTTCTAAATGCTGTACTTTCAGAGAAAATAACTATCCTTGAACGTGCCTTAAGCTAATTAGAAGCATTCACAAGAAACTCACATTGATTTCTCTGAAAGAGAAGCAGTCTGTTCCAACACTTCAATTCACTGGGCGAAGTGAATGGAGTGTTGCTTCACTTTCTAAATGCTGTACTTTCAGAGAAAATCACTTTCCTTTGAAAGTGCCTTAAGCTACTTACAAGAATTTATCAGCAACTCACATGAGTTTTTCTGAAAGAGAGGCAGTCTGTTCCAACACTTCAATTCACTGTGCGAAGTGAATGGAGTGTTGATTCACTTTCTAACTGCTGTAATTTAAGAGAAAATCACTTTCCATTGAAACTGCATTAAGCTACTTACTTGCATTCACCAGCAAATCACATGCATTTCTCTGAAAGAGAAGCAGTCTGTTCCAACACTTCAATTCACTCTGCGAAGTGAATGGAGTGTTGATTCACTTTCTAAATGCTGTACTTTCAGAGAAAATAACTTTCCTTTGAAAGTGCTTTAAGCTTCTTACAAGCATTCACCAGCAACTCACATGAGTTTCTCTGAAAGAGAAGCAGTCTGTTCCAAAAGTTCAATTCACTGTGCGAAGTGAATGGAGTGTTGCTTCAATTTCTAAATGCTGTACTTTCAGAGAAAGTCACTTTCCTTTGAAACTGCCTTAAGCTACTTACAAGCATTCGACAGCAATTCACATGCGTTTCTCTGAAAGAGAAGCAGTCTGTTCCAACACTTCAATTCACTGTGCGAAGTGACTGGAGTGTTACTTCACTTTCTAAATGCGGTACTTTCAGAGAAAATCACTTTCCTTTGAAAGTGCCTTAAGCTACTTACAAGCATTCGCCAGCAACTCACAATCATTTTTCTGAAAGAGACGCAGTCTGTTCCAACACTTCAATTCACTGTGCAAAGTGAATGGAGTCTTGCTTCACTTTCAAAATGCTGTTCCTTCAGAGAAAATCACTTTCCTTTGAAATTGCCTTAAGCTACTTACAATCATTCAACAGCAACTCACATGCATTTCTCTGAAAGAGAAGCAGTCTGTTCCAACATTTCAATTCACTGTGCGAAGAGAATGGAGTGTTGCTTCACTTTCTAAATGCTGTACTTTCAGAGAAAATCACTCTTCTTTGAAAATGCCTTAAGCTACTTACAAGCATTCACCAGCAACTCACATGAATTTCTCTGAAAGAGAAGCAGTCTGTTCCAACATTTCAATTCACTGTGCGAAGTGAATGGAGTGTTGCTTCACTTTCTAAATGCTGTACTTTCAGAGAAAATCACTTTCCTTTGAAACTCCCTTAAGCTACTTACAAGCATTCACCAGCAATGCACAATCATTTTTCTGAAAGAGAAGCAGTCTGTTCAAACAATTCAATTCACTGTGCGAAGTGAATGGAGGGTTGCTTCACTTTCAAAATGCTGTACTTTCAGAGAAAATCACTTTCCTTTGAAAGTGCCTTAAGCTACTTACAAATATTCACCAGGAACTCACATGAGTTTCTCTGAAAGAGAAGCAGTCTGTTCCAACACTTCAATTAACTGTGCGAAGTGAATGGAGTGTTGCTTCACTTTCTAATTGCTGCACTTTCAAAGAAAAAAACTTTCCTTTGAAACTGCCTTAAGCTACTTACAAGCATTCACCAGCAACTCACATGAGTTTCTCTGAAAGAGAAGCAGTCTGTTCCAACACTTCAATTCACTGTGCGAAGTGATTGGAGTGTTGGTTCACTTTCTAAATGCTGTACTTTCAGAGAAAATCACTTTCCTTTGAAAGTGCCTTAAGCTACTTACAAGCATTCAACACCAACTCACATGCATTTCTCTGAAAGAGAAGCAGTCTGTTCCAACACTTATATTCACTGTGAGAAGTGAATGGAGTGTTGCTTCACTTTCTAAATGCTGTACTTTCAGAGAAAATAACTATCCTTGAACGTGCCTTAAGCTAATTAGAAGCATTCACAAGAAACTCACATTGATTTCTCTGAAAGAGAAGCAGTCTGTTCCAACACTTCAATTCACTGGGCGAAGTGAATGGAGTGTTGCTTCACTTTCTAAATGCTGTACTTTCAGAGAAAATCACTTTCCTTTGAAAGTGCCTTAAGCTACTTACAAGCATTCACCAGCAACTCACATGCATTTCTCTGATAGAGAAGCAGTCTGTTCCAACATTTCAATTCACTGTGCGAAGTGAATGGAGTGTTGCTTCACTTTCTAAATGCTGTACTTTCAGAGAAAATCACTTTCCTTTGAAACTGCCTTAAGCTACTTACAAATATTCACCAGCAACTCACATGAGTTTCTCTGAAAGAGAAGCAGTCTGTTCCAACAGTTCAATTCACTGTGTGAATTGAATGGAGTGTGGCTTCACTTTCGAAATGCTGTACTTTCAGAGAAAATCACTTTTTTTAAAACTGCCTTAAGCTACTTACAAGCATTTAGAAGAAACTCACATTCGGTTCCCTGAAAGAGAAGCAGTCTGTCCCAACATTTCAATTCACTGTGCGAAGAGAATGGAGTGTTGCTTCACTTTCTAAATGCTGTACTTTCCTAGAAAATCACTTTCCTTTGAAACTCCCTTAAGCTACTTACAAGCATTCACCAGCAATGCACAATCATTTTTCTGAAAGAGAAGCAGTCTGTTCAAACAATTCAATTCACTGTGCGAAGGGAATTGAGGGTTGCTTCACTTTAAAAATGCTGTACTTTCAGAGAAAATCACTTTCCTTTGAAACTGCCTTAAGCTATTTACGAGTATTCACGAGGAACTCACATGAGTTTCTCTGAAAGAGAAGCAGTCTGTTCCAACACTTCAATTAACTGTCCGAAGTGAATGGAGTGTTGCTTCACTTTCTTAATACTGTACTTTCAGAGAAAATCACTTTCCTTTGAAACTGCCTTAAGCTACTTACAAGCATGCACAAGAAACTCACATGCATTTCTCTGAAAGATAAGCAGTCTGTTCCAACACTTCAATTCACTGTGCGAAGTGAATGGAGTGTTGCTTCACTTTCTAAATGCTGTACTTTCAGAGAAAATCACTTTCCTTTGAAACTCCGTTAAGCTACTTACAAGCATTCACCAGCAATGCACAGTCACTTTTCAGAAAGGGAAGCAGTCTGTTCAAACAATTCAATTCACTGTGCGAAGTGAATGGAGGGTTGCTTCACTTTTAAAATGCTGTACTTTCAGAGGAAATCACTTTCCTTTGAAACTGCCTTAAGCTACTTACAAGTATTCACCAGGAACTCACATGAGTTTCTCTTAAAGAGAAGCAGTCTGTTCCAACACTTCAATTCACTGTGCGAAGTGAATGGAGTGTTGCTTCACTTTCTAAATGCTGTACTTTCAGTGAAAATCACTTTCCTTGGAAACTGCCTTAAGCTAATTACGAGTATTCACAAGAAATTCACATGCATTTCTCTGAAAGATAAGTAGTCTGTTCCAACAATTCAATTCACTGTGTGAAGTGAATGGAGTGTTGATTCACTTTCTAAATGCTGTAGTTACAGAGATAATCACTTTACTTTGAAAGTGCCTTAAGGTACTTACAAACATTCACCAGCAACTCACATGTGTTTCTCTTAAAGAGAAGCAGTCTGTTCCAACACTTCAATTCACTGTGCGAAGTGATTGGAGTGTTACTTCACTTTCTAAATGCAGTAGTTACAGAGAAAATCACTTTCCTTTGAAACTGCCTTAATCTACTTACAAGAATTCACAAGAAGCTCACATGCGTTTCTCTGAAAGAGAAGCAGTCTGTTCCAACACTTCAATTCACTGTGCGAAGTGATTGGAGTGTTACTTCACTTTCTAAATTCTGTAGTTACAGAGAAAATCACTTTCCTTTGAAACTGCCTTAATCTACTTACAAGAATTCACAAGAAGCTCACATGCGTTTCTCTGAAAGAGAAGCAGTCTGTTCCAACACTTCAATTCACTGTGCGAAGTGAATGGAGTGTTGCTTCCCTTTCTAAATGCTGTACTTTCAGAGAAAATCACTTTCCTTTGAAACTACCTTAAGCTACTTACATGCATTACCAGCAACTCACATGCGTTTCTCTGAAAGAGAAGCAGTCTGTTCCAACAGTTGAATTCACTGTGCGAAGTGAATGGAGTGTTGCTTCACTTTCTAAATGCTGTACTTTCACAGAAAATCACTTTCTTTGAAAGTGCCTTAAGCTAATTATAAGCATTCATCAGCAACTCACATGCATTTCTCTGAAAGAGAAGCAGTCTGTTCCAACACTTCAATTCACTGTGCGAAGTGAATGGAGTGTTGATTCACTTTCTAAATGCTGTACTTTCAGAGAAAATCACTTTCCTTTGAAACTGCCCTAAGCCACTTACAAGCATTCACCACCAACTCACATGGGTTTCTCTGAAAGTGAAGCACTCTGTTCCAACACTTCAATTAACTGTGCGAAGTGAATGGAGTGTTGCTTCACTTTCCAATTGCTGCACTTTCAAAGAAAAAAACTTTCCTTTGAAACTGACTTAGGCTACTTACAAGCATTCACCAGCAACACACATGAGTTTATCTGAAAGAGAAGCAGTCTGTTCCAACACTTCAATTCACTGTGGAAAGTGAATAGAGTGTTGATTCACTTTCTAAATGCTGTAATTTCAGAGAAAATCGCTTTCCTTTGAAACTGCATTAAGCTACTTACTAGCATTCACCAGCAACTCACATACATTTCTCTGAAAGAGAAGCAGTCTGTTCCAACACTTCAATTCACTATGCAAAGTGAACGGAGTGTTGCTTCACTTTCTAAATTCTGTACTTTCAGAGAAAATCACTTTCCTTTGAAATTGCCTTAAGCTACTTACAAGCATTCACAAGAAACTCACATGCATTTCTCTGAAAGAGAAGCAGTCTGTTCCAACACTTCAATTCACTGTGCGAAGTGAATGGAGTGTTGATTCACTTTCTAAATGCTGTACTTTCAGAGAAAATCACTTTCCTTTGAAACTCCCTTAAGCTACTTACAAGCATTCACCAGCAATGCACAATCATTTTTCAGAAAGAGAAGCAGTCTGTTCAAACAATTCAATTCACTGTGCGAAGTGAATGGAGGGTTGCTTCACTTTTAAAATGCTGTACTTTCAGAGAAAATCACTTTCCTTTGAAACTGCAAAGCTACTTACAAGTATTCACCAGGAACTCACATGAGTTTCTCTGAAAGAGAAGCAGTCTGTTCCAACACTTCAATTAACTGTGCGAAGTGAATGGAGTGTTGCTTCACTTTCTAATTGCTGCACTTTCAAAGAAAAAAACTTTCCTTTGAAACTGCCTTAAGCTACTTACAAGCATTCACCAGCAACTCACATGAGTTTCTCTGAAAGAGAAGCAGTCTGTTCCAACACTTCAATTCACTGTGCGAAATGAACGGAGTGTTGCTTCACTTTCTAAATGCTGTACTTTCAGTGAAAATCACTTTCCTTGGAAACTGCCTTAAGCTAATTACAAGCATTCACAAGAAATTCACATGCATTTCTCTGAAAGAGAAGTAGTCTGTTCCAACAATTCAATTCACTGTGTGAAGTGAATGGAGTGTTGATTCACTTTCTAAATGCTGTAGTTACAGAGATAATCACTTTACTTTGAAAGTGCCTTAAGCTACTCACAAACATTCACCAGCAACTCACATGTGTTTCTCTGAAAGAGAAGCAGTCTCTTCCAACACTTCAATTCACTGTGCGAAGTGATTGGAGTGTTACTTCACTTTCTAAATTCTGTAGTTACAGAGAAAATCAACTTCCTTTGAAAGTGCCTTAAACTACTTACAAGCATTCACCAGCAACTCACATGAGTTTCTCTGAAAGAGAAGCAGTCTGTTCCAATACTTCAATTCACTGTGCGAAGTGATTGGAGTGTTACTTCACTTTCTAAATTCTGTAGTTACAGAGAAAATCAACTTCCTTTGAAAGTGCCTTAAACTACTTACAAGCATTCACCAGCAACTCACATGAGTTTCTCTGAAAGTTTATCAGTCTGTTCCAACACTTCAATTCACTGTGCGAAGTGAATGGAGTGTTGCTTCACTTTCTAAATGCTGCACTTTCAAAGAAAAAAACTTTCCTTTGAAACTGAATGAGCTACTTAGAAGCATTCACTAGAAACTCACATGTATTTCTCTGAAAGAGAAGCAGTCTGTTCCAATACTTCAATTCACTGTGCGAAGTGAATGGAGTGTTGCTTCCCTTTCTAAATGCTGTACTTTCAGAGAAAATCACTTTCCTTTGAAACTACCTTAAGCTACTTACATGCATTACCAGCAACTCAAATGCGTTTCTCTGAAAGAGAAGCAGTCTGTTCCAACACTTGAATTCACTGTGCGAAGTGAATGAGTGTTGCTTCACTTTCTAAATGCTATACTTTCAGAGAAAATCACTTTCTTTGTAAGTGCCTTAAGCTAATTATAAGCATTCATCAGCAACTCACATGCATTTCTCTGAAAGAGAAGCAGTCTGTTCCAACACTTCAATTCACTGTGCGAAGTGAATGGAGTGTTGATTCACTTTCTAAATGCTGTACTTTCAGAGAAAATCACTTTCCTTTGAAACTGCCCTAAGCCACTTACAAGCATTCACCACCAACTCACATGGGTTTCTCTGAAAGTGAAGCAGTCTGTTCCAACACTTCAATTAACTGTGCGAAGTGAATGGAGTGTTGCTTCACTTTCCAATTGCTGCACTTTCAAAGAAAAAAAACTTTCCTTTGAAACTGACTTAGGCTACTTACAAGCATTCACCAGCAACACACATGAGTTTATCTGAAAGAGAAGCAGTCTGTTCCAACACTTCAATTCACTGTGGAAAGTGAATAGAGTGTTGATTCACTTTCTAAATGCTGTAATTTCAGAGAAAATCGCTTTCCTTTGAAACTGCATTAAGCTACTTACTAGCATTCACCAGCAACTCACATACATTTCTCTGAAAGAGAAGCAGTCTGTTCCAACACTTCAATTCACTATGCAAAGTGAACGGAGTGTTGCTTCACTTTCTAAATTCTGTACTTTCAGAGAAAATCACTTTCCTTTGAAATTGCCTTAAGCTACTTACAAGCATTCACAAGAAACTCACATGCATTTCTCTGAAAGAGAAGCAGTCTGTTCCAACACTTCAATTCACTGTGCGAAGTGAATGGAGTGTTGATTCACTTTCTAAATGCTGTACTTTCAGAGAAAATCACTTTCCTTTGAAACTCCCTTAAGCTACTTACAAGCATTTACCAGCAATGCACAATCATTTTTCAGAAAGAGAAGCAGTCTGTTCAAACAATTCAATTCACTGTGCGAAGTGAATGGAGGGTTGCTTCACTTTTAAAATGCTGTACTTTCAGAGAAAATCACTTTCCTTTGAAACTGCCTTAAGCTACTTACAAGTATTCACCAGGAACTCACATGAGTTTCTCTGAAAGAGAAGCAGTCTGTTCCAACACTTCAATTCACTGTGCGAAGTGAACGGAGTGTTGCTTCACTTTCTAAATGCTGTACTTTCAGTGAAAATCACTTTCCTTGGAAACTGCCTTAAGCTAATTACAAGTATTCACAAGAAATTCACATGCATTTCTCTGAAAGATAAGTAGTCTGTTCCAACAATTCAATTCACTGTGTGAAGTGAATGGAGTGTTGATTCACTTTCTAAATGCTGTAGTTACAGAGATAATCACTTTACTTTGAAAGTGCCTTAAGCTACTTACAAACATTCACCAGCAACTAACATGTGTTTCTCTGAAAGAGAAGCAGTCTGCTCCAACACTTCAATTCACTGTGCGAAGTGATTGGAGTGTTACTTCACTTTCTAAATATTGTAGTTACAGAGAAAATCACTTTCCTTTGAAACTGCCTTAATCTACTTACAAGAATTCACAAGAAGCTCACATGCGTTTCTCTGAAAGAGAAGCAGTCTGTTACAACACTTCAATTCACTGTGCGAAGTGAATGGAGTGTTGCTTTCCTTTCTAAATGCTGTACTTTCAGAGAAAATCACTTTCCTTTGAAACTACCTTAAGCTACTTACATGCATTACCAGCAACTCACATGCGTTTCTCTGAAAGAGAAGCAGTCTGTTTCAACACTTGAATTCACTGTGCGAAGTGAATGGAGTGTTGCTTCACTTTCTAAATGCTGTACTTTCAGAGAAAATCACTTTCTTTGAAAGTGCCTTAAGCTAATTATAAACATTCATCAGCAACTCACATGCATTTCTCTGAAAGAGAAGCAGTCTCTTCTAACATTTCAATTCACTGTGTGAAGTGACTGGAGTGTTGCTTCACTTTCTAAATGCTGTGCTTTCAGAGAAAATCACTGTCCTTTGAAACCGCCTTAAGCTACTTACAATCATTCACCAGCAACTCACATGAATTTCTCTGAAAGAGAAGCAGTCTGTTCCAACACTTCAATTCACTGTGCGAAGTGATTGGAGTGGTACTTCACTTTCTAAATGCTGTAGTTACAGAGAAAATCACTTTCCTTTGAAACTGCCTTAATCTACTTACAAGAATTCACAAGAAACTCACATACGTTTCTCTGATAGAGAAGCAGTCTGTTCCAACACTTCAATTCACTGTGCGAAGTGAATGGAGTGTTGATTCACTTTCTAAATGCTGTACTTTCAGAGAAAATCACTTTCCTTTGAAACTGCCCTAAGCAACTTACAAGCATTCACCAGCAACTCACATGGGTTTCTCTGAAAGTGAAGCAGTCTGTTCCAACACTTCAATTAACTGTGCGAAGTGAATGGAGTGTTGCTTCACTTTCTAATTGCTGCACTTTCAAAGAAAAAAACTTTCTTTGGAAATGACTTAGGCTACTTACAAGCATTCACCAGCAACACACATGAGTTTATCTGAAAGAGAAACAGTCTGTTCCAACACTTCAATTCACTGTGGAAAGTGAATAGAGTGTTGATTCACTTTCTAAATGCTGTAATTTCAGAGAAAATCGCTTTCCTTTGAAACTGCATTAAGCTACTTACTAGCATTCACCAGCAACTCACATACATTTCTCTGAAAGAGAAGCAGTCTGTTCCAACACTTCAATTCACTATGCAAAGTGAACGGAGTGTTGCTTCACTTTCTAAATTCTGTACTTTCAGAGAAAATCACTTTCCTTTGAAATTGCCTTAAGCTACTTACAAGCATTCACAAGAAACTCACATGCATTTCTCTGAAAGAGAAGCAGTCTGTTCCAACACTTCAATTCACTGTGCGAAGTGAATGGAGTGTTGATTCACTTTCTAAATGCTGCACTTTCAGAGAAAATCACTTTCCTTTGAAACTCCCTTAAGCTACTTACAAGCATTCACCAGCAATGCACAGTCATTTTTCAGAAAGAGAAGCAGTCTGTTCAAACAATTCAATTCACTGTGCGAAGTGAATGGAGGGTTGCTTCACTTTTAAAATGCTCTACTTTCAGAGAAAATCACTTTCCTTTGAAACTGCCTTAAGCTACTTACAAGTATTCACCAGCAACTCACATGGGTTTCTCTGAAAGTGAAGCAGTCTGTTCCAACACTTCAATTAACTGTGCGAAGTGAATGGAGTGTTGCTTCACTTTCTAATTGCTGCACTTTCAAAGAAAAAACTTTCCTTTGAAACTGACTTAGGCTACTTACAAGCATTCACCAGCAACACACATGAGTTTCTCTGAAAGAGAAGCAGTCTGTTCCAACACTTCAATTCACTGTGTGAAGTGAATGGAGTGTTGCTTCACTTTCTAAATGCTGTACTTTCACAGAAAATCACTTTCCTTTGAAAGTGCCTTAGGCTACTTACAAGCATTCAAAAGAAACTAACATGTGTTTCCTGAAAGAGAAGCAGTCTGTTCCAACACTTCAATTCACTGTGCGAGATGATTGGAGTGTTACTTCACTTTCTAAATGCTGTAGTTACAGAGAAAATCACTTTCCTTTGAAACTGCCTTAATCTACTTACAAGAATTCACAAGAAACTCACATGCGTTTCTCTGAAAGAGAAGCAGTCTGTTCCAACACTTCAATTCACTGTGCGAAGTGAATGGAGTGTTGATTCACTTTCTAAATGCTGTACTTTCAGAGAAAATCACTTTTTTTTGAAACTCCCTTAAGCTACTTACAAGCATTCACCAGCAATGCACATGGGTTTCTCTGAAAGTGAAGAAGTCTGTTCCAACACTTCAATTCACTGTGCAAAGTGAATGGAGTGTTGCTTCAGTTTCTAAATGCTGTACTTTCAGAGAAAATCACTTTCCTTTGAAACTCCCTTAAGCTACTTACAAGCATTCACCAGCAATGCACAATCAATTTTCTAAAAGAGTAGCAGTTGTTCAAACAATTCAATTTACTGTGCGAAGTGAATGGAGGGTTGTTTCACTTTCAAAATGCTGTATTTTCAGAGAAAATCACTTTCCTTTGAAACTGCCTTAAGCTACTTACAAGTATTCACCAGCAACTCACATGAGTTTCTCTGAAAGAGAAGCAGTCTCTTCTAACATTTCAATTCACTGTGCGAAGTGACTGGAGTGTTGCTTCACTTTCTAAATGCTGTGCTTTCAGAGAAAATCACTTTCCTTTGAAACTCCCTTAAGCTACTTACAAGCATTCACCAGCAATGCAGAGTCACTTTTCAGAAAGAGAAGCAGTCTGTTCAAACAATTCAATTCACTGTGCGAAGTGAATGGAGGGTTGCTTCACTTTTAAAATGCTGTACTTTCAGAGAAAATCACTTTCCTTTGAAACTGCCTTAAGCTACTTACAAGTATTCACCAGGAACTCACATGAGTTTCTCTTAAAGAGAAGCAGTCTGTTCCAACACTTCAATTCACTGTGCGAAGTGAACGGAGTGTTGCTTCACTTTCTAAATGCTTTACTTTCAGTGAAAATCACTTTCCTTGGAAACTGCCTTAAGCTAATTACAAGTATTCACAAGAAATTCACATGCATTTCTCTGAAAGATAAGTAGTCTGTTCCAACAATTCAATTCACTGTGTGAAGTGAATGGAGTGTTGATTCACTTTCTAAATGCTGTAGTTACAGAGAAAATCACTTTTCTTTGAAACTGCCTTAATCTACTTACAAGAATTCACAAGAAGCTCACATGCGTTTCTCTGAAAGAGAAGCAGTCTGTTCCAACACTTCAATTCACTGTGCGAAGTGAATGGAGTGTTGCTTCCCTTTCTAAATGCTGTACGTTCAGAGAAAATCACTTTATTTGAAACTACCTTAAGCTACTTACATGCATTACCAGCAACTCACATGCGTTTCTCTGAAAGAGAAGCAGTCTGTTCCAACACTTGAATTCACTGTGCGAAGTGAATGGAGTGTTGCTTCACTTTCTAAATGCTGTACTTTCAGAGAAAATCACTTTCTTTGAAAGTGCCTTAAGCTAATTATAAGCATTCATCAGCAACTCACATGCATTTCTCTGAAAGAGAAGCAGTCTCTTCTAACATTTCAATTCACTGTGCGAAGTGACTGGAGTGTTGCTTCACTTTCTAAATGCTGTGCTTTCAGAGAAAATCACTGTCCTTTGAAACTGCCTTAAGCTACTTACAATCATTCACCAGCAACTCACATGAGTTTCTCTGAAAGAGAAGCAGTCTGTTCCAACACTTCAATTCACTGTGCGAAGTGATTGGAGTGGTACTTCACTTTCTAAATGCTGTAGTTACAGAGAAAATCACTTTCCTTTGAAACTGCCTTAATCTACTTACAAGAATTCACAAGAAACTCACATACGTTTCTCTGATAGAGAAGCAGTCTGTTCCAACACTTCAATTCACTGTGCGAAGTGAATGGAGTGGTGCTTCCCTTTCTAAATGCTGTACTTTCAGAGAAAATCACTTTCCTTTGAAACTACCTTAAGCTACTTACATGCATTACCAGCAACTCACATGCGTTTCTCTGAAAGAGAAGCAGTCTGTTCCAACACTTGAATTCACTGTGCGAAGTGAATGGAGTGTTGCTTCACTTTCTAAATGCTGTACTTTCAGAGAAAATCACTTTCTTTGAAAGTGCCTTAAGCTAATTATAAGCATTCATCAGCAACTCACATGCATTTCTCTGAAAGAGAAGCAGTCTCTTCTAACATTTCAATTCACTGTGCGAAGTGAATGGAGTGTTGCTTCACTTTCTAAATGCTGTGCTTTCAGAGAAAATCACTGTCCTTTGAAACTGCCTTAAGCTACTTACTAGCATTCACCAGCAACTCACATGAGTTTCTCTGAAAGAGAAGCAGTCTGTTCCAACACTTCAATTCACTGTGCGAAGTGATTGAAGTGGTACTTCACTTTCTAAATGCTGTAGTTACAGAGAAAATCACTTTCCTTTGAAACTGCCTTAATCTACTTACAAGAATTCACAAGAAACACACATACGTTTCTCTGATAGAGAAGCAGTCTGTTCCAACACTTCAATTCACTGTGCGAAGTGAATGGAGTGTTGCTTCCCTTTCTAAATGCTGTACTTTCAGAGAAAATCACTTTCCTTTGAAACTGCCCTAAGCTACTTACAAGCATTCACCAGCAACTCACATGGGTTTCTCTGAAAGTGAAGCAGTCTGTTCCAACACTTCAATTAACTGTGCGAAGTGAATGGAGTGTTGCTTCACTTTCTAATTGCTGCACTTTCAAAGAAAAAAACTTTCCCTTGAAACTGACTTAGGCTACTTACAAGCATTCACCAGCAACACACATGACTTTATCTGAAAGAGAAGCAGTCTGTTCCAACACTTCAATTCACTGTGGAAAGTGAATAGAGTGTTGATTCACTTTCTAAATGCTGTAATTTCAGAGAAAATCGCTTTCCTTTGAAACTGCATTAAGCTACTTACTAGCATTCACCAGCAACTCACATACATTTCTCTGAAAGAGAAGCAGTCTGTTCCAACACTTCAATGCACTATGCAAAGTGAACGGAGTGTTGCTTCACTTTCTAAATTCTGTACTTTCAGAGAAAATCACTTTCCTTTGAAATTGCCTTAAGCTACTTACAAGCATTCACAAGAAACTCACATACATTTTTCTGAAAGAGAAGCAGTCAGTTCCAACACTTCAATTCACTGTGCGAAGTGAATGGAGTGTTGCTTCACTTTCTAAATGCTGTACTTTCAGAGAAAATCACTTTCCTTTGAAACTCCCTTAAGCTACTTACAAGCATTCACCAGCAATGCACAGTCATTTTTCAGAAAGAGAAGCAGTCTCTTCAAACAATTCAATTCACTGTGCGAAGTAAATGGAGGGTTGCTTCACTTTTAAAATGCTGTACTTTCAGAGAAAATCACTTTCGTTTGAAAATGCCTTAAGCTACTTACAAGCATTCACCAGGAACTCACATGAGTTTCTCTGAAAGAGAAGCAGTCTCTTCCAACACTTCAATTAACTGTGCGAAGTGAATGGAGTGTTGCTTCACTTTCTAATTGCTGCACTTTCAAAGAAAAAAACTTTCCTTTGAAACTGCCTTATGCTACTTACAAGCATTCACCAATAACTCACATGAGTTTCTCTGAAAGAGAAGCAGTCTGTTCCAACACTTCAATTCACTGTGCGAAGTGAATGGAGTGTTGCTTCCCTTTCTAAATGCTGTACGTTCAGAGAAAATCACTTTCCTTAGAAACTACCTTAAGCTACTTACATGCATTACCAGCAACTCACATGCGTTTCTCTGAAAGAGAAGCAGTCTGTTCCAACACTTGAATTCACTCTGCGAAGTGAATGGAGTGTTGCTTCACTTTCTAAATGCTGTACTTTCAGAGAAAATCACTTTCTTTGAAAGTGCCTTAAGCTAATTATAAGCATTCATCAGCAACTCACATGCATTTCTCTGAAAGAGAAGCAGTCTCTTCTAACATTTCAATTCACTGTGCGAAGTGACTGGAGTGTTGCTTCACTTTCTAAATGCTGTGCTTTCAGAGAAAATCACTGTCCTTTGACACTGCCTTAAGCTACTTACAATCATTCACCAGCAACTCACATGAGTTTCTCTGAAAGAGAAGCAGTCTGTTCCAACACTTCAATTCACTGTGCGAAGTGATTGGAGTGGTACTTCACTTTCTAAATGCTGTAGTTACAGAGAAAATCACTTTCCTTTGAAACTGCCTTAATCTACTTACAAGAATTCACAAGAAACTCACATACGTTTCTCTGATAGAGAAGCAGTCTGTTCCAACACTTCAATTCACTGTGCGAAGTGAATGGAGTGTTGCTTCCCTTTCTAAATGCTGTACTTTCAGAGAAAATCACTTTCCTTTGAAACTACCTTAAGCTACTTACATGCATTACCAGCAACTCACATGCGTTTCTCTGAAAGAGAAGCAGTCTGTTCCAACACTTGAATTCACTGTGCGAAGTGAATGGAGTGTTGCTTCACTTTCTAAATGCTGTACTTTCAGAGAAAATCACTTTCTTTGAAAGTGCCTTAAGCTAATTATAAGCATTCATCAGCAACTCACATGCATTTCTCTGAAAGAGAAGCAGTCTCTTCTAACATTTCAATTCACTGTGCGAAGTGAATGGAGTGCTGCTTCACTTTCTAATTGCTGCACTTTCAAAGAAAAAAACTTTCCCTTGAAACTGACTTAGGCTACTTACAAGCATTCACCAGCAACACACATGAGTTTATCTGAAAGAGAAGCAGTCTGTTCCAACACTTCAATTCACTGTGGAAAGTGAATAGAGTGTTGATTCACTTTCTAAATGCTGTAATTTCAGAGAAAATCGCTTTCCTTTGAAACTGCATTAAGCTACTTACTAGCATTCACCAGCAACTCACATACATTTCTCTGAAAGAGAAGCAGTCTGTTCCAACACTTCAATTCACTATGCAAAGTGAACGGAGTGTTGCTTCACTTTCTAAATTCTGTACTTTCAGAGAAAATCACTTTCCTTTGAAATTGCCTTAAGCTACTTACAAGCATTCACAAGAAACTCACATACATTTTTCTGAAAGAGAAGCAGTCAGTTCCAACACTTCAATTCACTGTGCGAAGTGAATGGAGTGCTGCTTCACTTTCTAAATGCTGTACTTTCAGAGAAAATCACTTTCCTTTGAAACTCCCTTAAGCTACTTACAAGCATTCACCAGCAATGCACAGTCATTTTTTAGAAAGAGAAGCAGTCTGTTCAAACACTTCAATTCACTGTGTGAAGTGAATGGAGTGTTGCTTCACTTTCTAAATGCTGTCCTTTCAGAGAAAATCACTTTCCTTTGAAAGTGCCTTAGGCTACTTACAAGCATTCACAAGAAACTAACATGCGTTTCCTGAAAGATAAGCAGTCTGTTCCAACACTTCAATTCACTGTGCGAAGTGATTGGAGTGTTACTTCACTTTCGAAATGCTGTAGTTACAGAGAAAATCACTTTCCTTTGAAACTGCCTTAATCTACTTACAAGAATTCACAAGAAACTCACGTGCGTTTCTCTGAAAGAGAAGCAGTCTGTTCCAACACTTCAATTCACTGTGCGAAGTGAATGGAGTGTTGATTCACTTTCTAAATGCTGTACTTTCAGAGAAAATCACTTTCCTTTGAAACTGCCCTAAGCTACTTACAAGCATTCACCAGCAACTCACATGGGTTTCTCTGAAAGTGAAGCAGTCTGTTCCAACACTTCAATTAACTGTGCGAAGTGAATGGGGTGTTGCTTCACTTTCTAATTGCTGCACTTTCAAAGAAAAAAACTTTCCTTTGAAACTGACTTAGGCTACTTACAAGCATTCACCAGCAACACACATGAGTTTCTCTGAAAGAGAAGCAGTCTGTTCCAGCACTTCAATTCACTGTGTGAAGTGAATGGAGTGTTGCTTCACTTTCTAAATGCTGTACTTTCACAGAAAATCACTTTCCTTTGAAAGTGCCTTAGGCTACTTACAAGCATTCACAAGAAACTAACATGTGTTTCCTGAAAGAGAAGCAGTCTGTTCCAACACTTCAATTCACTGTGCGAAGTGATTGGAGTGTTACTTCACTTTCTAAATGCTGTAGTTACAGAGAAAATCACTTTCCTTTGAAACTGCCTTAATCTACTTACAAGAATTCACAAGAAACTCACATGCGTTTCTCTGAAAGAGAAGCAGTCTGTTCCAACACTTCAATTCACTGTGCGAAGTGAATGGAGTGTTGATTCACTTTCTAAATGCTGTACTTTCAGAGAAAATCACTTTTTTTTGAAACTCTCTTAAGCTACTTACAAGCAATCACCAGCAATGCACATGGGTTTCTCTGAAAGTGAAGAAGTCTGTTCCAACACTTCAATTCACTGTGCGAAGTGAATGGAGTGTTGCTTCACTTTCTAAATGCTGTACTTTCAGAGAAAATCACTTTCCTTTGAAACTCCCTTAAGCTACTTACAAGCATTCACCATCAATGCACAATCAATTTTCTGAAAGAGAAGCAGTCTGTTCAAACAATTCAATTCACTGTGCGAAGTGAATGGAGGGTTGCTTCACTTTCAAAATGCTGTACTTTCAGAGAAAATCACTTTCCTTTGAAACTGCCTTAAGCTACTTACAAGTATTCACCAGGAACTCACATGAGTTTCTCTGAAAGAGAAGCAGTCTCTTCCAACATTTCAATTAACTGTGCGAAGTGAATGGAGTGTTGCTTCACTTTCTAATTGCTGCACTTTCAAAGAAAAAAAACTTTTCTTTGAAACTGCCTTGAGCTACTTACAAGCATTCACCAGCAACTCACATGAGTTTCTCTTAAAGAGAAGCAGTCTGTTCCAACACTTCAATTCACTGTGCGAAGTGAACGGAGTGTTGCTTCACTTTCTAAATGCTGTACTTTCAGTGAAAATCACTTTCCTCGGAAACTGCCTTAAGCTAATTACAAGCATTCACAAGAAATTCACATGCATTTCTCTGAAAGAGAAGTAGTATGTTCCAACACTTCAATTCACTGTGTGAAGTGAATGGAGTGTTACTTCACTTTCTAAATTCTGTAGTTACAGAGAAAATCACTTTCCTTTGAAACTGCCTTAATCTACCTACAAGAATTCACAAGAAGCTCACATGCGTTTCTCTGAAAGAGAAGCAGTCTGTTCCAACACTTCAATTCACTGTGCGAAGTGAATGGAGTGTTGCTTCACTTTCTAAAAGCTGTACTTTCAGAGAAAATCACTTTCCTTTGAAACTGCCTTAAGCTACTTACATGCATTACCAGCAACTCACATGCGTTTCTCTGAAAGATAAGCAGTCTGTTCCAACACTTGAATTCACTGTGCGAAGTGAATGAAGTGTTGCTTCACTTTCTAAATGCTGTACTTTCAGAGACAATCACTCTCTTTGAAAGTGCCTTAAGCTAATTATAAGCATTCATCATCAACTCACACGCATTTCTCTGAAAGAGAAGCAGTCTCTTCTAACATTTCAATTCACTGTGCGAAGTGAATGGTGTGTTGCTTCACTTTCTAAATGCTGTGCTTTCAGAGAAAATCACTTTCCTTTGAAAGTGCCTTAAGCTACATACAGGCATTCACCAGCAACTCACATACATTTCTCTGAAAGAGAAGCAGTCTGTTCCAACACTTCAACTCACTATGCAAAGTGAACGGAGTGTTGCTTCACTTTCTAATTGCTGCACTTTCAAAGAAAATCACTTTCCTTTGAAATTGCCTTAAGCTACTTACAGGCATTCTCAAGAAACTCACATGCATTTCTCTGAAAGAGAAGCAGTCTGTTCCAACACTTCAATTCACTGTGCGAAGTGAATGGAGTGTTGCTTCACTTTCTAAATGCTGTATTTTCAGAGAAAATCACTTTCCTTTGAAAGTGCCTTAGGCTACTTACAAGCATTCACAAGAAACTAACATGCGTTTCTTGAATGAGAAGCAGTCTGTTCCAACACTTCAATTCACTGTGCGAAGTGAACGGAGTGTTGCTTCACTTTCTAAATGCTGTACATTCAGAGAAAATCACTTTCCTTTGAATGTGCCTTAAGCTACTTACAGGCATTCACCAGCAACTCACATGAGTTTCTCTGAAAGAGAAGCAGTCTGTTCCAACACTTCAATTAACTGTGCTAAGTGAATGGAGTGTTGCTTCTCTTTCTAATTGCTGCACTTTCAAAGAAAATAACTTTCCTTTGAAAGTGCCTTAAGCTACTTACAAGCATTGACCAGCAACTCACATGAGTTTCTCTGAAAGAGACGCAGTCTGTTCCAACATTTCAATTCACTGTGCGAAGTGAATGGATTGTTGCTTCACTTTCTAAATGCTGTACTTTCAGAGAATATCACTTTCCTTTGAAACTCCCTTAAGCTACTTACAAGCATTCTCCAGCAATACACAATCATTTTTCTGAAAGAGAAGCAGTCTGTTCAAACAATTCAATTCACTGTGAGAAGTGAATGGAGGGTTGCTTCACTTTCAAAATGCTGTACTTTCAGAGAAAATCACTTTCCTTTGAAACTGCCTTAAGCTACTTACAAGTATTCACCAGGAACTCACATGAGATTCTCTGAAAGAGAAGCATTCTGTTCCAACACTTCAGTTAACTGTGCGAAGTGAATGGAGTGTTGCGTCACATTCTAATTGCTGCACTTTCAAAGAAAAAAAACTTTCCTTTGAAACTGCCTTAAGCTACTTACAAGGATTCAACAGCAACTCACATGAGTTTCTCTGAAAGAGAAGCCGTCTGTTCCAACACTTCAATTCACTGTGCGAAGTGAACGGAGTGTTGCTTCACTTTCTAAATGCTGTACTTTCAGTGAAAATCACTTTCCTTGGAAACTGCCTTAAGCTAATTACAAGCATTCACAAGAAATTCACATGCATTTCTCTGAAAGAGAAGTAGTCTGTTCGAACACTTCAATTCACTGTGTGAAGTGAATGGAGTGTTGCTAAACTTTCTAAATGCTGTAGTTACAGAGATAATCACTTTACTTTGAAAGTGCCTTAAGCTACATACAAACATTCACCAGCAACTCACATGAGTTTCTTGAAAGAGAAGCAGTCTGTTCCAACACTTCAATTTACTGTGCAAAGTGAATGGAGTATTGATTCACTTTAAAAATGCTGTAATTTCAGAGAAAATCACTTTCCTTTGAAACTGCATTAAGCTACTTACTAGCATTCACCAGCAACTCACTTACATTTCTCTGAAAGAGAAGCAGTCTGTTCCAACACTTCAATTCACTGTGCAAAGTGAACGGAGTGTTGCTTCACTTTCTAAATTCTATACTTTCAGAGAAAATCACTTTCCTTTGAAATTGCTTTAAGCTACTTACAAGCATTCACAAGACTCTCATGTATTTCTCTGAAAGAGAAGCAATCTGTTTCAACACTTCAATTCACTGTGCGAAGTGATTGGAGTGTTACTTCACTTTCTAAATGCTGTAGTTACATTGAAAATCACTTTCCTTTGAAACTTCCCAAAGCTACTTACAAGCATTCACCAGCAACTCACATGGGTTTCTCTGAAAGTGAAGCAGTCTGTTCAAACACTTCAATTAACTGTGCGAAGTGAATGGAGTGTTGCTTCACTTTCTAATTGCTGCACTTTCAAAGAAAAAAACTTTCCTTTGAAACTGACTTAGGCTACTTACAAGCATTCACCAGCAACACACATGAGTTTCTCTGAAAGAGAAGCAGTCTGTTCCAACACTTCAATTCACTGTGGAAAGTGAATAGAGTGTTGATTCACTTTCTAAATGCTGTAATTTCAGAGAAAATCGCTTTCCTTTGAAACTGCATTAAGCTACTTACTAGCATTCACCAGCAACTCACATACATTTCTCTGAAAGAGAAGCAGTCTGTTCCAACACTTCAATTCACTGTGCAAAGTGAACGGAGTGTTGCTTCACTTTCTAAATGCTGTATTTTCAGAGAAAATCACTTTCCTTTGAAAGTGCCTTAGGCTACTTCCAAGCATTCACAAGAAACTAATATGCGTTTCTTGAAAGAGAAGCAGTCTGTTCCAACACTTCAATTCACTGTGCGAAGTGAAAGGAGTGTTGCTTCACATTCTAAATGCTGTACTTTCAGAGAAAATCACTTTCTTTGAAACTGCCTTAAGCTACTTAGAAGCAATTACCAGGAGCTCACATGAATTTCTCTGAAAGGGAAGTAGTCTTTTCCAACACTTCAATTCACTGTGCGAAGTGAATGGAGTGTTGCTTCACTTTCTACATGCTGTACTTTCAGAGAAAATCACTTTCTTTGAAACTGCCTTAAGCTACTTAGAAGCAATTACCAGGAACTCACATGCATTTCTCTGAAAGAGAAGCAGTCTGTTCCAACACTTCAATTAACTGTGCGAAGTGAATGGAGTGTTGCTTCACTTTCTCAATGCTGTACTTTCAGAGAAAATCACTTTCCTTTGAAACTGCCTTAAGCTACTTACAAGCATTCGCCAGCAATTCACATGAGTTTCTCTGAAAGAGAAGCAGTCTGTTCCAACGCTTCAATTCACTGTGTGAAGTGAATGGAGTGTTGCTTCACTTTCTAAATGCTGTACTTTCAGAGAAAATCACTTTCCTTTGAAACTGCATTAAGCTACTTACTAGCATTCACCAGCAACTCACATACATTTCTCTGAAAGAGAAGAAGTCGGTTCCAACACTTTAATTCACTGTGGAAAGTGAACGGAGTGTTGCTTCACTTTCTAAATGCTGTACTTTCATCGAAAATCACTTTCCTTTGATAGTGCCTTAAGCTACTTACAAGCATTGACCAGCAACTCACATGAATTTCTCTGAAAGAGAGGCAGTCTGTTCCAACACTTCAATTCACTGTGCTAAGTAAATGGATTGTTGCCTCACTTTCTAAATGCTGTACTTTCAGAGAATATCACTTTCCTTTGAAACTGCATTAAGCTACTAACAAGCATTCACCAGCAACTCACATGAGCTTCTCTGAAAGAGAAGCAGTCTGTTCCAACAGTTCAATTCACTGTGTGAATTGAATGGAGTGTGGCTTCACTTTCTACATGCTGTACTTTCAGAGAAAATCACTTTTTTTTAAAACTGCCTTAAGCTACTTACAAGCATTTAGAAGAAACTCACATTCGTTTCTCTGAAAGAGAAGCAGTCTGTCCCAACACTTCAATTCACTGTGCGAAGTGATTGGAGTGTTACTTCACTTTCTAAATGCTGTAGTTACAGAGAAAATCACTTTCCTATGAAACTGCCTGAATCTACATACAAGAATTCACAAGAAACTCACATGCGTTTCTCTGAAAGAGAAGTAGTCTGTTCCAACACTTCAATTCACTGTGCATAGTGAATGGAGTGTTGCTTCACTTTCTAAATGCTGTCCTTTTTGAGTAAATCACTTTCCTTTTAAAGTGCCTTAAGCTACTTACAAGCATTCACAGGAAATTCAAATGCGTTTCTATGAAAGAGAAGCTGTCTGTTCCAACACTTGAATTCAGTGTGCAAAGTAAATGGAGTGTTGCTTCACTTTCTAAATGCTGTACTTTCAGAGAAAATCACTCTCTTTTGAAACTGCCTTAAGCTACTTACAGGCATTTACAAGAAACTCACATCTGGTTCTCTGAAAGAGAAGCAGTCTGTTCCAACACTTCAATTCACTGTGCGAAGTGAATAGAGTGTTGCTTCACTTTCTAAATGCTCTCCTTTTAGAGAAAATCACTCTCTTTTGAAACTGCCTTAAGCTACTTACAAGCATTCACAAGAAACTCACATCTGTTTCTTTGAAAGAGAAGCAGTCTGTTCCAACACTTCAATTCACTGTGCGAAGTGAATGGAGTGTTGCTTCACTTTCTAAATGTTGTCCTTTCAGAGAAAATCACTTTCCTTTGAATGTGCCTTAAGCTACTTACAAGTATTTAGCAGTAATTCACATGCGTTTCTCTGAAAAAGAAGCGGTCTGTTCCAACACTTCAATTCACTGTGCGAAGTGAATGGAGTGTTGCTTCACTTTCTAAATGCTGTTCTTTCAGAGAAAATCACTTTCCTTTGAAAGTGCCTTAAGCTACTTACAAGCATTCAACAGAAATTCACATGCGTTTCTCTGAAAGAGAAGCAGTCTGTTCCAACACATCAATTCACTGTACGAAGTGAATGGAGTGTTGCTTCACTTTCTATATGCTCTCCTTTTAGAGAAAATCACTCTCTTTTTAAACTGCCTTAAGCTACTTACAAGCATTCACAAGAAACTCACATCTGTTTCTCTGAAAGAGAAGCAGTCGGTTCCAACACTTCAATTCACTGTGTGAAGTGAATGGAGTGTTGCTTCACTTTCTATATGCTCTCCTTTGAGAGAAAATCACTCTCTTTTTAAACTGCCTTAAGCTACTTACAAGCATTTAACAGAAATTCACAATCGTTTCTCTGAAAAAGAAGCAGTCTGTTCCAACACTTCAATTCACTGTGCGAAGTGAATGGTGTGTTGCTTCACTTTCTAAATGCTGTCCTTTTAGAGAAAATCACTCTCTTTTGAAACTGCCTTAAGCTACAAACAAGCATTCACAAGAAACTCACATGGGTTTCTCTGACAGAAAAGCAGTCTGCTCCAACACTTCAATTCACTGTGCGAAGAGAATGGAGTGTTGCTTCACTTTCTAAATGCTGTCCTTTCAGAGAAAATCACTTTCCTTTGAAACTGCCTTAAGCTACTTACATGCATTACCAGTAACTCACATGCGTTTCTCTGAAAGATAAGCAGTCTGTTCCAACACTTGAATTCACTGTGCGAAGTGAATGAAGTGTTGCTTCACTTTCTAAATGCTGTACTTTCAGAGACAATCACTCTCTTTGAAAGTGCCTTAAGCTAATTATAAGCATTCATAATCAACTCACACGCATTTCTCTGAAAGAGAAGCAGTCTCTTCTAACATTTCAATTCACTGTGCGAAGTGAATGGTGTGTTGCTTCACTTTCTAAATGCTGTGCTTTCAGAGAAAATCACTTTCCTTTGAAAGTGCCTTAAGCTACATACAAGCATTCACCAGCAACTCACATACATTTCTCTGAAAGAGAAGCAGTCTGTTCCAACACTTCAACTCACTATGCAAAGTGAACGGAGTGTTGCTTCACTTTCTAAATTCTGTACTTTCAGAGAAAATCACTTTCCTTTGAAATTGCCTTAAGCTACTTACAGGCATTCTCAAGAAACTCACATGCATTTCTCTGAAAGAGAAGCAGTCTGTTCCAACACTTCAATTCACTGTGTGAAGTGAATGGAGTGTTGCTTCACTTTCTAAATGCTGTATTTTCAGAGAAAATCACTTTCCTTTGAAAGTGCCTTAGGCTACTTACAAGCATTCACAAGAAACTAACATGTGTTTCTTGAATGAGAAGCAGTCTGTTCCAACACTTCAATTCACTGTGCGAAGTGAAAGGAGTGTTGCTTCACTTTCTAAATGCTGTACTTTCAGAGAAAATCACTTTCTTTGAAACTACCTAACGCTACTTACAAGCAATTACCAGCAACTCACATGCATTTCTCTGAAAGAGTAGCATTCTGTTCCAACACTTCAATTCACTGTGCGAAGTGAATGGAGTGTTGCTTCACTTTCTAAATGCTGTACATTCAGAGAAAATCACTTTCCTTTGAATGTGCCTTAAGCTACTTACAGGCATTCACCAGCAACTCACATGAGTTTCTCTGAAAGAAGCAGTCTGTTCCAACACTTCAATTAACTGTGCTAAGTGAATGGAGTGTTGCTTCTCTTTCTAATTGCTGCACTTTCAAAGAAAATAACTTTCCTTTGAAACTGCCTTAAGCTACTTACAAGCATTCACCAGCAACTCACATGAGTTTCTCTTAAAGAGAAGCAATCTGTCCCAACACTTCAGTTCGCTGTGTGAAGTGAACAGAGTTTTGCTTCACTTTCTAAATGCTGTACTTTCAGAGAAAATCACTTTCCTTTGAAAGTGCCTTAAGCTACTTACAAGCATTGACCAGCAACTCACATGAGTTTCTCTGAAAGAGACGCAGTCTGTTCCAACATTTCAATTCACTGTGCTAAGTTAATGGATTGTTGCTTCACTTTCTAAATGCTGTACTTTCAGAGAATATCACTTTCCTTTGAAACTGCATTAAGCTACTAACAAGCATTCACCAGCAACTCACATGAGTTTCTCTTAAAGAGAAGCAGTCTGTTCCAACAGTTCAATTCACTGTGTGTATTGAATGGAGTGTGGCTTCACTTTCGAAATGCTGTACTTTCAGAGAAAATCACTTTTTTTTAAAACTGCCTTAAGCTACTTACAAGCATTTAGAAGAAACTCACATTCATTTCTCTGAAAGAGAAGCAGTCTGTCCCAAGATTGCAATTCACTGTGCGAAGAGAATGGAGTGTTACTTCACTTTCTAAATGCTGTACTTTCAGAGAAAATCACTCTTCTTTGAAAATGTTTAAGCTACTTACAAGCATTCACCAGCAACTCACATGAATTTCTCTGAAAGAGAAGCAGTCTTTTCCAACATTTCAATTCACTGTGCGAAGTGAATGGAGTGTTGCTTCACTTTCTAAATACTGTACTTTCAGAGAAAATCACTTTCCTTTGAAACTCCCTTAAGCTACTTACAAGCATTCTCCAGCAATGCACAATCATTTTTCTGAAAGAGAAGCAGTCTGTTCAAACAATTCAATTCAGTGTGAGAAGTGAATGGAGGGTTGCTTCACTTTCAAAATGCTGTACTTTCAGAGAAAATCACTTTCCTTTGAAACTGCCTTAAGCTACTTACAAGTATTCACCAGGAACTCACATGAGATTCTCTGAAAGAGAAGCATTCTGTTCCAACACTTCAGTTAACTGTGCGAAGTGAATGGAGTGTTGCGTCACATTCTAATTGCTGCACTTTCAAAGAAAAAAACTTTTCTTTGAAACTGCCTTAAGCTACTTACAAGGATTCACCAGCAACTCACATGAGTTTCTCTGAAAGAGAAGCCGTCTGTTCCAACACTTCAATTCACTGTGCGAAGTGAACAGATTGTTGCTTCACTTTCTAAATGCTGTACTTTCAGTGAAGATCACATTCCTTGGAAACTGCCTTAAGCTAATTACAAGCATTCACAAGAAATTCACATGCATTTCTCTGAAAGAGAAGTAGTCTGTTCGAACACTTCAATTCACTGTGTGAAGTGAATGGAGTGTTGCTAAACTTTCTAAATGCTGTAGTTACAGAGATAATCACTTTACTTTGAAAGTGCCTTAAGCTACTTACAAATATTCACCAGCAACTCACATGAGTTTCTTGAAAGAGAAGCACTCTGTTCCAACACTTCAATTCACTGTGCAAAGTGAACGGAGTGTTACTTCACTTTCTAAATGCTGTAGCTACAGAGAAAATCACTTTCCTTTGAAAGTGCCTTAATCTACTTACAAGTATTCACAAAAAACTCATATCCGTTACTCTGAAAGAGAAGTAGTCTGTTCCAACACTTCAATTCACTGTGCGAAGTGAATAGAGTGTTGCTTCACTTTCTAAATGCTGTCCTTTTTGAGAAAATAACTCTCTTTTGAAACTGCCTTAAGCTACTTACAAGCATTCACAGGAAATTCAAATGCGTTTCTCTGAAAGAGAAGCAGTCTGTTCCAACACTTCAATTCACTGTGCGAAGTGAATGGAGTGTTGCTTCACTTTCTAAATGCTGTCCTTTCAGAGAAAATCACTTTCCTTTGAAAGTGCATTAAGCTACTTACAAGCATTCACAAGAAACTCACATGCATTTTTCTGAAAGAGAAGAGGTTTGTTCCAACACTTCTATTCACTGTATGAATAGAATGGAGTATTGATTCACTTTCTAAATGCTGTAATTTCAGAGAAAATCACTTTCCTTTGAAACTGCATTAAGCTACTTACTAGCATTCACCAGAAACTCACTTACATTTCTCTGAAAGAGAAGCAGTCTGTTCCAACACTTCAATTCACTGTGCAAAGTGAACGGAGTGTTGCTTCACTTTCTAAATTCTATACTTTCAGAGAAAATCACTTTCCTTTGAAATTGCCTTAAGCTACTTACAAGCATTCACAAGACTCTCATGCATTTCTCTGAAAGAGAAGCAGTCTGTTCCAACACTTCAATTCACTATGCGAAGTGAATGGAGTGTTGCTTCACTTTCTAAATGCTGTACTTTCAGAGAAAATCACTTTCCTTTGAAAGTGCCTTAGGCTACTTACAAGCATTCACAAGAAACTAACATGCGATTCCTGAAAGAGACGCAGTCTGTTCCAACACTTCAATTCACTGTGCGAAGTGATTGGTGTGTTACTTCACTTTCTAAATGATGTAGTTACAGAGAAAATCACTTTCCTTTGAAACTGCCCAAAGCTACTTACAAGCATTCACCAGCAACTCACATGGGTTTCTCTGAAAGTGAAGCAGTCTGTTCCAACACTTCAATTAACTGTGCGAAGTGAACGGAGTGTTGCTTCACTTTCTAAATGCTGTATTTTCAGAGAAAATCACGTTCCTTTGAAATTGCCTTAAGCTACTTACAAGCATTCACAAGAAACTAACATGCGTTTCTTGAAAGAGAAGCAGTCTGTTCCAACACTTCAATTCATGGTGCGAAGTGAAAGTAGTGTTGCTTCACTTTCTAAATGCTGTACTTTCAGAGAAAATCACTTTCTTTGAAACTGCCTTAAGCTACTTACAAGCAATTACCAGGAACTCAGATGCATTTCTCTGAAAGAGAAGCAGTCTGTTCCAACACTTCAATTCACTGTGCGAAGTGAATGGAGTGTTGCTTCACTTTCTAAATGCTGTTTTTTCAGAGAAAATCACTTTCCTTTGAAAGTGCCTTAAGCTACTTACAAGCATTTAACATAAATTCACATGTGTTTCTCTGAAAAAGAAGCAGTCTGTTCCAACACTTCAATTCACTGTGCGAAGTGAATGGAGTGTTGCTTCACTTTCTAAATGCTGTCCTTTCAGAGAAAATCACTTTCCTTTGAAAGTGCCTTAAGCTACTTACAAGAATTCACAAGAAACTCACACGCATTTTTCTGAAAGTGAAGCAGTTTGCTCCAACACTTCAATTCACTGTGCGAAGTGAATGGAGTGTTGCTTCACTTTCTATATGCTCTCCTTTGAGAGAAAATCACTCTCTTTTGAAACTGCCTTAAGCTACTTAGAAGCCTTCACAAGAAACTCAAATGCATTTCTCTGAAAGAGAAGCAGTCTGTTCCAACACTTCAATTCACTCTGCGAAGTGAATGGAGTGTTGCTTCACTTTCTAAATGCTGTCCTTTCAGAGAAAATCACTTTCCTTTGAAAGTGCCTTAAGCTACTTACAAGCATTTAACAGAAATTCACATGCGTTTCTCTGAAAAAGAAGCAGTCTGTTCCAACACTTCAATTCACTGTGCGAAGTGAATGGAGTGTTGCTTCACTTTCTAAATGCTGTCCTTTCAGAGAAAATCACTTTCCTTTGAAAGTGCCTTAAGCTACTTACAAGCATTCACTAGAGACTCACATGCGTTTCTCTGAAAGAGAAGTAGTCTGTTCCAACACTTCAATTCACTGTGCGTAGTGAATGGAGTGTTGCTTCACTTTCTAAATGATGTCCTTTTAGAGAAAATCACTTTCCTTTGAAAGTGCCTTAAGCTACTTACAAGCATTCACAGGAAATTCAAATGCGTTTCTATGAAAGAGAAGCTGTCTATTCCAACACTTGAATTCAATGGTCGAAGTGAATGGAGTGTTGCTTCACTTTCTAAATGCTGACCTTTCAGAGAAAATCACTCTCTTTTGAAACTGCCTTAAGATACTTACAGGCATTCACAAGATACTCACATCTGTTTCTCTGAAAGAGAAGCAGTCTGTCCCAACACTTCAATTCACTGTGCGGAGTGAATCGAGTGTTGCTTCACTTTCTATATGCTCTCCTTTTAGAGAAAATCACTCTCTTTTGAAACTGCCTTAAGCTACTTACAAGCATTCACAAGAAACTTACTTCTGTTTCTCTGAAAGAGAAGCAGTCTGTTCCAACACTTCAATTCACTGTGCGAAGTGAATGGAGTGTTGCTTCACTTTCTAAATGCTGTCCTTTCAGAGAAAATCACTTTCCTTTGAAAGTGCCTTAAGCTACTTACAAGCATTCACAAGAAACTCACATGCGTTTCTCTGAAAGAGAAGTAGTCTGTTCCAACACTTCAATTAACTGTGCGTAGTGAATGGAGTGTTGCTTCACTTTCTAAAAGCTGTCCTTTTAGAGAAAATCACTTTCCTTTGAAAGTGCCTTAAGCTACTTACAAGCATTCACAGGAAATTCAAATGCGTTTCTATGAAAGAGAAGCTGTCTGTTCCAACAATTGAATTCACTGTTCGAAGTGAATGGAGTGTTGCTTCACTTTCTAAATGCTGTCCTTTCAGAGAAAATCACTCTCTTTTGAAACTGCCTTAAGCTACTTACAGGCATTCACAAGAAACTCACATCTGTTTCTCTGAAAGAGAAGCAGTCTGTTCCAACACTTCAATTCACTGTGCGAAGTGAATGGAGTGTTGCTTCACTTTCTAAATGCTGTCCTTTCAGAGAAAATCACTTTCCTTTGAAAGTGCCTTAAGCTACTTACAAGCATTAAAGAGAAATTCACATGCATTTCTCTGAAAGAGAAGCAGTCTGTTCCAACACTTCAATTCACTGTGCGAAGTGAATGGAGTGTTGCTTCACTTTCTAAATGCTGTCCTTTCAGAGAAAATCACTTTCCTTTGTAAGTGCCTTAAGCTACTTACAAGCATTCACAAGAAACTCACATGCATTTTTCTGAAAGTGAAGCAATTAGTTCCAACACTTCAATTCACTGTGGGAAGTGAATGGAGTGTTGCTTCACTTTCTATATGCTCTCCTTTGAGAGAAAATCACTCTCTTTTGAAACTGCCTTAAGCTACTTACAAGCATTCACAAGAAACTCACATGCATTTCTCTGAAAGAGAAGCAGTCTGTTCCAACACTTCAATTCACTGTGCGAAGTGAATGGAATGTTGCTTCACTTTCTAAATCCTGTCCTTTCAGAGAAAATCACTTTCCTTTGAAAGTGCCTTAAGCTACTTACAAGCATTTAACAGAAATTCACATGCGTTTCTCTGAAAAAGAAGCAGTCTGTTCCAACACTTCAATTCACTGTGCGAAGTGAATGGAGTGTTGCTTCACTTTCTAAATGCTGTCCTTTCAGAGAAAATCACTTTCCTTTGAAAGTGCCTTAAGCTACTTACAAGCATTCACAAGAAACTCACATGAGTTTCTCTGAAAGAGAAGAAGTCTGTTCCAACACTTCAATTCACTGTGCGTAGTGAATGGAGTGTTGCTTCACTTTCTAAATGCTGTCCTTTTAGAGAAAATCACTTTCCTTTGAAAATGCCTTAAGCTACTTACAAGCATTCACAGGAAATTCAAATGCGTTTCTATGAAAGAGAAGCTGTCTGTTCCAACACTTGAATTCACTGTTCGAAGTGAATGGAGTGTTGCTTCACTTTCTAAATGCTGTCCTTTCAGAGAAAATCACTCTCTTTTGAAACTGCCTTAAGCTACTTAAAGGCATTCACAAGAAACTCACATCTGTTTCTCTGAAAGAGAAGCAGTCTGTTCCAACACTTCAATTCACTGTGCGAAGTGAATGGAGTCTTGCTTCACTTTCTAAATGCTGTCCTTTCAGAGAAAATCACTTTCCTTTGAAAGTGCCTTAAGCTACTTACAAGCATTCAACAGAAATTCACATGCATTTCTCTGAAAGAGAAGCAGTCTGTTCCAACACTTCATTTCACTGTGCGAAGTGAATGGAGTGTTGCTTCACTTTCTAAATGCTGTCCTTTCAGAGAAAATCACTTTCCTTTGAAAGTGCCTTAAGCTACTTACAAGCATTCACAAGAAACTCACATGCATTTTTCTGAAAGAGAAGCAGTTTGTTCCAACACTTCAATTCACTCTGCGAAGTGAATGGAGTGTTTCTTCACTTTCTATATGCTCTCCTTTTAGAGAAAATCACTCTCTTTTGAAACTGCCTTAAGCTACTTACAAGCATTCACAAGAAACTCACTTCTGTTTCTCTGAAAGAGAAGCAGTCAGTTCCAACACTTCAATTCACTGTGCGAAGTGAATGGAGTGTTGCTTCACTTTCTAAAAGCTGTCCTTTTAGAGAAAATCACTTTCCTTTGAAAGTGCCTTAAGCTACTTACAAGCATTCACAGGAAATTCAAATGCGTTTCTATGAAAGAGAAGCTGTCTGTTCCAACAATTGAATTCACTGTTCGAAGTGAATGGAGTGTTGCTTCACTTTCTAAATGCTGTCCTTTCAGAGAAAATCACTCTCTTTTGAAACTGCCTTAAGCTACTTACAGGCATTCACAAGAAACTCACATCTGTTTCTCTGAAAGAGAAGCAGTCTGTTCCAACACTTCAATTCACTGTGCGAAGTGAATGGAGTGTTGCTTCACTTTCTAAACGCTGTCCTTTCAGAGAAAATCACTTTGCTTTGAAAGTGCCTTAAGCAACTTACAAGAATTTACAAAAAACTCACAACCGTTTCTCTGAAAGAGAAGCAGTCTGTTCCAACACTTCAATTCACTGTGCAAAGTGAATGGAGTGTTGCTTCACTTTCTAAATGCTGTCCTTTCAGAGAAAATCACTTTCCTTTGCAAGTGCCTTTAGCTAGTTACAAGTATTCATAAAAAACTCATATCCGTTTCTCTGAAAGAGAAGTAGTCTGTTCCAACACTTCAATTCACTGTGCGTAGTGAGTGGAGTGTTGCTTCACTTTCTAAATGCTGTCCTTTTTGAGAAAATCACTTTCCTTTTAAAGTGCCTTAAGCTACTTACAAGCATTCACAGGAAATTCAAATGTGTTTATATGAAAGAAAAGCTGTCTGTTCCAACACTTGAATTCACTGTGCGAAGTGAATGGAGTGTTGCTTCACTTTCTAAATACTGTCCTTTCAGAGAAAATCACTCTCTTTTGAAACTGCCTTAAGCTACTTACAGGCATTTACAAGAAACTCACATCTGTTTCTCTGAATTAAAGCAGACTGTTCCAACACTTCAATTCACTGTGCGAAGTGAATGGAGTGTTGCTTCACTTTCTAAATGCTGTCCTTTCAGAGAAAATCACTTTGCTTTGAAAGTGCCTTAAACAACTTACAAGCATTCACAAAAAACTCACAACCGTTTCTCTGAAAGAGAAGCAGTCTGTTCCAACACTTCAATTCACTGTTCAAAGTGAATGGAGTGTTGCTTCACTTTCTAAATGCTGTCCTTTCAGAGAAAATCACTTTCCTTTGAAAGTGCCTTTAGCTACTTACCAGCATTCACAAAAAACTCATATCCGTTTCCCTGAAAGAGAAGTAGTCTGTTCCAACACTTCATTTCACTGTGCATAGTGAGTGGAGTGTTGCTTCACTTTCTAAATGCTGTCCTTTTTGAGAAAATCACTTTCCTTTTAAAGTGCCTTAAGCTACATACAAGCATTCACAGGAAATTCAAATGCGTTTATTTGAAAGAGCAGCTGTCTGTTCCAACACTTGAATTCACTGTGCGAAGTGAATGGAGTGTTGCTTCACTTTCTAAATGCTGTTCTTTCAGAGAAAATCACTCTCTTTTGAAACTGCCTTAAGCTACTTACAGGCATTTACAAGAAACTCTCATCTGTTTCTCTGAAAGAGAAGAAGTCTGTTCCAACACTTCAATTCACGGTGCGAAGTGAATAGAGTGTTGCTTCACTTTCTAAATGCTCTCCTTTTAGAGAAAATAACTCTCTTTTGAAACTGCCTTAAGCTACTTAAAAGCATTCAACAGAAATTCACATGCGTTTCTCTGAAAGAGAAGCAGTCTGTTCCAACACTTCAATTCACTGTGCGAAGTGAATGGAGTGTTGCTTCACTTTCTAAATGCTGTCCTTTCAGAGAAAATCACTTTCCTTTGAAAGTGCATTAAGCTACTTACAAGCATTCACAAGAAACTCACATGCATTTTTCTGAAAGAGAAGAGGTTTGTTCCAACACTTCTATTCACTGTGCGAAGTGAATGGAGTATTGATTCACTTTCTAAATGCTGTAATTTCAGAGAAAATCACTTTCCTTTGGAACTGCATTAAGCTACTTACTAGCATTCACCGGCAACTCACTTACATTTCTCTGAAAGAGAAGCAGTCTGTTCCAACACTTCAATTCACTATGCAAAGTTAACGGAGTGTTGCTTCACTTTCTAAATGCTGTAGTTACAGAGAAAATCACTTTCCTTTGAAACTGCCCAAAGCTACTTACAAGCATTCACCAGCAACTCACATGGGATTCTCTGAAAGTGAAGCAGTCTGTTCCAACACTTCAATTAACTGTGCGAAGTGAATGAAGTGTTGCTTCACTTTCTAATTGCTGCACTTTCAAAGAAAAAAAACTTTCCTTTGAAACTGACTTAGGCTACTTACAAGCATTCACCAGCAACACACATGAGTTTCTCTGAAAGAGAAGCAGTCTGTTCCAACACTTCAATTCACTGTGGAAAGTGAATAGAGTGTTGATTCACTTTCTAAATGCTGTAATTTCAGAGAAAATCGCTTTCCTTTGAAACAGCATTAAGCTATTTACAGGCATTCACCAGCAACTCACATACATTTCTCTGAAAGAGAAGCAGTCTGTTCCAACACTTCAATTCACTGTGCAAAGTGAACGGAGTGTTGCTTCACTTTCTAAATTCTGTACTTTCAGAGAAAATCACTTTCCTTTGAAATTGCCATAAGCTACTTACAAGCATTCACAAGAAACTCACATGCATTTCTCTGCAAGAGAAGCAGTCTGTTCCAACACTTCAATTCACTGTGTGAAGTGAATGGAGTGTTGCTTCACTTTCTAAATGCTGTCCTTTCAGAGAAAATCACTTTCCTTTGAAAGTGCCTTAAGCTACTTACAAGCATTTAACAGAAATTCACATGCGTTTCTCTGAAAAAGAAGCAGTCTGTTCCAACACTTCAATTCACTGTGCGAAGTGAATGGAGTGTTCCTTCACTTTCTAAATGCTGTCCTTTCAGAGAATATCACTTTCCTTTGAAAGTGCCTTAAGCTACTTACAAGCATTTAAGAGAAATTCACATGTGTTTCTCTGAAAAAGAAGCAGTCTGTTCCAACACTTCAATTCACTGTGCGAAGTGAATGGAGTATTTCTTCACTTTCTAAATGCTGTCCTTTCAGAGAAAATCACTTTCCTTTAAAAGTGCCTTAAGCTACTTACAAGCATTCACAAGAAACCCACATGAGTTTCTCTGAAAGAGAAGCAGTCTGTTCCAACACTTCAATTCACTGTTCGAAGTGAATGGAGTGTTGCTTCACTTTTTAGATGCTGTCCTTTCAGAGCAAACCACTTTCCTGTGAAAGTGCCTTAAGCTACTTACAAGCATTTAACAGAAATTCACATGCGTTTCTCTGAAAAAGGAGCAGTCTGTTCCAATACTTCAATTCACTGTGCGAAGTGAATGGAGTGTTCCTTCACTTTCTAAATGCTGTCCTTTCAGAGAAAATCACTTTCCTTTGAAAGTGCCTTAAGCTACTTACAAGCATTTAACAGAAATTCACATGTGTTACTCTGAAAAAGAAGCAGTCTGTTCCAACACGTCAATTCACTGTGCGAAGTGAATGGAGTGTTGCTTCACTTTCTAAATGCTGTTCTTTCAGAGAAAATCACTTTCCTTTGAAAGTGCCTTAAGCTACTTACAAGCATTCACAAGAAACTCAAACGCATTTTTCTGAAAGAGAAGCAGTTTTCTCCAACACTTCAATTCAGTGTGCGAAGTGAATGGAGTGTTGCTTCACTTTCTATATGCTCTCCTTTGAGAGAAAATCACTCTCTTTTGAAACTGCCTTAAGCTACTTACAAGCATTCACAAGAAACTCACAACTGTTTCTCTGAAAGAGAAGCAGTCTGTTCCAACACTTCAATTCACTGTGCGAAGTGAATGGAGTGTTGTTTCACTTTCTAAACGCTGTCCTTTCAGAGAAAATCACTTTCCTTTGAAAGTGCCTTAAGCTACTTACAAGCATTCACAAAAAACTCACAACCGTTTCTCTGACAGAGAATCAGTCTGTTCCAACACTTCAATTCACTGTGCAAAGTGAATGGAGTGTTGCTTCACTTTCTAAATGCTGTACTTTCAGAGAAAATCACTTTCCTTTGAAAGTGCCTTTAGCTACTTACAAGCATTCACAAGAAACTCACATCCGTTTCTCTGAAAGAGAAGTAGTCTGTTCCAACACTTCAATTCACTGTGAGTAGTGAATGGAGTGTTGCTTCACTTTCTAAATGCTGTCCTTTTTGAGAAAATCACTTTCCTTTTAAAGTGCCTTAAGCTACTTACAAGCATTCACAGGAAATTCACATGCATTTCTCTGAAACTGAAGCAGTCTGTTCCAACACTTCAATTCACTGTGCGAAGTGAATGGAGTGTTGCTTCACTTTCTAAATGCTGTCCTTTCAGAGAAAATCACTTTCCTTTGAAAGTGCCTTTAGCTACTTACAAGCATTCACAAGAAACTCACATGCATTTTTCTGAAAGAGAAGCAGTTTGTTCCAACACTTCAATTCACAGTGCGAAGTGAAAGGAGTGTTGCTTCACTTTCTATATGCTCTCCTTTTAGAGAAAATCACTCTCTTTTTAAACTGCCTTAAGCTAGTTACAAGCATTCACAAGAAACTTACTTCTGTTTCTCTGAAAAAGAAGCAGTCTGTTCCAACACTTCAATTCACTGTGCGAAGTGAATGGAGTGTTGCTTCACTTTCTAAATGCTGTCCTCTCAGAGAAAATCACTTTCTTTGAAAGTGCCTTAAGCTACTTACAAGCATTTAACAGACATTCACATGTTTTTCTCTGAAAAAGAAGCAGTCTGTTCCAAAACTTCAGTTCACTGTGCGAAGTGAATGGAGTGTTGCTTCACTTTCTAAATGCTGTCCTTTCAGAGAAAATCACTTTCCTTTGAAAGTGCCTTAAGCTACTTACAAACAATCACAAGAAACTCACACGCATTTTTCTGAAAGAGAAGCAGTTTGTTCCAACACTTCAATTCACTGTGCGAAGTGAATGGAGTGTTGCTTCATTTTCTATATGCTCTGCTTTGAGAGTAAATCACTCTCTTTTGAAACTGCCTTAAGCTACTTACAAGCATTCACAAGAAACTCACATCTGTTTCTCTGAAAGAGAAGCAGTCTGTTCCAACACTTCAATTCACTGTGCGAAGTGAATGGAGTGTTGCTTCACTTTCTAAATGCTGTCCTTTCAGAGAAAATCACTTTCCTTTGAAAGTGCCTTAAGCTACTTGCAAGCATTCACAAAAAACTCACAACCGTTTCTCTGAGATGGAAGCAGTCTGTTCCAACACTTCAATTCACTGTGCGAAGTGAATGGAGTGTTGCTTCACTTTCTAAACGCTGTCCTTTCAGAGAAAATCACTTTCCTTTGAAAGTGCCTTAAGCTACTTACAAGCATTCACAAAAAACTCACAACCGTTTCTCTGACAGAGAATCAGTCTGTTCCAACACTTCAATTCACTGTGCAAAGTGAATGGAGTGTTGCTTCACTTTCTAAATGCTGTCCTTTCAGAGAAAATCACTTTCCTTTGAAAGTGCCTTTAGCTACTTACAAGCATTCACAAGAAACTCACATCCGTTTCTCTGAAAGAGAAGTAGTCTGTTCCAACACTTCAATTCACTGTGAGTAGTGAATGGAGTGTTGCTTCACTTTCTAAATGCTGTCCTTTTTGAGAAAATCACTTTCCTTTTAAAGTGCCTTAAGCTACTTACAAGCATTCACAGGAAATTCACATGCATTTCTCTGAAACTGAAGCAGTCTGTTCCAACACTTCAATTCACTGTGCGAAGTGAATGGAGTGTTGCTTCACTTTCTAAATGCTGTCCTTTCAGAGAAAATCACTTTCCTTTGAAAGTGCCTTTAGCTACTTACAAGCATTCACAAGAAACTCACATGCATTTTTCTGAAAGAGAAGCAGTTTGTTCCAACACTTCAATTCACTGTGCGAAGTGAAAGGAGTGTTGCTTCACTTTCTATATGCTCTCCTTTTAGAGAAAATCACTATCTTTTTAAACTGCCTTAAGCTAGTTACAAGCATTCACAAGAAACTTACTTCTGTTTCTCTGAAAAAGAAGCAGTCTGTTCCAACACTTCAATTCACTGTGCGAAGTGAATGGAGTGTTGCTTCACTTTCTAAATGCTGTCCTCTCAGAGAAAATCACTTTCTTTGAAAGTGCCTTAAGCTACTTACAAGCATTTAACAGACATTCACATGTTTTTCTCTGAAAAAGAAGCAGTCTGTTCCAAAACTTCAGTTCACTGTGCGAAGTGAATGGAGTGTTGCTTCACTTTCTAAATGCTGTCCTTTCAGAGAAAATCACTTTCCTTTGAAAGTGCCTTAAGCTACTTACAAACAATCACAAGAAACTCACACGCATTTTTCTGAAAGAGAAGCAGTTTGTTCCAACACTTCAATTCACTGTGCGAAGTGAATGGAGTGTTGCTTCACTTTCTAAATGCTGTCCTTTCAGAGAAAATCACTTTCCTTTGAAAGTGCCTTAAGCTACTTGCAAGCATTCACAAAAAACTCACAACCGTTTCTCTGAGATGGAAGCAGTCTGTTCCAACACTTCAATTCACTGTGCGAAGTGAATGGAGTGTTACTTCACTTTCTAAATGATGTCCTTTCAGAGAAAATCACTTTTCTTTGAAAGTGCCTTTAGCTACTTACAAGCATTCACAAAAAACTCACATCCGTTTCGCTGAAAGTGAAGTAGTCTGTTCCAACACTTCAATTCACTGTGCGTAGTGAATGGAGTGTTGCTTCACTTTCTAAATGCTGTCCTTTTTGAGAAAATCACTTTCCTTTTAAAGTGCCTTAAGCTACTTGCAAGCATTCACAGGATATTCAAATGCGTTTCTATGAAAGAGAAGCTGTCTGTTCCAACACTTGAATTCACTGTGCGAAGTGAATGGAGTGTTGCTTCACTTTCTAAATGCTGTCCTTTCAGAGAAAATCACTCTCTTTTGAAACTGCCTTAAGCTACTTACAGGCATTTACAAGAAACTCACATCTGTTTCTCTGAAAGAGAAGCAATCTGTTCCAACACTTCAATTCACTGTGCGAATGAAGAGAGTGTTGCTTCACTTTCTAAATGCTCTCCTTTTAGAGAAAATCACTCTCTTTTGAAACTGCCTTAAGCTACTTACAAGCATTCACAAGAAACTCACATCTGTTTCTTTGAAAGAGAAGCAGTCTGTTCCAACACTTCAATTCTCTGTGCGAAGTGAATGGAGTGTTGCTTCACTTTCTAAGTGCTGTCCTTTCAGAGAAAATCACTTTCCTTTCAAAGTGCCTTAAGCTACTTACAAGCATTCACCAGCAACTCACATGAGTTTCTCTGAAAGAGAAGCAGTCTGTTTCAACACTTCAATTCACTGTGCGAAGTGAATGGAGTGTTGCTTCACTTTCTAAGTGCTGTACTTTCAGAGAAAATCACTTTCCTTTGAAAGTACCTTAAGCTACTTACAAGCATTCACCAGCAACTCACATGAGTTTCTCTGAAAGAGAAGCAGTCTGTTCCAACACTTCAATTCACTGTGCGAAGTGAATGGAGTGTTGCTTCACTTTCTAAATGCTGTACTTTCAGAGAAAATCACTTTAATTTGAAACTGCCTTAAACTACTTACAAGCATTCACCAGCAACTCACATGAGTTTCTCTGAAAGAGAAGCAGTCTATTCCAACTCTTCAACTCACAGTGCAAAGTGAATGGAGTGTTTCTTCACTTTCTAAATGCTGTACTTTCAGAGAAAATCACTTTCCTTTGAAACTGTCTTAAACTACTTACAAGCATTCACCAGCAACTCACATGAGTTTCTCTAAAAGAGAAGCAGTCTGTTTGAACTCTTCAATTCACTGTGTGAAGTGAATGGAGTGTTGCGTCACTTTCTAAATGCTGTACTTTCAGAGAAAATCACTTTCCTTTCAAAGTACCTTAAGCTACTTACAAGCATTAACCAACAACTCACATGAGTTTCTCTGAAAGAAAAGCAGTCTCTTCCAACACTTCAATTCATTGTGCGAAGTGAATGTCTTGTTGTTTCACTTTATAAATGATGTACTTTCTGAGAAAATCACTTTCCTTTGAAAGTGCCTTAAGCTACTTACAAGCATTCACGAGCAACTCAGAAACATTTTTCTGAAGGAGATGCAGTCTGTTCCAACACTTCAATTCACTGTGCGAAGTGAATGGAGTGTTGCTTCACTTTCTAAATGCTGTACTTTCAGAGAAAATCACTTTCCTTTGAAACTGCCTTAAGCTAATTACAAGCATTCACCAGCAACTCACATGAGTTTCCCTGAAAAAGAAGCAGTCTGTTCCAACACTTCAACTCAATGTGTGAAGTGAATGTGTTGTTGTTTCACTTTCTAAATGCTGTACTTTCAGAGAAAATCACTTTCTTTGAAAGTACGTTAAGATAAGTATAAGCATTCACAAGAAACTCACATGCATTTCTCTGAAAGAGAAGCAGTCTGTTCCAACACTTCAATTCACTGTGCGAAGTGAATGGAATTTTGCTTCACTTTCTAAATGCTGTCCTTTCAGAGAAAATCACTTTCCTTTGAAAGTGCCTTAAGCTACATACAAGCATTCACAAGAAACACACATCCATTTTTCTGAAAGAGAGGCAGTCTGTTCCAACACTTCAATTCACTGTGCGAAGTGAAAGGAGTGTTGCTTCACTTTCTATATGCTCTCCTTTTAGAGAAAATCACTATCTTTTTAAACTGCCTTAAGCTAGTTACAAGCATTCACAAGAAACTTACTTCTGTTTCTCTGAAAAAGAAGCAGTCTGTTCCAACACTTCAATTCACTGTGCGAAGTGAATGGAGTGTTGCTTCACTTTCTAAATGCTGTCCTCTCAGAGAAAATCACTTTCTTTGAAAGTGCCTTAAGCTACTTACAAGCATTTAACAGACATTCACATGTTTTTCTCTGAAAAAGAAGCAGTCTGTTCCAAAACTTCAGTTCACTGTGCGAAGTGAATGGAGTGTTGCTTCACTTTCTAAATGCTGTCCTTTCAGAGAAAATCACTTTCCTTTGAAAGTGCCTTAAGCTACTTACAAACAATCACAAGAAACTCACACGCATTTTTCTGAAAGAGAAGCAGTTTGTTCCAACACTTCAATTCACTGTGCGAAGTGAATGGAGTGTTGCTTCATTTTCTATATGCTCTGCTTTGAGAGTAAATCACTCTCTTTTGAAACTGCCTTAAGCTACTTACAAGCATTCACAAGAAACTCACATCTGTTTCTCTGAAAGAGAAGCAGTCTGTTCCAACACTTCAATTCACTGTGCGAAGTGAATGGAGTGTTGCTTCACTTTCTAAATGCTGTCCTTTCAGAGAAAATCACTTTCCTTTGAAAGTGCCTTAAGCTACTTGCAAGCATTCACAAAAAACTCACAACCGTTTCTCTGAGATGGAAGCAGTCTGTTCCAACACTTCAATTCACTGTGCGAAGTGAATGGAGTGTTACTTCACTTTCTAAATGATGTCCTTTCAGAGAAAATCACTTTTCTTTGAAAGTGCCTTTAGCTACTTACAAGCATTCACAAAAAACTCACATCCGTTTCGCTGAAAGTGAAGTAGTCTGTTCCAACACTTCAATTCACTGTGCGTAGTGAATGGAGTGTTGCTTCACTTTCTAAATGCTGTCCTTTTTGAGAAAATCACTTTCCTTTTAAAGTGCCTTAAGCTACTTGCAAGCATTCACAGGATATTCAAATGCGTTTCTATGAAAGAGAAGCTGTCTGTTCCAACACTTGAATTCACTGTGCGAAGTGAATGGAGTGTTGCTTCACTTTCTAAATGCTGTCCTTTCAGAGAAAATCACTCTCTTTTGAAACTGCCTTAAGCTACTTACAGGCATTTACAAGAAACTCACATCTGTTTCTCTGAAAGAGAAGCAGTCTGTTCCAACACTTCAATTCACTGTGCGAATGAAGAGAGTGTTGCTTCACTTTCTAAATGCTCTCCTTTTAGAGAAAATCACTCTCTTTTGAAACTGCCTTAAGCTACTTACAAGCATTCACAAGAAACTCACATCTGTTTCTTTGAAAGAGAAGCAGTCTGTTCCAACACTTCAATTCTCTGTGCGAAGTGAATGGAGTCTTGCTTCACTTTCTAAGTGCTGTCCTTTCAGAGAAAATCACTTTCCTTTCAAAGTGCCTTAAGCTACTTACAAGCATTCACCAGCAACTCACATGAGTTTCTCTGAAAGAGAAGCAGTCTGTTTCAACACTTCAATTCACTGTGCGAAGTGAATGGAGTGTTGCTTCACTTTCTAAGTGCTGTACTTTCAGAGAAAATCACTTTCCTTTGAAAGTACCTTAAGCTACTTACAAGCATTCACCAGCAACTCACATGAGTTTCTCTGAAAGAGAAGCAGTCTGTTCCAACACTTCAATTCACTGTGCGAAGTGAATGGAGTGTTGCTTCACTTTCTAAATGCTGTACTTTCAGAGAAAATCACTTTAATTTGAAACTGCCTTAAACTACTTACAAGCATTCACCAGCAACTCACATGAGTTTCTCTGAAAGAGAAGCAGTCTATTCCAACTCTTCAACTCACAGTGCAAAGTGAATGGAGTGTTTCTTCACTTTCTAAATGCTGTACTTTCAGAGAAAATCACTTTCCTTTGAAACTGTCTTAAACTACTTACAAGCATTCACCAGCAACTCACATGAGTTTCTCTAAAAGAGAAGCAGTCTGTTTGAACTCTTCAATTCACTGTGTGAAGTGAATGGAGTGTTGCGTCACTTTCTAAATGCTGTACTTTCAGAGAAAATCACTTTCCTTTCAAAGTACCTTAAGCTACTTACAAGCATTAACCAACAACTCACATGAGTTTCTCTGAAAGAAAAGCAGTCTCTTCCAACACTTCAATTCATTGTGCGAAGTGAATGTCTTGTTGTTTCACTTTATAAATGATGTACTTTCTGAGAAAATCACTTTCCTTTGAAAGTGCCTTAAGCTACTTACAAGCATTCACGAGCAACTCAGAAACATTTTTCTGAAGGAGATGCAGTCTGTTCCAACACTTCAATTCACTGTGCGAAGTGAATGGAGTGTTGCTTCACTTTCTAAATGCTGTACTTTCAGAGAAAATCACTTTCCTTTGAAACTGCCTTAAGCTAATTACAAGCATTCACCAGCAACTCACATGAGTTTCCCTGAAAAAGAAGCAGTCTGTTCCAACACTTCAACTCAATGTGTGAAGTGAATGTGTTGTTGTTTCACTTTCTAAATGCTGTACTTTCAGAGAAAATCACTTTCTTTGAAAGTACGTTAAGATAAGTATAAGCATTCACAAGAAACTCACATGCATTTCTCTGAAAGAGAAGAAGTCTGTTCCAACACTTCAATTCACTGTGCGAAGTGAATGGAATTTTGCTTCACTTTCTAAATGCTGTCCTTTCAGAGAAAATCACTTTCCTTTGAAAGTGCCTTAAGCTACATACAAGCATTCACAAGAAACACACATCCATTTTTCTGAAAGAGAGGCAGTCTGTTCCAACACTTCAATTCTCTGTGCGAAGTGAATGGAGTCTTGCTTCACTTTCTAAGTGCTGTCCTTTCAGAGAAAATCACTTTCCTTTCAAAGTGCCTTAAGCTACTTACAAGCATTCACCAGCAACTCACATGAGTTTCTCTGAAAGAGAAGCAGTCTGTTTCAACACTTCAATTCACTGTGCGAAGTGAATGGAGTGTTGCTTCACTTTCTAAGTGCTGTACTTTCAGAGAAAATCACTTTCCTTTGAAAGTACCTTAAGCTACTTACAAGCATTCACCAGCAACTCACATGAGTTTCTCTGAAAGAGAAGCAGTCTGTTCCAACACTTCAATTCACTGTGCGAAGTGAATGGAGTGTTGCTTCACTTTCTAAATGCTGTACTTTCAGAGAAAATCACTTTAATTTGAAACTGCCTTAAACTACTTACAAGCATTCACCAGCAACTCACATGAGTTTCTCTGAAAGAGAAGCAGTCTATTCCAACTCTTCAACTCACAGTGCAAAGTGAATGGAGTGTTTCTTCACTTTCTAAATGCTGTACTTTCAGAGAAAATCACTTTCCTTTGAAACTGTCTTAAACTACTTACAAGCATTCACCAGCAACTCACATGAGTTTCTCTAAAAGAGAAGCAGTCTGTTTGAACTCTTCAATTCACTGTGTGAAGTGAATGGAGTGTTGCGTCACTTTCTAAATGCTGTACTTTCAGAGAAAATCACTTTCCTTTCAAAGTACCTTAAGCTACTTACAAGCATTAACCAACAACTCACATGAGTTTCTCTGAAAGAAAAGCAGTCTCTTCCAACACTTCAATTCATTGTGCGAAGTGAATGTCTTGTTGTTTCACTTTATAAATGATGTACTTTCTGAGAAAATCACTTTCCTTTGAAAGTGCCTTAAGCTACTTACAAGCATTCACGAGCAACTCAGAAACATTTTTCTGAAGGAGATGCAGTCTGTTCCAACACTTCAATTCACTGTGCGAAGTGAATGGAGTGTTGCTTCACTTTCTAAATGCTGTACTTTCAGAGAAAATCACTTTCCTTTGAAACTGCCTTAAGCTAATTACAAGCATTCACCAGCAACTCACATGAGTTTCCCTGAAAAAGAAGCAGTCTGTTCCAACACTTCAACTCAATGTGTGAAGTGAATGTGTTGTTGTTTCACTTTCTAAATGCTGTACTTTCAGAGAAAATCACTTTCTTTGAAAGTACGTTAAGATAAGTATAAGCATTCACAAGAAACTCACATGCATTTCTCTGAAAGAGAAGAAGTCTGTTCCAACACTTCAATTCACTGTGCGAAGTGAATGGAATTTTGCTTCACTTTCTAAATGCTGTCCTTTCAGAGAAAATCACTTTCCTTTGAAAGTGCCTTAAGCTACATACAAGCATTCACAAGAAACACACATCCATTTTTCTGAAAGAGAGGCAGTCTGTTCCAACACTTCAATTCACTGTGCGAAGTGAATGGAGTGTTGCTTCACTTTCTACATGCTGTACTTTCAGAGAAAATCACTTTCCTTTGAAAGTGCCTTAAGCTACTTACAAGCATTCACCAGCAACTCACATGAGTTTCTCTGAAAGAGAAGCAGTCTGTTCCAACACTTCAGTTCACTGTGTGATGTGAATGTGTTGCTGTTTCATTTTCAAAATGCTATACTTTCAGTGAAAATCACTTTCCTTTGAAAGTGCCTTAAGCTACTTACATGCATTCACGAGCAACTAACATGCATTTCTCTGAAAGAGAAACAGTCTGTTCCAACACTTCAATTCACTGTGTGAAGTGATTGGAGTGTTGCTTCACTTTCTAAATGCTGTACTTTCAGAGATAATCACTTTCTTTGAAACTGCCTTAAGCTACTTACAAACATTCACCAGCAAGTCACATGAGTTTCTCTGAAAGAGAAGCAGTCTCTTCCAACACTTCAATTCATTGTGCGAAGTGAATGTCTTGTTGTTTCACTTTATAAATGATGTACTTTCTGAGAAAATCACTTTCCTTTGAAAGTGCCTTAAGCTACTTACAAGCATTCACGAGCAACTCAGAAACATTTTTCTGAAGGAGAAGCAGTCTGTTCCAACACTTCAATTCACTGTGCGAAGTGAATGGAGTGTTGCTTCACTTTCTAAATGCTGTACTTTCAGAGAAAATCACTTTCCTTTGAAACTGCCTTAAGCTAATTACAAGCATTCACCAGCAACTCACATGAGTTTCCCTGAAAAAGAAGCAGTCTGTTCCAACACTTCAACTCAATGTGTGAAGTGAATGTGTTGTTGTTTCACTTTCTAAATGCTGTACTTTCAGAGACAATCACTTTCTTTGAAAGTACGTTAAGATAAGTATAAGCATTCACAAGAAACTCACATGCATTTCTCTGAAAGAGAAGCAGTCTGTTCCAACACTTCAATTCACTCTGCGAAGTGAATAGAGTGTTGTGTCACTTTCTAAATGCTGTACTTTCAGACAAAATCACTTTCCTTTGAAACTGCCTTAAGCTACTTACAGGAATTCACCAGCAACTCACATGCATTTCTCTGAAAGAGAAGCAGTCTGTTCCAACACTTCCATTCACTCTGCGAAGTGAATAGAGTGTTGCGTCACTTTCTAAATGCTGTACTTTCAGAGAAAATCACTTTCCTTTCAAAGTACCTTAAGCTACAAAAAAGCATTCAACAGCAACTCGCATGAGTTTCTCTGAAAGAGAAGAAGAATGTTCCAACACTTCAATTCACTGTGTGAAGTGAATGGAGTGTTGCTTCACTTTCCAAATGCTGTAGTTACAGAGAAAATCACTTGCCTTTGAAAGTGCCTTAAGCTACTTACAAGCATTCAAAAGAAACTCACATGCGTTTCTCTGAAAGAGATGCAGTCTGTTCCAACATTTCAATTCACTGTGCGAAGTGAATAGAGTGTTGCTTCACTTTCTAAATGCTGTACTTTTAGAGAAAATCACTTTCCTTTGAAATTGCCTTAAGGTACTTACAAGCATTCACCAGCAACTCACATCCATTTCTCTGAAAGAGAAGCAGTCTGTTCCAACACTTCAATTCACTGTGTAAAGTAAATGGAGTGTTGCTTCACTCTAAATGCTGTCCTTTCAGAGAAAATCACTTTCCTTTGAAAGTGCCTTAAGCTAATTATAAGCATTCACAAGAAACTCACATGCATTTCTCTGAATGAGAAGCAGTCTGTTTCAACACTTCAATTCAGTGTGCGAAGTGAATGGAGTGTTCCTTCACTTTCTAAATGATGTACTTTCTGAGAAAATCACTTTCCGTTGAAACTGCCTTAAGCTACTTACAAGCACTCACCAGCAACTCACATGAGTTTCTATGACAGAGAATCAGTCTGTTCCAACACTTCAATTCACTGTGTGAAGTAAATGGAGTGTTGCTTCACTTTCTACATGCTGTACTTTCAGAGAAAATCACTTTCCTTTCAAAGTACATTAAGCTACTTACAAGCATTCACCAGCAACTCACATGCATTTCTCTGAAAGAGAAGCAGTCTGTTCTAACACTTCAATTCACTGTGCAAAGTGAGTGGAGGTTTGCTTCACTTTCTAAATGCTGTACTTTCAGAGAAAATCACTTTCCTTTGAAAGTGCCTTAAGCTACTTACAAGCATTCACCAGCAACTCACATGAGTTTCTCTGAAAGAGAAGCAGTCTGTTCCAACACTTCAATTCACAGTGTGATGTGAATGTGTTGCTGTTTCATTTTCAAAATGCTATACTTTCAGAGAAAATCACTTTCCTTTGAAACTGCCTTAAACTACCTACAAGCATTCAAGGGCAACTCACATGCATTTCTCTGAAAGAGAAGCAGTCTGTTCCAACACTTCAATTCACTGTGCGAAGTGAATGGAGTGTTGCTTCACTTTCTAAATGCTGTACTTTCAGAGAAAATCACTTTCTTTGATAGTGCCTTAAGATAATTATAAGCCTTCACAAGAAACTCACATGCATTTCTCTGAAAGAGAAGCAGTCTGTTCCAACACTTCAATTCACTGTGCGAAGTGAATGGAGTGTTGCTTCACATTCTAAATGCTGTACTTTCAGAGAAAATCACTTTCCCCTGAAAGTGCCTTAAGCTAATTATAAGCATTCACCAGCAACTCACATGAGTTTCTGTGAAAGAGAAGCAGTCTGTTCCAACACTTCAATTCACTGCTCAAAGAGAATGGAGTGTTGCTTCACTTTCTAAATGATGTAATTTCAGAGAAAATCACTTTCCTTTGAAACTCCCTTAAGGTACTTACAGGAATTCACCAGCAACTCACATGAGTTTCTGTGTAAGAGGAGCAGTCTGTTCCAACACTTGAATTCACAGTGTGGAGTGAATGGAGTGTTGCTTCACTTTCTAAATGCTGTAGTTACAGAGATAATCACTATTTTTTGAAACTGCCTTAAGCTACTTACAAGCATTTAGAAGAACCTCACATTCGTTTCTCTGAAAGAGAAGCAGTCTCTGTCCCAACATTTCAATTCACTGTGCGAAGTGAATGGAGTGTTGCTTTACTTTCTATATGCTGTAGTTACAGAGAAAATCACTTTCCTTAAAGTGCCTTAAGCTACATAAAACCATTCACAAGAAACTCACATGAATTTCTCTGAAAGAGAAGCAGTCTTTTCCTACACTTCAATTCACTGTGCGAAGTGAATGGAGTGTTGCTAAACTTTCTAAATGCTGTACTTTCAGAGAAAATCACTTTCCTTTCAACGTACTTTAAGCTACTTACAAGCATTCACCAGCAACTCACATGAGTTTCTCTGAAAGCGAAGCAGTCAGTTCCAACTCTTCAATTCACTGTGTGAAGTGAATGTGTTGTTGTTTCACTTTCTAAATGCTGTACTTTCAGAGAAAATCACTTTCCTTTGAAACTGCCTTAAGCTACTTACAAGCATTCACCAGAAACTTACATGAGTTTCTCTGAAAGAGAAGCAGTCTGTTCCAACACTTCTATTCACTGTGCGAAGTGAATGGAGTGTTGCTTCACTTTCTAAATGCTGTACTTTCAGAGAAAATCACTTTCCTTTAATCTGCCTAAAGCTTCTTACAAGCATTCACCAGAAACTCACAATCATTTTTCTGAAAGGGAAGCAGTCTTTTCCAACACTTCAATTCACTGTGCGAAGTGAAGTTGCTTCTTTTTCTAAATGCTGTACTTTCAGAGAAAATCACTTTCCTTTGAAACAGCCTTAAGCTACTTACAGGCATTCACCAGCAACTCACATGCATTTCTCTGAAAGAGAAGCAGTCTGTTCCAACACTTCAATTCACTCTGCGAAATGAATAGAGTGTTGCGTCACTTTCTAAATGCTGTACATTCAGAGATAATCACTTTCCTTTCAAAGTACCTTAAGCTACAAACAATCATTCAACAGCAACTCACATGAGTTTCTCTGAAAGAGAAGCAGTCTGCTCCAACACTTCAGTTCACTGTGCGAAGTGAATTTGTTGTTGTTTCACTTTCTAAATGCTGTACTTTCAGAGAAGATCACTTTCCTTTGATACTGCCTTAAGCTACTTACAGGAATTCACCAGCAACTCATATGAGTTTCTGTGTAAGAGGAGCAGTCTATTGCAACACTTCAATTCACAGTGTGAAGTGAATGGAGTGTTGCTTCTCTTTCTTAATGCTGTAGTTACAGAGATAGTCACTTTTTTTGAAACTGCCTTAAGCTACTTACAAGCATTTAGAAGAACCTCACATTCGTTTCTCTGAAAGAGAAGCACTCTGTCCCAACATTTCAATTCACTGTGCGAAGTGAATGGAGTGTTGCTTTACTTTCTAAATGCTGTAGTTACAGAGAAAATCACTTTCCTTTGAAAGTGCCTTAAGCTACATAAAAGCATTCACAAGAAACTCACATGCGTTTCTCTGAAAGAGAAGCAGTCTGTTCCTACACTTCAATTCACTGTGCGAAGTGAATGGAGTGTTGCTTCAGTTTCTAAATGCTGTACTTTCAGAGAAAATCACTTTCCTTTCAAAGTACCTTAAGTTACTTACAAGCATTCACCAGCAACTCACATGAGTTTCTCGGAAAGTGAAGCAGTCTGTTCCTACACTTCAATTCACTGTGCGAAGTGAATGGAGTGTTGCTTCACTTTCTAAATGCTTTACTTTCAGAGAAAATCACTTTCCTTTGAAACTGCCTTAAGCTACTCTCAAGCATTCACCAGCAACTTAGATGAGTCTCCCTGAAAGAGAAGCAGTCTATTCCAACACTTCAATTCACTGTGTGAAGTGAATGGAGTGTTGCTTCACTTTCTAAATGCTGTATTTTCAGAGAAAATCACTTTCCTTTCAAAGTACCTTAAGCTACTTACAAGCATTCGCCAGCAACTCACATGCATTTCTCAGAAAGAGAAGCAGTCTGTTCCAACACTTCAATTCACTCTACGAAGTGAATAGAGTGTTGTGTCACTTTCTAAATGCTGTACTTTCAGAGAAAATCACGTTCCTTTGAAACTGCCTTAAGCTACTTACAGGAGTTCACCAGCAACTCACATGAGTTTCTGTGTAAGAGGAGCAGTCTGTTCCAACACTTCAATTCACAGTGTGAAGTGAATGGAGTGTTGCTTCACTTTCTAAATGCTGTAGTTACAGAGATAATCACTTTTTTTGAAACTTCCTTAAGATACTTACAAGCATTTAGAAGAACCTTACATTCGTTTCTCTGAAAGAGAAGCAGTCTGTCCCAACATTTCAATTCACTGTGCGATGTGAATGGAGTGTTGCTTTACTTTCTAAATGCTGTAGTTACAGAGAAAATCACGTTCCTTAAAGGGCCTTAAGCTACATATAAGCATTCACCAGCAACTTACATGAGTTTCTCTGAAAGAGAAGCAGTCTGTTCCAACACTTCACTTCACTGTGCGAAGAGAATGGAGTGTTGCTTCACATTCTAAATGCTGTAGTTTCAGAGAAATTCACTTTCCTTTGAAACTGCCATAAGCTTCTTACAAGCATTCACCAGAAACTCACAATCATTTTTCTGAAAGAGACGCAGTCTGTTCCAACACTTCAATTCACTGTGCGAAGTGAATGGAGTGTTGCTTCACTTTCTAAATGCTGTACTTTCAGAGAAAATCACTTTCCTCTGAAAGTGCCTTAAGCTACTTACAAGCATTCACCAACAACTCACATGCATTTCTCTGAAAGAGAAGCAGTCTGTTCCAACACTTTAATACACTCTGCGAAGTGAATAGAGTGTTGCGTCACTTTCTAAATGGTGTACTTTCAGAGAAAATCACTTTCCTCTCAAAGTACCTTAAGGTACAAACAATCATTCAACAGCAACTCACATGAGTTTCTCTGAAAGTGAAGCAGTCTGTTCCAACACTTCAATTCACTGTGCGAAGTGAATTTGTTATAATTTCACTTTCTAAATGCTGTACTTTCAGAGAAGATCACTTTCCTTTGAAACTGCCTTAAGCTACTTACAGGAATTCACCAGCAACTCACATGAGTTTCTGTGTTAGAGGAGCAGTCTGTTCCAACACATCAATTCACAGTGTGAAGTGAATGGAGTGTTGCTTCACTTTCTAAATGCTGTAGTTACAGAGATAATCACTTTTTTTTGAAACTGCCTTAAGCTACTTACAAGCATTTAGAAGAACCTCATATTCGTTTCTCTGAAAGAGAAGCAGTCTGTCCCAACATTTCAATTCACTGTGCGAAGTGAATGGAGTGTTGCTTTACTTTCTAAATGCTGTAGTAACAAGGAAAATCACTTTCCTTTGAAAGTGCCTTAAGCTACATAAAAGCATTCACAAGAAACTCACATGCGTTTCTCTGAAAGAGAAGCAGTCTGTTCCCACACTTCAATTCACTGTGCGAAGTGAATGGAGTGTTGCTTCACTTTCTAAATGCTGTACTTTCATAGAAAATCACTTTCCTTTCAAAGTACCTTAAGCTACTTACAAGCATTCACCAGCAACTCACATGAGTTTCTCTGAAAGAGAAGCAGTCTGTTCCAACACTTCAATTCACTGTGCGAAGTGAATGGAGTGTTGCATCACTTTCTAAATGCTGTACTTTCAGAGAAAATCACTTTCCTTTGAAACTGCCTTAAGCTACTTACAAGCATTCAACAGCAACTCATAATCATTTTTCTGAAAGAGATGCAGTCTGTTCCAACACTTCAATTCAATGTTCAAAGAGAATGGGGTGTTGCTTCACTTTCTAAATGCTGTACTTTCAGACAAAATCACTTTCCTTTGAAACTGCCTTAAGCTAACTATAAGCATTCAGAAGAAACTCACATGCATTTCTCTGAAAGAGAAGCAGTCTGTTCCAACTCTTCAATTCACTGTGCAAAGTGAATGGAGTTTTGTTTCACTTTATAAATGCTGTACTTTCAGAGAAAATCACTTTCCTTTGAAAGTGCCTTAAGATACTTACTAGCGGCTAGCTTCCCGCCAGCCATCCCAGCTTCCATCCAGAGGGCCTTCGGAGTGGTGAGTTGATTCGGGCCCGCGGCAGGGGCCCAGCAAGGAGGAGCTAGGACTTTCCCCGACCCCATAGACTCCCAGGTCAGCCTGCCCTGCTGGCTCCACCCTGCTAGCTTCCCCCCAGCCATCCCAGCTTCCATCCAGAGGGCCTTCCGAGTGGTGAGTTTATTCGGGCCACGGGCAGGGGCCCGATGATGGCGAGCTAGGACTTTCCCCGACCCCATAGACTCCCAGGTCAGCCTGCCCTGCTGGCTCCACCCTGCTAGCTTCCCCCCAGCCATCCCAGCTTCCATCCAGAGGGCCTTCCGAGTGGTGAGTTGATTCGGGCCATGGGCAGGGGCCCGATGATGGCGAGCTAGGACTTTCCCCGACCCCATAGACTCCCAGGTCAGCCTGCCCTGCCGGCTCCACCCTGCTAGCTTCCCGCCAGCCATCCCAGCTTCCATCCAGAGGGCCTTCCGAGTGGTGAGTTGATTCGGGCCACGGCAGGGGCCCCGGCGAGGGGGAGCTAGGACTTTCCCCGACCCCATAGACACCCAGGTCAGCCTGCCCTGCTGGCTCCACCCTGCTAGCTTCCTGCCAGCCATCCCAGCTTCCATCCAGAGGGCCTTTCCGAGTGGTGAGTTGATTCGGGCCACGGCAGGGGCCCCGGCGAGGGGAAGCTAGGACTTTCCCCGACCCCATAGACTCCCAGGTCAGCCTGCCCTGCTGGCTCCACCCTGCTAGCTCCCGCCAGCCATCCCAGCTTCCATCCAGAGGGCCTTCCGAGTGGTGAGTTGATTCGGGCCACGGCAGGGGCCCGGCGAGGGGGAGCTAGGACTTTCCCCGACCCCATAGACCCCCAGGTCAGCCTGCTCTACCTGCTCCACCCTGCTAGCTTCCCGCCAGCCATCCCAGCTTCCATCCAGAGGGCCTTCCGAGTGGTGAGTTGATTCGGGACCGCGGCAGGGGCCCAGCGAGGAGGAGCTAGGACTTTCCCCGACCCCATAGACTCCCAGGCCAGCCTGCAGTGCTGTGTCCACACTGCTAGGCTCTCCCGCCTGCCATCCCAGCTTCCATCCAGGTACAAATTTCTATATTTCTCCCCTCCCACTGAGGCCATAAAATTTCCCCAGTTCAGCTGCCTTGCACACTGGGCCTGCTCTGTAGGGGCATCCCGGAAAGAGGGAGTGCCTGTGCTTCAATACCCTGCCTGGGGAAAGGTAGGCATTCTGTCAGTGAACTCCCTGCCCAACAAGGGAACCTGACCCGATACCAGAAGTTCCAATAGAGAGCATTGGATCGAAGAGATGGGCAGACGCCAAGGCAAGACCTCCTCCAACAATCTGAAAAACAACATGAAAATATCAGATCCCAACGACCCTACAACAGAAGGATTTGAGCACTCTAACCCAGATGAAGTGGGAAAAAGTGCCATTATGAAAGCAATAGAGTCCCTTAAACAGGATATGAATAACTCCCTTAAGGAACTGGTCGAGAAGTATAACAAAAAGTTTGAAGAAATGAGTATAGAAATGGATGAGAAATATAACAAAAAGTTTGAAGAAATAAGTAAATCCGTGAATGATACCCTGAGAAACCAAGAAAAAACAATCAAGCAAGTAAAGGAAACAGTCCAAGAATTGAAAACTGAAATGGAGGCAATGAAGAAAACACAAAACGAGAACCGGCTGGATATGGAAAACCTAGGTAAACGAGCGGAGACTACAGAATCAAGCATAACCAATAGAATACAAGAGATAGAAGAACGAATCTCAGATTCTGAAGATACCATAGAGAAAATAAATGCTCTGGTCAGAGAAAACGGCAAATCCAACAAATTCTCTTCACAAAACATTCAGGAAATCTGGGACACAATAAAAAAACCAAATCTAAGAATAATAGGGATTGAAGAAGGAGAAGAACTGCAGATCAAAGGCCCAGAAAATATATTCAACAAAATTATAGAAGAAAACTTTCCCAACCTAAAGAACGATATTCCTATGAAGGTTCAAGAAGCATACAGAACACCGAATAGATTGGATCAGAAAAAAACATCCCCGCGTCATATAATAATCAAAACACAAAACATAAATATTAAAGAAAAAATTTTAAGAGCTGCAAAGGAAAAAGGTCAAGTAACTTATAAAGGTAAACCTATCAGGCTTACACCGGATTTCTCTATGGAAACCATGAAAGCCAGAAGATCCTGGATAGAGGTACTGCAGAAACTAAGAGACCATGGATGCAAACCCAGACTAATATACCCTGCCAAGCTACTGTTCACTATCAACGGAGAAAACAAAATATTCCAGGATAAAAACAAATTTAAACAATACGTAGCTACTAATCCAGCCTTACAGAGAATATTAGAAGGAAAATCACTACCGAAGGAATCCAACATTCCTAACACGGCCTACAATAACTCGAACATCTAGCGACCATTCACAAGCACAAATTAAAGAAGAAAAACACATATACTCTACTACCTAACAAAAAAAAAATGACCGGGGTCAACAACCACTGGTCATTAATATCACTTAATATCAATGGACTCAATTCACCTATAAAGAGGCACAGACTTAGAGATTGGATACGAAAACAGGATCCAACATTCTGCTGTTTACAAGAAACACACCTCAACCACAAAGACAGACACCTACTCAGAGTAAAGGGTTGGGAAAAGGTTTTCCAAGCAAATGGACCTAAGAAACAAGCGGGCGTGGCCATTCTAATATCTAACAAAATCGACTTCAAACTAAAATCAATCAGAAGAAATGGAGATGGACATTTCATACTCATAACTGGAACAATTCATCAGGAGGAAGTCTCAATCCTGAATATCTATGCTCCTAATATAAAGGCACCCACATATGTAAAAGAAACTCTTCTAGAACTCAAGGCGGTCATCAAACCACACACACTAATAGTAGGAGACTTCAACACTCCTCTCTCACCAATGGACAGGTCAATCAGACAGAAACCAAACAGAGAATTGAGAGACCTATTGGAGGTATTGAATCAAATGGACTTAACAGACATCTATAGAACACTCCACCCAAATAGGAAAGAATATACCTTTTTCTCTGCAGCTCATGGAACCTTCTCGAAAATTGACCACATACTCGGTAACAAAGTAAACTTCCACAGATACAAAAAAATATTAGTAACTACCTGTGTCTTGTCAGATCACCATGGACTAAAATTAGAATTCAACAACAATGCTCCCCCCAGGAAGCCAACAAACTCATGGAAACTGAACAGTCAACTACTAAATCACCCCTGGGTCAAGGAAGAAATAAAGAAAGAAATTAAACTCTTCCTTGAATTTAATGAAAACAAAGACACAACATACTCAAACCTATGGGACACTATGAAAGCAGTGCTAAGAGGAAAGTTCATAGCACTAAGTGCCCAATTAAAGAAAGCAGAGAAAGCACACATTGGAGAATTAACAGCACAATTGAAAGCTCTAGAAAAAAAAGAAGCTGATTCACCCAGGAGGTCTAGAAGACTGGAAATAATCAAACTGAGGGCTGAAATCAACAAAATAGAAACAGAGAAAACAATCCAAAGAATCAATGAATCAAAAAGCTGGTTCTTGGAGAAAATCAACAAGATTGACAAACCCCTAGCCAAGTTAATCAAACGGCAGAGAGAGAACATGCAAATTAATAAGATCAGAAATGAAAAGGGGGACATAACCACAGACACAGAGGAAATCCAGAGAATCATTAGATCTTACTATGAAAGTTTATATGCCACAAAGTTGGAAAATGTAAAAGAAATGGACATTTTTTTAGATAAGTACCATATACCAAAGTTGAACCAAGAACAGGTGAACAATCTAAATAGACCTGTTAGTCGCGAAGAATTAGAAGCTGTTATCAAAAATCTCCCTACCAAAAAAAGCCCAGGACCAGATGGTTTCAATGCAGAATTCTACCAGAACTTCCAGGAAGAGCTAATACCTATACTCCTTAACGTATTCCACAATATAGAAACAGAAGAGTCATTGCCTAACTCCTTTTATGAAGCTACAGTTACCCTAATACCAAAACCACACAAAGACACAACCAAGAAAGAGAATTACAGGCCAATCTCACTCATGAACATCGACGCGAAAATTCTCAATAAAATACTGGCAAACCGAATCCAAGAGCACATTAGAAAAATTATCCATTATGATCAAGTCGGCTTCATTCCAGAGATGCAGGGCTGGTTCAACATACGCAAATCTATCAATGTAATCCATCATATAAATAAACTGAAAGAAAAAAACCATATGATCATCTCACTAGATGCTGAAAAAGCATTTGACAAAATTCAACACCCATTTATGATAAAGGTGTTGGAGAGACTGGGGATACAAGGATCATACCTAAATATAATAAAAGCAATATACAGCAAGCCGACAGCTAACATCAAACTGAATGGAGAGAAACTCAAAGCCTTTCCACTAAAATCAGGAACGCCACAAGGCTGTCCACTCTCTCCATACCTCTTCAATATAGTGCTTGAAGTTCTAGCAATAGCAATAAGACAACATAAGGAGATCAAGGGGATTCGAATTGGAAAGGATGAAGTTAAACTTTCGTTATTTGCTGACGATATGATAGTTTACATAAGTGACCCCAAAAACTCTACCAAAGAACTCCTACAGCTGATAAACACCTTTAGTAACGTGGCAGGATACAAGATCAACTCCAAAAAATCAGTGGCCCTCCTATACACAAAGGATAAAGAAGCAGAGAGGGAAATCAGAGAAGCATCACCTTTCATGATAGCCACAAATAGCATAAAATATCTTGGGGTTACTCTAACCAAGGAAGTGAAAGACCTATTTGACAAAAACTTTAAGTCTTTGAAGAAAGAAATTGAGGAGGATACCAGAAAATGGAAAGACCTCCCCTGCTCTTGGATTGGGAGAATCAACATAGTAAAAATGGCAATTCTACCAAAAGCAATCTATAGATTCAATGCAATCCCCATCAAAATCCCATCAAACTTCTTCATAGACCTTGAGGGAACAATAATCAAGTTTATATGGCAAAACAAAAAACCCAGGATAGCCAAAACAATCTTATATAATAAAAGAACTTCTGGAGGCATTACCATCCCTGACTTCAAACTCTATTATAGAGCTACAGTATTGAAAACAGCTTGGTATTGGCATAAGAACAGAGAAGTCGACCTATGGAATCGAATAGAAGACCCAGATATTAACCCACAAACTTATGAACACCTAATTTTCGACAAGGGAGCTAAAGGTATACAATGGAAGAAGGAAAGCATCTTTAACAAATGGTGCTGGCATAACTGGATGTCAACCTGTAAAAAAATGAAAGTAGATCCATATCTATCACCATGCACAAAAATCAAGTCCAAATGGATTAAAAACATCAACATTAATCCGTCCACTTTGAACCTGATAGAAGAGAAAGTGGGAAGTAGTCTACAAGATTTAGGCACAGGAGGCCTCTTCCTAAGCAGGACCCCAGCAGCACAGACAATAAGAGAAACAATGAATAAATGGGATCTACTGAAACTGGGAAGCTTCTGTAAAGCAAAGGACACTGTCAGTAGGACAAAAAGGCTGCCTTCTGACTGGGAGAAGATCTTCACCAACCCCTCATCAGACAAAGGTCTGATCTCCAAAATATACAAAGAACTCAAGAAACTAGGCACTAAAACTCTAATTAACCCAATTAAAAAATGGGGTACTGAACTTAACAGAGAATTCACAACAGATGAACTTCGAATGGCCAGAAGACACTTAAGGTCATGCTCAACCTCCTTAGCGATCAGGGAAATGCAAATCAAAACCACTTTGAGATACCATCTTACACCTGTCAGAATAGCTAAAGTCAAAAACACCAATGATATCCTATGCTGGAGAGGATGTGGGGTGAGGGGAACACTCATCCATTGTTGGTGGGAATGCAAACTCGTGCAGCCACTGTGGAAATCAGTGTGGCGGTTTCTCAGGAAACTGGGAGTCAACCTCCCTCAGGACCCAGCAATTCCACTCTTGGGAATATACCCTAAAGATTCCCGATCATACTACAAAAGCATTTGTTCTACTATGTTCATAGCAGCACTATTTGTAATAGCCAGAACCTGGAAACAGCCTAGGTGCCCCTCAATAGAAGAATGGTTAAAAAAGGTGTGGAACATATACACATTAGAGTTTTACTCAGCGGTAAAAAACAATGACATCTTGAATTTTGCATGCAAATGGATGGAAATAGAAAACGCTTTACTGAGTGAGGTAAGCCAGACCCAAAAAGAGGAACACGGTATGTATTCACTCATAAGTGGATTCTAACCATAATTAAAGGTCTTTGAGCCTATTATTCGTGATCCTAGAGAAGCTAAATAAGAAGATGAACCTGATGAAGATTATTTAGCTATTCACCAGGAGGTAGGAAATAGACAAGAGTCCCAGGTAACCTCGGGTGCATGGGGGGGAGGGAGGGTCGATGGAAGGGGAGAAGGTTAGAGAGAAGGGAGTAGGGGAAGAAAGGGGAAAGCTTGGTGGCCTGGGATGGGGGGGGAGGGAGGAAGGATGAATATGGGATCAGGGAAGATTATATTTCAACTAAGGGACCCATTTTAGGGTTTACAGGAGACTTGATTATATATGGGATCCCAGGTCCAAGGAGAGATCCCCCAGATTGCTCTCTGGACAGAGGAGTGGGTGCCTGAATCGGCCGTGGCCCATGTCCATACTGATGTATATTTTGCTTATCACCATAGATCCTGCATCTGACGAAGGACGGCGATACAGTCGGTGACCCATATTGCAGCACCGGACTGAGCCCCCGAGGTCCAAATGAGGAGTAGAAGGAGGAAGAACATGAAAAACGAAATCAGTACTGCGAGGGATGCTATCACCCACTGATACAAGGGAACGGATCTGATGAGAGTTTACCAAGGCCAGTTGGACTGGGACTGAAAGAGGACGTGATCTAACCAGACTCTCCGAATTTGGCCGGATTCTATGACTGTGGCTGACCCGAAGTCTTTCTGAAAAGCCATTGACTATGACACTGGGACCTGTTTCCTCTACATATAATGGATTTTGGGGATCCAGTCTGTTTGGACACTCACCTTCCTGGACCTGGAGGGAGGGGGAAAGAACTGGAACTTCCCACAGGGCAGGAAACCCTGACTGCCCTGGGGGACGAAGAGGGAGGAGGAGGGGGAGTAGGGGGAATGGGAGAGTGTTGGGAGGGGGGGTGGAAATGGAAACTTTTATAATTTAATAAAATTTACTAAAAAAAAAAAGATACTTACTAGCATTCACCAGCAACTCACAATCATTTTTCTGAAAGAGAAGCACTCTGTTCCATAACTTCAATTCACTGTGCGAAGTGTATGGAGTGTTGCTTCACTTTCTAAATGCTGTACTTTCAGAGAAAATCACTTTCCTTTGAAAGTGCCTTAAGCTAATTATAAGCATTCACAAGAAACTCACATGCATTTCTCTGAAAGAGAAGCAGTGTGGTCCAACACTTCAATTCACTGTGCGAAGTGAATGGAGTGTTGCTTCACATTCTAAATGCTGTACTTTCAGAGAAAATCACTTTCCTTTGAAACTGCCTTCAGCTGCTTACAAGCATTAACCAGCAACTCACATGAGTTTCTCTGAAAGAGAAGCAGTCTGTTCCAACACTTCATTTCATTGTGCGAAGTGAATGGAGTGTTGCTTCACTTTCTAAATGCTGTACTTTCAGAGAAAATCACTTTCCTTTCAAAGTACCTTAAGCTACAAACAAGCATTCACCAGCAACTCACATGAGTTTCTCTGAAAGAGAAGCAGTCTGTTCCAACACTTCAATTCACTGTGCGAAGTGAATGGAGTGTTGCTTCACTTTCTAAATGCTGTACTTTCAGAGAAAATCACTTTCCTTTGAAACTGCCTTCAGCTACTTAGAAGCATTCAACAGCAACTCACATGAGTTTCTCTGAAATTGAAGCAATCTGTTCCAACACTTCATTTCATTGTGCGAAGTGAATGGAGTGGTGCTTCACTTTCCAAATGCTGTACTTTCAGAGAAAATCACTTTCCTTTGAAACTGCCTTAAGCTACTTACAAGCATTCACAAGCAACTCACATGAGTTTCTCTGAAAGAGAAGCAGTGTGGTCCAACACTTCAATTCATTGTGCGAAGTGAATGGAGTGTTGCTTCACTTTCTAAATGCTGTACTTTCAGAGAAAATCACTTTCCTTTCAAAGTACCTTAAGCTACAAACAAGCATTCACCAGCAACTCACATGAGTTTCTCTGAAAGAGAAGCAGTCTGTTCCAACACTTCAATTCACTGTGCGAAGTGAACATGTTGTTGTTTCACTTTCTAAATGCTGTAATTTCAGAGAAAATCACTTTCCTTTGAAACTGCCTTAAGCTACTTACAAGCATTCTCCAGCAACTCACATGCATTTCTCTGAAAGAGAAGCGGTCTGTTCCAACACTTCAATTCACTGTGCGAAGTGAATGGAGGGTTGCTTCACTTTCAAAAGGCTGTACTTTCAGAGAAAATCACTTTCCTTTGAAAGTGCCTTAAGCTACTTTCAAGCATTCCTCAGCAACTCACATCCATATCTCTGAAAGAGAAGCAGTCTGTTCCAAAACTTCAATTCACTGTGCGAAGTGAATGGAGTGTTGCTTCACTTTCTAAATGCTGTACTTTGAGAGAAAATCTCTTTCCTTTGAAAGTGCCTTAAGCTAATTATAAGCATTCACAAGAAACTCACATGCATTTCTCTGAAAGAGAAGCAGTCTGTTCCAACACTTCAATTCACTGTGCGAAGTGAATGGAGTGTTGCTTCACTATCAAAATGCTGTACTTTCAGAGAAAATCACTTTCCTTTGTAAGTGCCTTAAGCTACTTACAAGCATTCCCCAGCAACTCACATGCATTTCTCTGAAAAAGAAGCAGACTGTTCCAACACTTCAATTCACTGTGCGAAGTGAATGGAGTGTTGCTTCACTTTGTAAATGCTGTCCTTTTAGAGAAAATCACTTTCCTTTGAAAGTGCCTTAAGCTAATTATAAGCATTCACAAGAAACTCACATGCATTTCTCTGAAAGAGAAGCAGTGTGTTCCAACACTTCAATTCACTGTGCAAAGTGAATGGAGTGTTGCTTCACTTTCTAAATGCTCTACTTTGAGAGAAAATCTCTTTCCTTTGAAAGTGCCTTAAGCTAATTATATGCATTCACAAGAAACTCACATGCATTTCTCTGAAAGAGAAGCAGTCTGTTCCAACACTTCAATTCACTGTGCGAGTGAATGGAGTGTTGCGTCACTTTCTAAATGCTGTACTTTCAGAGAAAATCACTTTCCTTTGAAACTGCCTTAAGCTACGTACAAGCATTCACCAGCAACTCACATGAGTTTCTCTAAAAGAGAAGCATTCTGTTCCAACTCTTCAATTCACGATGCGAAGTGAATGGAGTGTTGCGTCACTTTCTAAATGCTGTACTTTCAGAGAAAATCACTTTCCTTTCAAAGTACCTTAAGCTACTTACAAGCATTCACCAGCAACTCACATGAGTTTCTCTGAAAGAGAAGCAGTCTGTTCCAACACTTCAATTCACTGTGCGAAGTGAATGTGTTATTGTTTCACTTTCTAAATGCTGTACTTTCAGAAAAAATCACTTTCCTTTGAAACTGCCTTAAGGTACTTACAAGCATTCCCCAGGAACTCACATGCATTTCTCTGAAAGAGAAGCAGTCTGTTCCAACACTTCAATTCACTGTGAGAAGTGAATGGAGTGTTGCTTCACTTTCTAAATGCTGTACTTTCAGAGAAAATCACTTTCCTTTGAAACTGCCTTAAGCTACTTACAAGCATTCACCTGCAACTCACATACATTTTTCTGAAAGAGAAGCAGTCTGTTCCAACACTTCAATTCACTTTGCGAAGTGAATGGAGGGTTGCTTCACTTTCAAAATGCTGTACTTTCAGAGAAAATCATTTTCCTTTAAAAGTGCCTTAAGCTACTTACAAGCATCCACCAGCAACTCACATGCATTTCTCTGAAAGAGAAGCAGTCTGTTCCAACACTTCAATTCACAGTGCAAAGTAAATGGAGTGTTGCTTCACATTCTAAATGCTGTACTTTCAGAGAAAATCACTTTCCTTTGAAAGTGCCTTAAGCTAATTATAAGCATTCACAAGAAACTCACATGCATTTCTATGAAAGAGAAGCAGTCTATTCCAACACTTCAATTCACTGTGCGAAGTGAATGGAGTGTTGCTTCACTATCAAAATGCTGTACTTTCAGAGAAAATCACTTTCCTTTGTAAGTGCCTTAAGCTACTTACAAGCATTCCCCAGCAACTCACATGCATTTCTCTGAAAGAGAAGCAGACTGTTCCAACACTTCAATTCACTGTGCGAAGTGAATGGAGTGTTGCTTCACTTTGTAAATGCTGTCCATTCAGAGGAAATCACTTTCCTTTGAAAGTGCCTTAAGCTAATTATAAGCATTCACAAGAAACTCACATGCATTTCTCTGAAAGAGAAGCAGTGTGTTCCAACACTTCAATTCACTGTGCAAAGTGAATGGAGTGTTGCTTCACGTTCTAAATGCTGTACTTTCAGAGAAAATCACTTTCCTTTGAAACTGCCTTAAGCTACTTACAAGCATTCTCCAGCAACTCACATGCATTTCTCTGAAAGAGAAGCAGTCTGTTCCAACACTTCAATTCACTGTGCGTAGTGAATGAAGTGTTGCTTCATTTTCTAAATGCTGTGCTTTCAGAGAAAATCACTTTCCTTTGAAAGTGCCTTAAGCTAATTATAAGCATTCACAAGAAACTCACATGCATTTCTCTGAAAGAGAAGCAGTCTGTTCCAACACTTCAATTCACTGTGCGAGGTGAATGGAGTGTTGCTTCACTTTCTAAATTCTGTACTCTCAGAGAAAATCACTTTCCTTTGAAACTGCCTTCAGCTGCTTACAAGCATTCACCAGCAACTCACATGAGTTTCTCTGAAAGAGAAGGAGTCTGTTCCAACACTTCAATTCACTGTGCGAAGTGAATGGAGTGTTGCGTCACTTTCTAAAGGCTGTACTTTCAGAGAAAATCATTTTCCTTTCAAAGTACCTTAAACTACTTACAAGCATTCACCAGCAACTCACATGAGTTTCTCTGAAAGAGAAGCAGTCTGTTCAAACACTTCAATTCACTGTGCGAAGTGAATGTGTTGTTGTTTCACTTTCTAAGTGCTGTACGTTCAGGGAAATCACTTTCCTTTGAAACTGCCTTAAGCTACTTAAAAGCATTCACCAGCAACTCACATGCATTTCTCTGAAAGAGAAGCAGTCTGTTCCAACACTTCAATTCACTGTGCAAAGTGAAGTTGCTTCAGTTTCTAAATGCTGTACTTTCAGAGAAAATCACTTTCCTTCGAAACAGCCTTAAGCTACTTACAAGCATTCACCTGCAACTCACATGAGTCTCTCTGAAAGAGAAGCAGTCTGTTCCAACACTTCAATTCACTGTGCAAAGTGAATGGAGGGTTGCTTCACTTTCAAAATGCTGTACTTTCAGAGAAAATCACTTTCTTTGTAAGTGCCTTAAGCTACTTACAAGCATTCTCCAGCAACTCACATGCATTTCTCTGAAAGAGAAGCGGTCTGTTCCAACACTTCAATTCACTGTGCGAAGTGAATGGAGGGTTGCTTCACTTTCAAAAGGCTGTACTTTCAGAGAAAATCACTATCCTTTGAAAGTGCCTTAAGCTACATTCAAGCATTCCTCAGCAACTCACATCCATATCTCCGAAAGAGAAGCCGTCTGTTCCAAAACTTCAATTCACTGTGCGAAGTGAATGGAGTGTTGCTTCACTTTCTAAATGCTGTCCTTTCAGAGAAAATCACTTTCCTTTGAAAGTGCCTTAAGCTAATTATAAGCATTCACAAGAAACTCACATGCATTTCTATGAAAGAGAAGCAGTCTATTCCAACACTTCAATTCACTGTGCGAAGTGAATGGAGTGTTGCTTCACTATCAAAATGCTGTACTTTCAGAGAAAATCACTTTCCTTTGTAAGTGCCTTAAGCTACTTACAAGCATTCCCCAGCAACTCACATGCATTTCTCTGAAAGAGAAGCAGACTGTTCCAACACTTCAATTCACTGTGCGAAGTGAATGGAGTGTTGCTTCACTTTGTAAATGCTGTCCATTCAGAGGAAATCACTTTCCTTTGAAAGTGCCTTAAGCTAATTATAAGCATTCACAAGAAACTCACATGCATTTCTCTGAAAGAGAAGCAGTGTGTTCCAACACTTCAATTCACTGTGCAAAGTGAATGGAGTGTTGCTTCACGTTCTAAATGCTGTACTTTCAGAGAAAATCACTTTCCTTTGAAACTGCCTTAAGCTACTTACAAGCATTCTCCAGCAACTCACATGCATTTCTCTGAAAGAGAAGCAGTCTGTTCCAACACTTCAATTCACTGTGCGTAGTGAATGAAGTGTTGCTTCATTTTCTAAATGCTGTGCTTTCAGAGAAAATCACTTTCCTTTGAAAGTGCCTTAAGCTAATTATAAGCATTCACAAGAAACTCACATGCATTTCTCTGAAAGAGAAGCAGTCTGTTCCAACACTTCAATTCACTGTGCGAGGTGAATGGAGTGTTGCTTCACTTTCTAAATTCTGTACTCTCAGAGAAAATCACTTTCCTTTGAAACTGCCTTCAGCTGCTTACAAGCATTCACCAGCAACTCACATGAGTTTCTCTGAAAGAGAAGGAGTCTGTTCCAACACTTCAATTCACTGTGCGAAGTGAATGGAGTGTTGCGTCACTTTCTAAAGGCTGTACTTTCAGAGAAAATCATTTTCCTTTCAAAGTACCTTAAACTACTTACAAGCATTCACCAGCAACTCACATGAGTTTCTCTGAAAGAGAAGCAGTCTGTTCAAACACTTCAATTCACTGTGCGAAGTGAATGTGTTGTTGTTTCACTTTCTAAGTGCTGTACGTTCAGGGAAATCACTTTCCTTTGAAACTGCCTTAAGCTACTTAAAAGCATTCACCAGCAACTCACATGCATTTCTCTGAAAGAGAAGCAGTCTGTTCCAACACTTCAATTCACTGTGCAAAGTGAAGTTGCTTCAGTTTCTAAATGCTGTACTTTCAGAGAAAATCACTTTCCTTCGAAACAGCCTTAAGCTACTTACAAGCATTCACCTGCAACTCACATGAGTCTCTCTGAAAGAGAAGCAGTCTGTTCCAACACTTCAATTCACTGTGCAAAGTGAATGGAGGGTTGCTTCACTTTCAAAATGCTGTACTTTCAGAGAAAATCACTTTCTTTGTAAGTGCCTTAAGCTACTTACAAGCATTCTCCAGCAACTCACATGCATTTCTCTGAAAGAGAAGCGGTCTGTTCCAACACTTCAATTCACTGTGCGAAGTGAATGGAGGGTTGCTTCACTTTCAAAAGGCTGTACTTTCAGAGAAAATCACTATCCTTTGAAAGTGCCTTAAGCTACATTCAAGCATTCCTCAGCAACTCACATCCATATCTCCGAAAGAGAAGCCGTCTGTTCCAAAACTTCAATTCACTGTGCGAAGTGAATGGAGTGTTGCTTCACTTTCTAAATGCTGTCCTTTCAGAGAAAATCTCTTTCCTTTGAAAGTGCCTTAAGCTAATTATATGCATTCACAAGAAACTCACATGCATTTCTCTGAAAAAGAAGCAGTCTGTTCCAACACTTCAATTCACTGTGCGAAGTGAATGGAGTGTTGCGTCACTTTCTAAATGCTGTACTTTCAGAGAAAATCACTTTCCTTTGAAACTGCCTTAAGCTACTTACAAGCATTCACCAGCAACCCACATGAGTTTCTCTGAAAGAGAAGCATTCTGTTCCAACTCTTCAATTCACGGTGCGAAGTGAATGGAGTGTTGCGTCACTTTCTAAATGCTGTACTTTCAGAGAAAACCACTTTCCTTTGAAAGTACCTTAAGTTACTTACAAGCATTCACCAGCAACTCACATTAGTTTCTCTGAAAGAGAAGCAGTCTGTTCCAACACTTCAATTCACTGTGCGAAGTGAATGTGTTGTTGTTTCTCTTTCTAAATGCTGTGCTTTCAGAAAAAATCACTTTCCTTTGAAACTGCCTTAAGGTACTTACAAGCATTCCCCAGGAACTCACATGCATTTCTCTGAAAGAGAAGCAGTCTGTTCCAACACTTCAATTCACTGTGAGAAGTTAATGGAGTGTTGCTTCACTTTCTAAATGCTGTACTTTCAGAGAAAATCACTTTCCTTTGAAACTGCCTTAAGATACTTACAAGCATTCACCTGCAACTCACATACATTTTTCTGAAAGAGAAGCAGTCTGTTCCAACACTTCAATTCACTTTGCGAAGTGAATGGAGGGTTGCTTCACTTTCAAAATGCTGTACTTTCAGAGAAAATCACTTTCCTTAAAAGTGCCTTAAGCTACTTACAAGCATTCACCAGCAACTCACATGCATTTCTCTGAAAGAGAAGCAGTCTGTTCCATCACTTCAATTCACTGTGCAAAGTAAATGGAGTGTTGCTTCACTTTCTAAATGCTGTACTTTCAGAGAAAATCACTTTCCTTTGAAAGTGCCTTAAGCTAATTATAAGCATTCACAAGAAACTCTCATGCATTTCTCTGAAAGAGAAGCAGTCTGTTCCAACACTTCAATTCACTGTGCAAAGTGAATGGAGTGTTGCTTCACGTTCTAAATGCTGTACTTTCAGAGAAAATCACTTTCCTTTGAAACTGCCTTAAGCTACTTACAAGCTTTCTCCAGCAACTCACATGCATTTCTCTGAAAGAGAAGCAGTCTGTTCCAACACTTCAATTCACTGTGCGAAGTGATGGAGTGTTGCTTCATTTTCAAAATGCTGTGCTTTCAGAGAAAATCACTTTCCTTTGAAACTGCCTTAAGCTAATTATAAGCATTCACAAGAAACTCACATGCATTTCTCTGAAAGAGAAGCAGTCTGTTCCAACACTTCAATTCACTGTGCGAAGTGAATGGAGTGTTGCGTCACTTTCTAAATGCTGTACTTTCAGAGAAAATCACTTTCCTTTGAAACTGCCTTAAGCTACTTACAAGCATTCACCAGCAATTCACATGAGTTTCTCTTAAAAAGAAGCATTCTGTTCCAACTCTTCAATTCACGGTGCGAAGTGAATGGAGTGTTGCGTCACTTTCTAAATGCTGTACTTTCAGAGAAAATCACTTTCCTTTGAAAGTACCTTAAGCTACTTACAAGCATTCACCAGCAACTCACATGAGTTTCTCTGAAAGAGAAGCAGTCTGTTCCAACACTTCAATTCACTGTGCGAAGTGAATGTGTTGTTGTTTCACTTTCTAAATGCTGTACTTTCAGAAAAAATCACTTTCCTTTGAAACTGCCTTAAGGTACTTACAAGCATTCACCAGGAACTCACATGCATTTCTCTGAAAGAGAAGCAGTCTGTTCCAACACTTCAATTCACTGTGAGAAGTGGATGGAGTGTTGCTTCACTTTCTAAATGCTGTACTTTCAGAGAAAATCACTTTCCTTTGAAACTGCCTTAAGCTACTTACAAGCATTCACCAGCAACTCACATGCATTTCTCTGAAAGAGAAGCAGTCTGTTCCAACACTTCAATTCACTGTGCGAAGTGAAGTTTCTTCAGTTTCTAAATTCTGTACTTTCAGAGAAAATTACTTTCCTTCGAAACAGCCTTAAGCTACTTACAAGCATTCACCTGCAACTCACATGAGTCTCTCTGAAAGAGAAGCAGTCTGTTCCAACACTTCAATTCACTGTGCAAAGTGAATGGAGGGTTTCTTCACTTTCAAAATGCTGTACTTTCAGAGAAAATCACTTTCCTTTGTAAGTGCCTTAAGCTACTTACAAGCATTCTCCAGCAACTCACATGCATTTCTCTGAAAGAGAAGCGGTCTGTTCCAACACTTCAATTCACTGTGCGAAGTGAATGGAGGGTTGCTTCACTTTCAAAAGGCTATACTTTCAGAGAAAATCACTTTCCTTTGAAAGTGCCTTAAGCTACTTTCAAGCATTCCTCAGCAACTCACATCCATATCTCTGAAAGAGAAGCAGTCTGTTCCAAAACTTCAATTCACTGTGCGAAGTGAATGGAGTGTTGCTTCACTTTCTAAATGCTGTACTTTGAGAGAAAATCTCTTTCCTTTGAAAGTGCCTGAACCTAATTATAAGCATTCAATAGAAACTCACATGCATTTCTCTGAAAGAGAAGCAGTCTGTTCCAACACTTAAATTCACTGTGCGAAGTGAATGGAGTGTTGCGTCACTTTCTAAATGCTGTACTTTCAGAGAAAATCACTTTCCTTTGAAACTGCCTTAAGCTACGTACAAGCATTCACCAGCAACACACATGAGTTTCTCTGAAAGAGAAGCATTCTGTTCCAACTCTTCAATTCACGGTGCGAAGTGAATGGAGTGTTGCGTCACTTTCTAAATGCTGTACTTTCAGAGAAAACCACTTTCCTTTGAAAGTACCTTAAGCTACTTACAAGCATTCACCAGCAACTCACATGAGTTTCTCTGAAAGAGAAGCAGTCTGTTCCAACACTTCAATTCACTGTGCAAGGTGAATGGAGTGTTGCTTCACTTTCTAAATTCTGTACTCTCAGAGAAAATCACTTTCCTTTGAAACTGCCTGCAGCTGCTTACAAGCATTCACCAGCAACTCACATGAGTTTCTCTGAAAGAGAAGCAGTCTGTTCCAACACTTCAATTCACTGTGCGAAGTGAATGGAGTGTTGCGTCACTTTCTAAATGCTGTACTTTCAGAGAAAATCATTTTCCTTTCAAAGTACCTTAAACTACTTACAAGCATTCACCAGCAACTCACATGAGTTTCTCTGAAAGAGAAGCAGTCTGTTCAAACACTTCAATTCACTGTGCGAAGTGAATGTGTTGTTGTTTCACTTTCTAAGTGCTGTACGTTCAGGGAAATCACTTTCCTTTGAAACTGCCTTAAGCTACTTACAAGCATTCACCAGCAACTCACATGCATTTCTCTGAAAGAGAAGCAGTCTGTTCCAACACTTCAATTCACTGTGCAAAGTGAAGTTGCTTCAGTTTCTAAATGCTGTACTTTCAGAGAAAATCACTTTCCTTCGAAACAGCCTTAAGCTTCTTACAAGCATTCACCTGCAACTCACATGAGTCTCTCTGAAAGAGAAGCAGTCTGTTCCAACACTTCAATTCACTGTGCAAAGTGAATGGAGGGTTTCTTCACTTTCAAAATGCTGTACTTTCAGAGAAAATCACTTTCCTTTGTAAGTGCCTTAAGCTACTTACAAGCATTCTCCAGCAACTCACATGCATTTCTCTGAAAGAGAAGCGGTCTGTTCCAACACTTCAATTCACTGTGCGAAGTGAATGGAGGGTTGCTTCACTTTCAAAAGGCTGTACTTTCAGAGAAAATCACTATCCTTTGAAAGTGCCTTAAGCTACATTCAAGCATTCCTCAGCAACTCACATCCATATCTCCGAAAGAGAAGCCGTCTGTTCCAAAACTTCAATTCACTGTGCGAAGTGAATGGAGTGTTGCTTCACTTTCTAAATGCTGTCCTTTCAGAGAAAATCTCTTTCCTTTGAAAGTGCCTTAAGCTAATTGTATGCATTCACAAGAAACTCACATGCATTTCTCTGAAAAAGAAGCAGTCTGTTCCAACACTTCAATTCACTGTGCGAAGTGAATGGAGTGTTGCGTCACTTTCTAAATGCTGTACTTTCAGAGAAAATCACTTTCCTTTGAAACTGCCTTAAGCTACTTACAAGCATTCACCAGCAACCCACATGAGTTTCTCTGAAAGAGAAGCATTCTGTTCCAACTCTTCAATTCACGGTGCGAAGTGAATGGAGTGTTGCGTCACTTTCTAAATGCTGTACTTTCAGAGAAAACCACTTTCCTTTGAAAGTACCTTAAGTTACTTACAAGCATTCACCAGCAACTCACATTAGTTTCTCTGAAAGAGAAGCAGTCTGTTCCAACACTTCAATTCACTGTGCGAAGTGAATGTGTTGTTGTTTCTCTTTCTAAATGCTGTGCTTTCAGAAAAAATCACTTTCCTTTGAAACTGCCTTAAGGTACTTACAAGCATTCCCCAGGAACTCACATGCATTTCTCTGAAAGAGAAGCAGTCTGTTCCAACACTTCAATTCACTGTGAGAAGTTAATGGAGTGTTGCTTCACTTTCTAAATGCTGTACTTTCAGAGAAAATCACTTTCCTTTGAAACTGCCTTAAGATACTTACAAGCATTCACCTGCAACTCACATACATTTTTCTGAAAGAGAAGCAGTCTGTTCCAACACTTCAATTCACTTTGCGAAGTGAATGGAGGGTTGCTTCACTTTCAAAATGCTGTACTTTCAGAGAAAATCACTTTCCTTAAAAGTGCCTTAAGCTACTTACAAGCATTCACCAGCAACTCACATGCATTTCTCTGAAAGAGAAGCAGTCTGTTCCATCACTTCAATTCACTGTGCAAAGTAATGGAGTGTTGCTTCACTTTCTAAATGCTGTACTTTCAGAGAAAATCACTTTCCTTTGAAAGTGCCTTAAGCTAATTATAAGCATTCACAAGAAACTCTCATGCATTTCTCTGAAAGAGAAGCAGTCTGTTCCAACACTTCAATTCACTGTGCAAAGTGAATGGAGTGTTGCTTCACGTTCTAAATGCTGTACTTTCAGAGAAAATCACTTTCCTTTGAAACTGCCTTAAGCTACTTACAAGCTTTCTCCAGCAACTCACATGCATTTCTCTGAAAGAGAAGCAGTCTGTTCCAACACTTCAATTCACTGTGCGAAGTGATGGAGTGTTGCTTCATTTTCAAAATGCTGTGCTTTCAGAGAAAATCACTTTCCTTTGAAACTGCCTTAAGCTAATTATAAGCATTCACAAGAAACTCACATGCATTTCTCTGAAAGAGAAGCAGTCTGTTCCAACACTTCAATTCACTGTGCGAAGTGAATGGAGTGTTGCGTCACTTTCTAAATGCTGTACTTTCAGAGAAAATCACTTTCCTTTGAAACTGCCTTAAGCTACTTACAAGCATTCACCAGCAATTCACATGAGTTTCTCTTAAAAAGAAGCATTCTGTTCCAACTCTTCAATTCACGGTGCGAAGTGAATGGAGTGTTGCGTCACTTTCTAAATGCTGTACTTTCAGAGAAAATCACTTTCCTTTGAAAGTACCTTAAGCTACTTACAAGCATTCACCAGCAACTCACATGAGTTTCTCTGAAAGAGAAGCAGTCTGTTCCAACACTTCAATTCACTGTGAGAAGTGGATGGAGTGTTGCTTCACTTTCTAAATGCTGTACTTTCAGAGAAAATCACTTTCCTTTGAAACTGCCTTAAGCTACTTACAAGCATTCACCAGCAACTCACATGCATTTCTCTGAAAGAGAAGCAGTCTGTTCCAACACTTCAATTCACTGTGCGAAGTGAAGTTTCTTCAGTTTCTAAATTCTGTACTTTCAGAGAAAATTACTTTCCTTCGAAACAGCCTTAAGCTACTTACAAGCATTCACCTGCAACTCACATGAGTCTCTCTGAAAGAGAAGCAGTGTGTTCCAACACTTCAATTCACTGTTCGAAGTGAATGGAGGGTTGCTTCACTCTCAAAATGCTGTACTTTCAGAGAAAATCACTTTCCTTTGTAAGTGCCTTAAGCTACTTACAAGCATTCTCCAGCAACTCACATGCATTTCTCTGAAAGAGAAGCGGTCTGTTCCAACACTTCAATTCACTGTGCGAAGTGAATGGAGGGTTGCTTCACTTTCAAAAGGCTATACTTTCAGAGAAAATCACTTTCCTTTGAAAGTGCCTTAAGCTACTTTCAAGCATTCCTCAGCAACTCACATCCATATCTCTGAAAGAGAAGCAGTCTGTTCCAAAACTTCAATTCACTGTGCGAAGTGAATGGAGTGTTGCTTCACTTTCTAAATGCTGTACTTTCAGAGAAAATCTCTTTCCTTTGAAAGTGCCTGAACCTAATTATAAGCATTCAATAGAAACTCACATGCATTTCTCTGAAAGAGAAGCAGTCTGTTCCAACACTTCAATTCACTGTGCGAAGTGAATGGAGTGTTGCGTCACTTTCTAAATGCTGTACTTTCAGAGAAAATCACTTTCCTTTGAAACTGCCTTAAGCTACGTACAAGCATTCACCAGCAACACACATGAGTTTCTCTGAAAGAGAAGCATTCTGTTCCAACTCTTCAATTCACGGTGCGAAGTGAATGGAGTGTTGCGTCACTTTCTAAATGCTGTACTTTCAGAGAAAACCACTTTCCTTTGAAAGTACCTTAAGCTACTTACAAGCATTCACCAGCAACTCACATGAGTTTCTCTGAAAGAGAAGCAGTCTGTTCCAACACTTCAATTCACTGTGCAAGGTGAATGGAGTGTTGCTTCACTTTCTAAATTCTGTACTCTCAGAGAAAATCACTTTCCTTTGAAACTGCCTTCAGCTGCTTACAAGCATTCACCAGCAACTCACATGAGTTTCTCTGAAAGAGAAGCAGTCTGTTCCAACACTTCAATTCACTGTGCGAAGTGAATGGAGTGTTGCGTCACTTTCTAAATGCTGTACTTTCAGAGAAAATCATTTTCCTTTCAAAGTACCTTAAACTACTTACAAGCATTCACCAGCAACTCACATGAGTTTCTCTGAAAGAGAAGCAGTCTGTTCAAACACTTCAATTCACTGTGCGAAGTGAATGTGTTGTTGTTTCACTTTCTAAGTGCTGTACGTTCAGGGAAATCACTTTCCTTTGAAACTGCCTTAAGCTACTTACAAGCATTCACCAGCAACTCACATGCATTTCTCTGAAAGAGAAGCAGTCTGTTCCAACACTTCAATTCACTGTGCAAAGTGAAGTTGCTTCAGTTTCTAAATGCTGTACTTTCAGAGAAAATCACTTTCCTTCGAAACAGCCTTAAGCTACTTACAAGCATTCACCTGCAACTCACATGAGTCTCTCTGAAAGAGAAGCAGTCTGTTCCAACACTTCAATTCACTGTGCAAAGTGAATGGAGGGTTTCTTCACTTTCAAAATGCTGTACTTTCAGAGAAAATCACTTTCCTTTGTAAGTGCCTTAAGCTACTTACAAGCATTCTCCAGCAACTCACATGCATTTCTCTGAAAGAGAAGCGGTCTGTTCCAACACTTCAATTCACTGTGCGAAGTGAATGGAGGGTTGCTTCACTTTCAAAAGGCTGTACTTTCAGAGAAAATCACTTTCCTTTGAAAGTGCCTTAAGCTACATTCAAGCATTCCTCAGCAACTCACATCCATATCTCCGAAAGAGAAGCCGTCTGTTCCAAAACTTCAATTCACTGTGCGAAGTGAATGGAGTGTTGCTTCACTTTCTAAATGCTGTCCTTTCAGAGAAAATCTCTTTCCTTTGAAAGTGCCTTAAGCTAATTATATGCATTCACAAGAAACTCACATGCATTTCTCTGAAAAAGAAGCAGTCTGTTCCAACACTTCAATTCACTGTGCGAAGTGAATGGAGTGTTGCGTCACTTTCTAAATGCTGTACTTTCAGAGAAAATCACTTTCCTTTGAAACTGCCTTAAGCTACGTACAAGCATTCACCAGCAACTCACATGAGTTTCTCTGAAAGAGAAGCATTCTGTTCCAACTCTTCAATTCACGGTGCGAAGTGAATGGAGTGTTGCTTCACTTTCTAAATGCTGTACTTTCAGAGAAAACCACTTTCCTTTGAAAGTACCTTAAGCTACTTACAAGCATTCACCAGCAACTCACATTAGTTTCTCTGAAAGAGAAGCAGTCTGTTCCAACACTTCAATTCACTGTGCGAAGTGAATGTGTTGTTGTTTCACTTTCTAAATGCTGTGCTTTCAGAAAAAATCACTTTCCTTTGAAACTGCCTTAAGGTACTTACAAGCATTCCCCAGGAACTCACATGCATTTCTCTGAAAGAGAAGCAGTCTCTTCCAACACTTCAATTCAGTGTGAGAAGTGAATGGAGTGTTGCTTCACTTTCTAAATGCTGTACTTTCAGAGAAAATCACTTTCCTTTGAAACTGCCTTAAGCTACATACAAGCATTCACCTGCAACTCACATACATTTTTCTGAAAGAGAAGCAGTCTGTTCCAACACTTCAATTCACTTTGCGAAGTGAATGGAGGGTTGGTTCACTTTCAAAATGCTGTACTTTCAGAGAAAATCACTTTCCTTTAAAAGTGCCTTAAGTTACTTACAAGCATTCACCAGCAACTCACATGCATTTCTCTGAAAGAGAAGCAGTCTGTTCCATCACTTCAATTCACTGTGCAAAGTAAATGGAGTGTTGCTTCACTTTCTAAATGCTGTACTTTCAGAGAAAATCACTTTCCTTTGAAAGTGCCTTAAGCTAATTATAAGCATTCACAAGAAACTCTCATGCATTTCTCTGAAAGCGAAGCAGTCTGTTCCAACACTTCAATTCACTGTGCAAAGTGAATGGAGTGTTGCTTCACGTTCTAAATGCTGTACTTTCAGAGAAAATCACTTTCCTTTGAAACTGCCTTAAGCTACTTACAAGCTTTCTCCAGCAACTCACATGCATTTCTCTGAAAGAGAAGCAGTCTGTTCCAACACTTCAATTCACTGTGCTAAGTGATGGAGTGTTGCTTCATTTTCAAAATGCTGTGCTTTCAGAGAAAATCACTTTCGTTTGAAACTGCCTTAAGCTAATTATAAGCATTCACAAGAAACTCACATGCATTTCTCTGAAAGAGAAGCAGTCTGTTCCAACACTTCAATTCACTGTGAGAAGTGGATGGAGTGTTGCTTCACTTTCTAAATGCTGTACTTTCAGAGAAAATCACTTTCCTTTGAAACTGCCTTAAGCTAATTATAAGCATTCACAAGAAACTCTCATGCATTTCTCTGAAAGAGAAGCAGTCTGTTCCAACACTTCAATTCACTGTGCAAAGTGAATGGAGTGTTGCTTCACTTTGTAAATGCTGTCCATTCAGAGGAAATCACTTTCCTTTGAAAGTGCCTTAAGCTAATTATAAGCATTCACAAGAAACTCACATGCATTTCTCTGAAAGAGAAGCAGTGTGTTCCAACACTACAATTCACTGTGCAAAGTGAATGGAGTGTTGCTTCACGTTCTAAATGCTGTACTTTCAGAGAAAATCACTTTCCTTTGAAACTGCCTTAAGCTACTTACAAGCATTCTCCAGCAACTCACATGCATTTCTCTGAAAGAGAAGCAGTCTGTTCCAACACTTCAATTCACTGTGCGTAGTGAATGAAGTGTTTCTTCATTTTCTAAATGCTGTGCTTTCAGAGAAAATCACTTTCCTTTGAAAGTGCCTTAAGCTAATTATAAGCATTCACAAGAAACTCACATGCATTTCTCTGAAAGAGAAGCAGTCTGTTCCAACACTTCAATTCACTGTGCGAGGTGAATGGAGTGTTGCTTCACTTTCTAAATTCTGTACTCTCAGAGAAAATCACTTTCCTTTGAAACTGCCTTCAGCTGCTTACAAGCATTCACCAGCAACTCACATGAGTTTCTCTGAAAGAGAAGCAGTCTGTTCCAACACTTCAATTCACTGTGCGAAGTGAATGGAGTGTTGCGTCACTTTCTAAATGCTGTACTTTCAGAGAAAATCATTTTCCTTTCAAAGTACCTTAAACTACTTACAAGCATTCACCAGCAACTCACATGAGTTTCTCTGAAAGAGAAGCAGTCTGTTCAAACACTTCAATTCACTGTGCGAAGTGAATGTGTTGTTGTTTCACTTTCTAAGTGCTGTACGTTCAGGGAAATCACTTTCCTTTGAAACTGCCTTAAGCTACTTACAAGCATTCACCAGCAACTCACATGCATTTCTCTGAAAGAGAAGCAGTCTGTTCCAACACTTCAATTCACTGTGCAAAGTGAAGTTGCTTCAGTTTCTAAATGCTGTACTTTCAGAGAAAATCACTTTCCTTCGAAACAGCCTTAAGCTACTTACAAGCATTCACCTGCAACTCACATGAGTCTCTCTGAAAGAGAAGCAGTCTGTTCCAACACTTCAATTCACTGTGCAAAGTGAATGGAGGGTTGCTTCACTTTCAAAATGCTGTACTTTCAGAGAAAATCACTTTCCTTTGTAAGTGCCTTAAGCTACTTACAAGCATTCTCCAGCAACTCACATGCATTTCTCTGAAAGAGAAGCGGTCTGTTCCAACACTTCAATTCACTGTGCGAAGTGAAAGGAGGGTTGCTTCACTTTCAAAAGGCTGTACTTTCAGAGAAAATCACTTTCCTTTGAAAGTGCCTTAAGCTACATTCAAGCATTCCTCAGCAACTCACATCCATATCTCCGAAAGAGAAGCCGTCTGTTCCAAAACTTCAATTAACTGTGTGAAGTGAATGGAGTGTTGCTTCACTTTCTAAATGCTGTCCTTTCAGAGAAAATCTCTTTCCTTTGAAAGTGCCTTAAGCTAATTATATGCATTCACAAGAAACTCACATGCATTTCTCTGAAAAAGAAGCAGTCTGTTCCAACACTTCAATTCACTGTGCGAAGTGAATGGAGTGTTGCGTCACTTTCTAAATGCTGTACTTTCAGAGAAAATCACTTTCCTTTGAAACTGCCTTAAGCTACTTACAAGCATTCACCAGCAACTCACATGAGTTTCTCTGAAAGAGAAGCATTCTGTTCCAACTCTTCAATTCACGGTGCGAAGTGAATGGAGTGTTGCGTCACTTTCTAAATGCTGTACTTTCAGAGAAAATCACTTTCCTTTGAAACTGCCTTAAGCTACTTACAAGCATTCACCAGCAACTCACATGAGTTTCTCTGAAAGAGAAGCAGTCTGTTCCAACACTTCAATTCACTGTGAGAAGTGGATGGAGTGTTGCTTCACTTTCTAAATGCTGTACTTTCAGAGAAAATCACTTTCCTTTGAAACTGCCTTAAGCTAATTATAAGCATTCACAAGAAACTCTCATGCATTTCTCTGAAAGAGAAGCAGTCTGTTCCAACACTTCAATTCACTGTGCAAAGTGAATGGAGTGTTGCTTCACTTTGTAAATGCTGTCCATTCAGAGGAAATCACTTTCCTTTGAAAGTGCCTTAAGCTAATTATAAGCATTCACAAGAAACTCACATGCATTTCTCTGAAAGAGAAGCAGTGTGTTCCAACACTACAATTCACTGTGCAAAGTGAATGGAGTGTTGCTTCACGTTCTAAATGCTGTACTTTCAGAGAAAATCACTTTCCTTTGAAACTGCCTTAAGCTACTTACAAGCATTCTCCAGCAACTCACATGCATTTCTCTGAAAGAGAAGCAGTCTGTTCCAACACTTCAATTCACTGTGCGTAGTGAATGAAGTGTTGCTTCATTTTCTAAATGCTGTGCTTTCAGAGAAAATCACTTTCCTTTGAAAGTGCCTTAAGCTAATTATAAGCATTCACAAGAAACTCACATGCATTTCTCTGAAAGAGAAGCAGTCTGTTCCAACACTTCAATTCACTGTGCGAGGTGAATGGAGTGTTGCTTCACTTTCTAAATTCTGTACTCTCAGAGAAAATCACTTTCCTTTGAAACTGCCTTCAGCTTCTTACAAGCATTCACCAGCAACTCACATGAGTTTCTCTGAAAGAGAAGCAGTCTGTTCCAACACTTCAATTCACTGTGCGAAGTGAATGGAGTGTTGCGTCACTTTCTAAATGCTGTACTTTCAGAGAAAATCATTTTCCTTTCAAAGTACCTTAAACTACTTACAAGCATTCACCAGCAACTCACATGAGTTTCTCTGAAAGAGAAGCAGTCTGTTCAAACACTTCAATTCACTGTGCGAAGTGAATGTGTTGTTGTTTCACTTTCTAAGTGCTGTACGTTCAGGGAAATCACTTTCCTTTGAAACTGCCTTAAGCTACTTACAAGCATTCACCAGCAACTCACATGCATTTCTCTGAAAGAGAAGCAGTCTGTTCCAACACTTCAATTCACTGTGCAAAGTGAAGTTGCTTCAGTTTCTAAATGCTGTACTTTCAGAGAAAATCACTTTCCTTCGAAACAGCCTTAAGCTACTTACAAGCATTCACCTGCAACTCACATGAGTCTCTCTGAAAGAGAAGCAGTCTGTTCCAACACTTCAATTCACTGTGCAAAGTGAATGGAGGGTTGCTTCACTTTCAAAATGCTGTACTTTCAGAGAAAATCACTTTCATTTGTAAGTGCCTTAAGCTACTTACAAGCATTCTCCAGCAACTCACATGCATTTCTCTGAAAGAGAAGCGGTCTGTTCCAACACTTCAATTCACTGTGCGAAGTGAATGGAGGGTTGCTTCACTTTCAAAAGGCTGTACTTTCAGAGAAAATCACTTTCCTTTGAAAGTGCCTTAAGCTACATTCAAGCATTCCTCAGCAACTCAAATCCATATCTCCGAAAGAGAAGCCGTCTGTTCCAAAACTTCAATTAACTGTGTGAAGTGAATGGAGTGTTGCTTCACTTTCTAAATGCTGTCCTTTCAGAGAAAATCTCTTTCCTTTGAAAGTGCCTTAAGCTAATTATATGCATTCACAAGAAACTCACATGCATTTCTCTGAAAAAGAAGCAGTCTGTTCCAACACTTCAATTCACTGTGCGAAGTGAATGGAGTGTTGCGTCACTTTCTAAATGCTGTACTTTCAGAGAAAATCACTTTCCTTTGAAACTGCCTTAAGCTACTTACAAGCATTCACCAGCAACTCACATGAGTTTCTCTGAAAGAGAAGCATTCTGTTCCAACTCTTCAATTCACGGTGCGAAGTGAATGGAGTGTTGCGTCACTTTCTAAATGCTGTACTTTCAGAGAAAATCACTTTCCTTTGAAACTGCCTTAAGCTACTTACAAGCATTCACCAGCAACTCACATGAGTTTCTCTGAAAGAGAAGCAGTCTGTTCCAACACTTCAATTCACTGTGAGAAGTGGATGGAGTGTTGCTTCACTTTCTAAATGCTGTACTTTCAGAGAAAATCACTTTCCTTTGAAACTGCCTTAAGCTAATTATAAGCATTCACAAGAAACTCTCATGCATTTCTCTGAAAGAGAAGCAGTCTGTTCCAACACTTCAATTCACTGTGCAAAGTGAATGGAGTGTTGCTTCACTTTGTAAATGCTGTCCATTCAGAGGAAATCACTTTCCTTTGAAAGTGCCTTAAGCTAATTATAAGCATTCACAAGAAACTCACATGCATTTCTCTGAAAGAGAAGCAGTGTGTTCCAACACTACAATTCACTGTGCAAAGTGAATGGAGTGTTGCTTCACGTTCTAAATGCTGTACTTTCAGAGAAAATCACTTTCCTTTGAAACTGCCTTAAGCTACTTACAAGCATTCTCCAGCAACTCACATGCATTTCTCTGAAAGAGAAGCAGTCTGTTCCAACACTTCAATTCACTGTGCGTAGTGAATGAAGTGTTGCTTCATTTTCTAAATGCTGTGCTTTCAGAGAAAATCACTTTCCTTTGAAAGTGCCTTAAGCTAATTATAAGCATTCACAAGAAACTCACATGCATTTCTCTGAAAGAGAAGCAGTCTGTTCCAACACTTCAATTCACTGTACGAGATGAATGGAGTGTTGCTTCACTTTCTAAATTCTGTACTCTCAGAGAAAATCACTTTCCTTTGAAACTGCCTTCAGCTGCTTACAAGCATTCACCAGCAACTCACATGAGTTTCTCTGAAAGAGAAGCAGTCTGTTCCAACACTTCAATTCACTGTGCGAAGTGAATGGAGTGTTGCGTCACTTTCTAAATGCTGTACTTTCAGAGAAAATCATTTTCCTTTCAAAGTACCTTAAACTACTTACAAGCATTCACCAGCAACTCACATGAGTTTCTCTGAAAGAGAAGCAGTCTGTTCAAACACTTCAATTCACTGTGCGAAGTGAATGTGTTGTTGTTTCAGTTTCTAAGTGCTGTACGTTCAGGGAAATCACTTTCCTTTGAAACTGCCTTAAGCTACTTACAAGCATTCACCAGCAACTCACATGCATTTCTCTGAAAGAGAAGCAGTCTGTTCCAACACTTCAATTCACTGTGCAAAGTGAAGTTGCTTCAGTTTCTAAATGCTGTACTTTCAAAGAAAATCACTTTCCTTCGAAACAGCCTTAAGCTACTTACAAGCATTCACCTGCAACTCACATGAGTCTCTCTGAAAGAGAAGCAGTCTGTTCCAACACTTCAATTCACTGTGCAAAGTGAATGGAGGGTTGCTTCACTTTCAAAATGCTGTACTTTCAGAGAAAATCACTTTCCTTTGTAAGTGCCTTAAGCTACTTACAAGCATTCTCCAGCAACTCACATGCATTTCTCTGAAAGAGAAGCGGTCTGTTCCAACACTTCAATTCACTGTGCGAAGTGAATGGAGGGTTGCTTCACTTTCAAAAGGCTGTACTTTCAGAGAAAATCACTTTCCTTTGAAAGTGCCTTAAGCTACATTCAAGCATTCCTCAGCAACTCACATCCATATCTCCGAAAGAGAAGCCGTCTGTTCCAAAACTTCAATTAACTGTGTGAAGTGAATGGAGTGTTGCTTCACTTTCTAAATGCTGTCCTTTCAGAGAAAATCTCTTTCCTTTGAAAGTGCCTTAAGCTAATTATATGCATTCACAAGAAACTCACATGCATTTCTCTGAAAAAGAAGCAGTCTGTTCCAACACTTCAATTCACTGTGCGAAGTGAATGGAGTGTTGCGTCACTTTCTAAATGCTGTACTTTCAGAGAAAATCACTTTCCTTTGAAACTGCCTTAAGCTACTTACAAGCATTCACCAGCAACTCACATGAGTTTCTCTGAAAGAGAAGCATTCTGTTCCAACTCTTCAATTCACGGTGCGAAGTGAATGGAGTGTTGCGTCACTTTCTAAATGCTGTACTTTCAGAGAAAACCACTTTCCTTTGAAAGTACCTTAAGCTACTTACAAGCATTCACCAGCAACTCACATTAGTTTCTCTGAAAGAGAAGCAGTCTGTTCCAACACTTCAATTCACTGTGCGAAGTGAATGTGTTGTTGTTTCACTTTCTAAATGCTGTGCTTTCAGAAAAAATCACTTTCCTTTGAAACTGCCTTAAGGTACTTACAAGCATTCCCCAGGAACTCACATGCATTTCTCTGAAAGAGAAGCAGTCTGTTCCAACACTTCAATTCACTGTGCGAAGTGAATGGAGTGTTGCTTCACTTTCTAAATTCTGTACTCTCAGAGAAAATCACTTTCCTTTGAAACTGCCTTAAGCTACTTTCAAGCATTCACCAGCAACTCACATGAGTTTCTCTGAAAGAGAAGCATTCTGTTCCAACTCTTCAATTCACGGTGCGAAGTGAATGGAGTGTTGCTTCACTATCAAAATGCTGTACTTTCAGAGAAAATCACTTTCCTTTGTAAGTGCCTTAAGCTACTTACAAGCATCCACCAGCAACTCACATGCATTTCTCTGAAAGAGAAGCAGTCTGTTCCAACACTTCAATTCACAGTGCAAAGTAAATGGAGTGTTGCTTCACTTTCTAAATGCTGTACTTTCAGAGAAAATCACTTTCCTTTGAAAGTGCCTTAAGCTAATTATAAGCATTCACAAGAAACTCACATGCATTTCTCTGAAAGTGAAGCAGTCTGTTCCAACACTTCAATTCACTGTGCGAAGTGAATGGAGTGTTGCTTCACTATCAAAATGCTGTACTTTCAGAGAAAATCACTTTCCTTTGTAAGTGCCTTAAGCTACTTACAAGCATTCCCCAGCAACTCACATGCATTTCTCTGAAAGAGAAGCAGACTGTTCCAACACTTCAATTCACTGTGCGAAGTGAATGGAGTGTTGCTTCACTTTGTAAATGCTGTCCTTTCAGAGAAAATCACTTTCCTTTGAAAGTGCCTTAAGCTAATTATAAGCATTCACAAGAAACTCACATGCATTTCTCTGAAAGAGAAGCAGTGTGTTCCAACACTTCAATTCACTGTGCAAAGTGAATGGAGTGTTGCTTCACTTTCTAAATGCTGTACTTTCAGAGAAAATCACTTTCCTTTGAAACTGCCTTAAGCTACTTACAAGCATTCACCAGCAATTCACATGAGTTTCTCTGAAAGAGAAGCATTCTGTTCCAACTCTTCAATTCACGGTGCGAAGTGAATGGAGTGTTGCGTCACTTTCTAAATGCTGTACTTTCAGAGAAAATCACTTTCCTTTGAAAGTACCTTAAGCTACTTACAAGCATTCACCAGCAACTCACATGAGTTTCTCTGAAAGAGAAGCAGTCTGTTCCAACACTTCAATTCACTGTGCGAAGTGAATGTGTTGTTGTTTCACTTTCTAAATGCTGTACTTTCAGAAAAAATCACTTTCCTTTGAAACTGCCTTAAGGTACTTACAAGCATTCACCAGGAACTCACATGCATTTCTCTGAAAGAGAAGTAGTCTGTTCCAACACTTCAATTCACTGTGAGAAGTGGATGGAGTGTTGCTTCACTTTCTAAATGCTGTACTTTCAGAGAAAATCACTTTCCTTTGAAACTGCCTTAAGCTACTTACAAGCATTCACCAGCAACTCACATGCATTTCTCTGAAAGAGAAGCAGTCTGTTCCAACACTTCAATTCACTGTGCGAAGTGAAGTTTCTTCAGTTTCTAAATTCTGTACTTTCAGAGAAAATTACTTTCCTTCGAAACAGCCTTAAGCTACTTACAAGCATTCACCTGCAACTCACATGAGTCTCTCTGAAAGAGAAGCAGTGTGTTCCAACACTTCAATTCACTGTGCGAAGTGAATGGAGGGTTGCGTCACTTTCAAAATGCTGTACTTTCAGAGAAAATCACTTTCCTTTGTAAGTGCCTTAAGCTACTTACAAGCATTCTCCAGCAACTCACATGCATTTCTCTGAAAGAGAAGCGGTCTGTTCCAACACTTCAATTCACTGTGCGAAGTGAATGGAGGGTTGCTTCACTCTCAAAAGGCTGTACTTTCAGAGAAAATCACTTTCCTTTGAAAGTGCCTTAAGCTACTTTCAAGCATTCCTCAGCAACTCACATCCATATCTCTGAAAGAGAAGCAGTCTGTTCCAAAACTTCAATTCACTGTGCGAAGTGAATGGAGTGTTGCTTCACTTTCTAAATGCTGTACTTTGAGAGAAAATCTCTTTCCTTTGAAAGTGCCTTAAGCTAATTATAAGCATTCAATAGAAACTCACATGCATTTCTCTGAAAGAGAAGCAGTCTGTTCCAACACTTCAATTCACTGTGCGAAGTGAATGGAGTGTTGCGTCACTTTATAAATGCTGTACTTTCAGAGAAAATCACTTTCCTTTGAAACTGCCTTAAGCTACTTTCAAGCATTCACCAGCAACTCACATGAGTTTCTCTGAAAGAGAAGCATTCTGTTCCAACTCTTCAATTCACGGTGCGAAGTGAATGGAGTGTTGGGTCACTTTCTAAATGCTGTACTTTCAGAGAAAATCACTTTCCTTTGAAAGTACCTTAAGCTACTTACAAGCATTCACCAGCAACTCACATGAGTTTCTCTGAAAGAGAAGCAGTCTGTTCCAACACTTCAATTCACTGTGCGAAGTGAATGTGTTGTTGTTTCACTTTCTAAATGCTGTACTTTCAGAAAAAATCACTTTCCTTTGAAACTGCCTTAAGCTACTTACAAGCATTCACCAGGAACTCACATGAATTTCTCTGAAAGAGAAGCAGTCTGTTCCAACACTTCAATTCACTGTGAGAAGTGAATGGAGTGTTGCTTCACTTTCTAAATGCTGTACTTTCAGAGAAAATCACTTTCCTTTGAAACTGCCTTAAGCTACTTACAACCATTCACCTGCAACTCACATACATTTTTCTGAAAGAGAAGCAGTCTGTTCCAACACTTCAATTCACTGTGCAAAGTAAATGGAGTGTTGCTTCACTTTCTAAATGCTGTACTTTCAGAGAAAATCACTTTCCTTTGAAAGTGCCTTAAGCTAATTATAAGCATTCACAAGAAACTCTCATGCATTTCTCTGAAAGAGAAGCAGTCTGTTCCAACACTTCAATTCACTGTGCGAAGTGAATGGAGTGTTGCTTCACTATCAAAATGCTGTACTTTCAGAGAAAATCACTTTCCTTTGTAAGTGCCTTAAGCTACTTACAAGCATTCCCCAGCAACTCACATGCATTTCTCTGAAAGAGAAGCAGACTGTTCCAACACTTCAATTCACTGTGCGAAGTGAATGGAGTGTTGCTTCACTTTGTAAATGCTGTCCTTTCAGAGAAAATCACTTTCCTTTGAAAGTGCCTTAAGCTAATTATAAGCATTCACAAGAAACTCACATGCATTTCTCTGAAAGAGAAGCAGTGTGTTCCAACACTTCAATTCACTGTGCAAAGTGAATGGTGTGTTGCTTCACTTTCTAAATGCTGTACTTTCAGAGAAAATCACTTTCCTTTGAAACTGCCTTAAGCTACTTACAAGCATTCACCAGCAATTCACATGAGTTTCTCTGAAAGAGAAGCATTCTGTTCCAACTCTTCAATTCACGGTGCGAAGTGAATGGAGTGTTGCTTCACTTTCTAAATGCTGTACTTTCAGAGAAAATCACTTTCCTTTGAAACTGCCTTAAGCTACTTACAAGCATTCACCAGCAACTCACATGCATTTCTCTGAAAGAGAAGCAGTCTGTTCCAACAGTTCAATTCACTGTGCGAAGTGAAGTTTCTTCAGTTTCTAAATGCTGTACTTTCAGAGAAAATTACTTTCCTTCGAAACAGCCTTAAGCTACTTACAAGCATTCACCTGCAACTCACATGAGTCTCTCTGAAAGAGAGGCAGTGTGTTCCAACACTTCAATTCACTGTGCGAAGTGAATGGAGGGTTGCTTCACTTTCAAAATGCTGTACTTTCAGAGAAAATCACTTTCCTTTGTAAGTGCCTTAAGCTACTTACAAGCATTCTCCAGCAACTCACATGCATTTCTCTGAAAGAGAAGCGGTCTGTTCCAACACTTCAATTCACTGTGCGAAGTGAATGGAGGGTTGCTTCACTTTCAAAAGGCTGTACTTTCAGAGAAAATCACTTTCCTTTGAAAGTGCCTTAAGCTACTTTCAAGCATTCCTCAGCAACTCACATCCATATCTCTGAAAGAGAAGCAGTCTGTTCCAAAACTTCAATTCACTGGGCGAAGTGAATGGAGTGTTGCTTCACTTTCTAAATGCTGTACTTTGAGAGAAAATCTCTTTCCTTTGAAAGTGCCTTAAGCTAATTATAAGCATTCAATAGAAACTCACATGCATTTCTCTGAAAGAGAAGCAGTCTGTTCCAACACTTCAATTCACTGTGCGAAGTGAATGGAGTGTTGCGTCACTTTATAAATGCTGTACTTTCAGAGAAAATCACTTTCCTTTGAAACTGCCTTAAGCTACTTACAAGCATTCACCAGTAACTCACATGAGTTTCTCTGAAAGATAAGCATTCTGTTCTAACTCTTCAATTCACGGTGCGAAGTGAATGGAGTGTTGGGTCACTTTCTAAATGCTGTACTTTCAGAGAAAATCACTTTCCTTTGAAAGTACCTTAAGCTACTTACAAGCATTCACCAGCAACTCACATGAGTTTCTCTGAAAGAGAAGCAGTCTGTTCCAACACTTCAATTCACTGTGCAAAGTAAATGGAGTGTTGCTTCACTTTCTAAATGCTGTCCTTTCAGAGAAAATCACTTTCCTTTGAAAGTGCCTTAAGCTAATTATAAGCATTCACAAGAAACTCACATGCATTTCTCTGAAAGAGAAGCAGTCTGTTCCAACACTTCAATTCACTGTGCGAAGTGAATGGAGTGTTGCTTCACTATCAAAATGCTGTACTTTCAGAGAAAATCACTTTCCTTTGTAAGTGCCTTAAGCTACTTACAAGCATTCCCCAGCAACTCACATGCATTTCTCTGAAAGAGAAGCAGACTGTTCCAACACTTCAATTCACTGTGCGAAGTGAATGGAGTGTTGCTTCACTTTGTAAATGCTGTCCTTTCAGAGAAAAACACTTTCCTTTGAAAGTGCCTTAAGCTAATTATAAGCATTCACAAGAAACTCACATGCATTTCTCTGAAAGAGAAGCAGTGTGTTCCAACACTTCAATTCACTGTGCAAAGTGAATGGAGTGTTGCTTCACTTTCTAAATGCTGTACTTTCAGAGAAAATCACTTTCCTTTGAAACTGCCTTAAGCTACTTACAAGCATTCACCAGCAATTCACATGAGTTTCTCTGAAAGAGAAGCATTCTGTTCCAACTCTTCAATTCACGGTGCGAAGTGAATGGAGTGTTGCTTCACTTTCTAAATGCTGTACTTTCAGAGAAAATCACTTTCCTTTGAAACTGCCTTAAGCTACTTACAAGCATTCACCAGCAACTCACATGCATTTCTCTGAAAGAGAAGCAGTCTGTTCCAACAGTTCAATTCACTGTGCGAAGTGAAGTTTCTTCAGTTTCTAAATGCTGTACTTTCAGAGAAAATTACTTTCCTTCGAAACAGCCTTAAGCTACTTACAAGCATTCACCTGCAACTCACATGAGTCTCTCTGAAAGAGAAGCAGTGTGTTCCAACACTTCAATTCACTGTGCGAAGTGAATGGAGGGTTGCTTCACTTTCAAAATGCTGTACTTTCAGAGAAAATCACTTTCCTTTGTAAGTGCCTTAAGCTACTTACAAGCATTCTCCAGCAACTCACATGCATTTCTCTGAAAGAGAAGCGGTCTGTTCCAACACTTCAATTCACTGTGCGAAGTGAATGGAGGGTTGCTTCACTTTCAAAAGGCTGTACTTTCAGAGAAAATCACTTTCCTTTGAAAGTGCCTTAAGCTACTTTCAAGCATTCCTCAGCAACTCACATCCATATCTCTGAAAGAGAAGCAGTCTGTTCCAAAACTTCAATTCACTGTGCGAAGTGAATGGAGTGTTGCTTCACTTTCTAAATGCTGTACTTTGAGAGAAAATCTCTTTCCTTTGAAAGTGCCTTAAGCTAATTATAAGCATTCAATAGAAACTCACATGCATTTCTCTGAAAGAGAAGCAGTCTGTTCCAACACTTCAATTCACTGTGCGAAGTGAATGGAGTGTTGCGTCACTTTATAAATGCTGTACTTTCAGAGAAAATCACTTTCCTTTGAAACTGCCTTAAGCTACTTACAAGCATTCACCAGCAACTCACATGAGTTTCTCTGAAAGATAAGCATTCTGTTCTTACTCTTCAATTCACGGTGCGAAGTGAATGGAGTGTTGGGTCACTTTCTAAATGCTGTACTTTCAGAGAAAATCACTTTCCTTTGAAAGTACCTTAAGCTACTTACAAGCATTCACCAGCAACTCACATGAGTTTCTCTGAAAGAGAAGCAGTCTGTTCCAACACTTCAATTCACTGTGCGAAGTGAATGTGTTGTTGTTTCACTTTCTAAATGCTGTACTTTCAGAGAAAATCACTTTCCTTTGAAACTGCCTTAAGGTACTTACAAGCATTCACCAGGAACTCACATGAATTTCTCTGAAAGAGAAGCAGTCTGTTACAACACTTCAATTCACTGTGAGAAGTGAATGGAGTGTTGCTTCACTTTCTAAATGCTGTACTTTCAGAGAAAATCACTTTCCTTTGAAACTGCCTTAAGCTACTTACAAGCATTCACCTGCAACTCACATACATTTTTCTGAAAGAGAAGCAGTCTGTTCCAACACTTCAATTCACTGTGCAAAGTAAATGGAGTGTTGCTTCAATTTCTAAATGCTGTACTTTCAGAGAAAATCACTTTCCTTTGAAAGTGCCTTAAGCTAATTATAAGCATTCACAAGAAACTCACATGCATTTCTCTGAAAGAGAAGCAGTCTGTTCCAACACTTCAATTCACTGTGCGAAGTGAATGGAGTGTTGCTTCACTATCAAAATGCTGTACTTTCAGAGAAAATCACTTTCCTTTGTAAGTGCCTTAAGCTACTTACAAGCATTCCCCAACAACTCACATGCATTTCTCTGAAAGAGAAGCAGTCTGTTCCAACACTTCAATTCACTGTGCGAAGTGAATGGAGTGTTGCTTCACTTTCTAAATGATGTACTTTCAGAGAAAATCACTTTCCTTTGAAACTGCCTTATGCTACTTACAAACATTCACCATCAACTCACATGAGTTTCTCTGAAAGAGAAGCAGTCTGTTCCAACACTTCAATTCACTGTGCGAAGTGAATGTAGTGTTGCGTCACTTTCTAAATGCTGTACTTTCAGAGAAAATCATTTTCCTTTCAAAGTACCTTAAACTACTTACAAGCATTCACCAGCAAATCACAAGAGTTTCTCTGAAAGAGAAGCAGTCTGTTCAAACACTTCAATTCACTGTGCGAAGTGAATGTGTTGTTGTTTCACTTTCTAAATGCTGTACTTTCAGAGAAATCACTTTCCTTTGAAACTGCCTTAAGCTACTTACAAGCATTCACCAGCAACTCACATGTATTTCTCTGAAAGAGAAGCAGTCTGTTCCAACACTTCAATTCACTGTGCGAAGTGAAGTTGCTTCAGTTTCTAAATGCTGTACTTTCAGAGAAAATCACTTTCCTTTGAAAGTGCCTTATGCTACTTACAAGCATTGTCCAGCACCTCACATAAGTTTCTCTGAAAGAGAGGCAGTCTGTTCCAACACTTCCATTCACTGTGCGAAGTGAATGGATGTTGCTTCATTTTCTAAATGCTGTGGTTTTAGAGAAAATCACTTTCTTTGAAAGTGCCTTAAGCTAATTATAAGCATTCACAAGAAACTAACATGCATTTCTCTGAAAGAGAAGCAGTGTGTTCCAACACTTCAATTCACTGTGCGAAGTGAATGGAGTTTTGCTTCACTTTTTAAATGCTGTACTTTCAGAGAAAATCACTTTCCTTTGAAACTGCCTTCAGCTGCTTACAAGCATTCACCAGCAACTCACATGAGTTTCTCTGAAAGAGAAGCAGTCTGTTCCAACACTTCAATTCACTGTGCGATGTGAATGGAGTGTTGCTTCACTTTCTAAATGCTGTACTTTCAGAGAAAATCACTTTCCTTTGAAAGTGCCTTAAGCTACTTACAAGCATTCACCAGCAACTCACAAACATTTTTCTGAAAGAGAAGCAGTCTGTTCCAACACTTCAATTCACTGTGCGAAGTGAATGGAGGGTTGCTTCACTTTCAAAATGCTGTACTTTCAGAGAAAATCACTTTCCTTTGTAAGTGCCTTAAGCTACTTACAAGCATTCCTCAGCAACTCACATGCATTACTCTGAAAGAGAAGCAGTCTGTTCTAACACATCAATTCACTGTGCGAAGTGAATGGAGTGTTGCTTCACTTTGTAAATGCTGTCCTTTCAGAGAAAATCACTTTCCTTTGAAACTGCCTTAAGCTACTCACAAGCATTCACCAGCAACTCAAATGAGTTTCTCTGAAAGAGAAGCAGTCTGTTCCAACACTTCAATTCACTGTGCGAAGTGAATGGAGTGTTGCTTCACTTTCTAAATGATGTACTTTCAGAGAAAATCACTTTCCTTTGAAACTGCCTTAAGCTACTTACAAACATTCACCAGCAACTCACATGAGTTTCTCTGAAAGAGAAGCAGTCTGTTCCAACACTTCAATTCACTGTGCGAAGTGAATGTGTTGTTGTTTCACTTTCTAAATGCTGTACTTTCAGAGAAAATCACTTTCCTTTGAAACTGCCTTAAGGTACTTACAAGCATTCACCAGGAACTCACATGAATTTCTCTGAAAGAGAAGCAGTCTGTTACAACACTTCAATTCACTGTGAGAAGTGAATGGAGTGTTGCTTCACTTTCTAAATGCTGTACTTTCAGAGAAAATCACTTTCCTTTGAAACTGCCTTAAGCTACTTACAAGCATTCACCTGAAACTCACATACATTTTTCTGAAAGAGAAGCAGTCTGTTCCAACACTTCAATTCACTGTGCAAAGTAAATGGAGTGTTGCTTCACTTTCTAAATGCTGTACTTTCAGAGAAAATCACTTTCCTTTGAAAGTGCCTTAAGCTAATTATAAGCATTCACAAGAAACTCACATGCATTTCTCTGAAAGAGAAGCAGTCTGTTCCAACACTTCAATTCACTGTGCGAAGTGAATGGAGTGTTGCTTCACTATCAAAATGCTGTACTTTCAGAGAAAATCACTTTCCTTTGTAAGTGCCTTAAGCTACTTACAAGCATTCCCCAGCAACTCACATGCATTTCTCTGAAAGAGAAGCAGACTGTTCCAACACTTCAATTCACTGTGCGAAGTGAATGGAGTGTTGCTTCACTTTGTAAATGCTGTCCTTTCAGAGAAAATCACTTTCCTTTGAAAGTGCCTTAAGCTAATTATAAGCATTCACAAGAAACTCACATGCATTTCTCTGAAAGAGAAGCAGTGTGTTCCAACACTTCAATTCACTGTGCAAAGTGAATGGAGTGTTGCTTCACGTTCTAAATGCTGTACTTTCAGAGAAAATCACTTTCCTTTGAAACAGCCTTAAGCTACTTACAAGCATTCTCCAGCAACTCACATGCATTTCTCTGAAAGAGAAGCAGTCTGTTCCAACACTTCAATTCACTGTGCGAAGTGAATGGAGTGTTGCTTCATTTTCTAAATGCTGTGCTTTCAGAGAAAATCACTTTCCTTTGAAAGTGCCTTAAGCTAATTATAAGCATTCACAAGAAACTCACATGCATTTCTCTGAAAGAGAAGCAGTGTGTTCCAACACTCCAATTCACTGTGCGAAGTGAATGGAGTGTTGCTTCACTTTCTAAATTCTGTACTCTCAGAGAAAATCACTTTCCTTTGAAACTGCCTTCAGCTACTTACAAGCATTCACCAGCAACTCACATGAGTTTCTCTGAAAGAGAAGCAGTCTGTTCCAACAGTTCAATTCACTGTGCAAAGTGAATGGAGTGTTGCTTCACTTTCTAAATGCTGTACTTTCAGAGAAAATCACTTTCCTTTGAATGTGCCTTAAGCTACTTACAAGCACTCACCAGCAACTCACAATCATTTTTCTGAAAGAGAAGCAGTCTGTTCCAACACTTCAATTCACTGTGCGAAGTGAATGGAGTGTTGCTTCACTTTCTAAATGATGTACTTTCAGAGAAAATCACTTTCCTTTGAAACTGCCTTATGCTACTTACAAACATTCACCATCAACTCACATGAGTTTCTCTGAAAGAGAAGCAGTCTGTTCCAACACTTCAATTCACTGTGCGAAGTGAATGTAGTGTTGCGTCACTTTCTAAATGCTGTACTTTCAGAGAAAATCATTTTCCTTTCAAAGTACCTTAAACTACTTACAAGCATTCACCAGCAAATCACAAGAGTTTCTCTGAAAGAGAAGCAGTCTGTTCAAACACTTCAATTCACTGTGCGAAGTGAATGTGTTGTTGTTTCACTTTCTAAATGCTGTACTTTCAGAGAAATCACTTTCCTTTGAAACTGCCTTAAGCTACTTACAAGCATTCACCAGCAACTCACATGTATTTCTCTGAAAGAGAAGCAGTCTGTTCCAACACTTCAATTCACTGTGCGAAGTGAAGTTGCTTCAGTTTCTAAATGCTGTACTTTCAGAGAAAATCACTTTCCTTTGAAAGTGCCTTATGCTACTTACAAGCATTGTCCAGCACCTCACATAAGTTTCTCTGAAAGAGAGGCAGTCTGTTCCAACACTTCCATTCACTGTGCGAAGTGAATGGAGTGTTGCTTCATTTTCTAAATGCTGTGGTTTTAGAGAAAATCACTTTCTTTGAAAGTGCCTTAAGCTAATTATAAGCATTCACAAGAAACTAACATGCATTTCTCTGAAAGAGAAGCAGTGTGTTCCAACACTTCAATTCACTGTGCGAAGTGAATGGAGTTTTGCTTCACTTTTTAAATGCTGTACTTTCAGAGAAAATCACTTTCCTTTGAAACTGCCTTCAGCTGCTTACAAGCATTCACCAGCAACTCACATGAGTTTCTCTGAAAGAGAAGCAGTCTGTTCCAACACTTCAATTCACTGTGCGATGTGAATGGAGTGTTGCTTCACTTTCTAAATGCTGTACTTTCAGAGAAAATCACTTTCCTTTGAAAGTGCCTTAAGCTACTTACAAGCATTCACCAGCAACTCACAAACATTTTTCTGAAAGAGAAGCAGTCTGTTCCAACACTTCAATTCACTGTGCGAAGTGAATGGAGGGTTGCTTCACTTTCAAAATGCTGTACTTTCAGAGAAAATCACTTTCCTTTGTAAGTGCCTTAAGCTACTTACAAGCATTCCTCAGCAACTCACATGCATTACTCTGAAAGAGAAGCAGTCTGTTCTAACACATCAATTCACTGTGCGAAGTGAATGGAGTGTTGCTTCACTTTGTAAATGCTGTCCTTTCAGAGAAAATCACTTTCCTTTGAAACTGCCTTAAGCTACTCACAAGCATTCACCAGCAACTCAAATGAGTTTCTATGAAAGAGAAGCAGTCTGTTCCAACACTTCAATTCACTGTGCGAAGTGAATGGAGTGTTGCTTCACTTTCTAAATGATGTACTTTCAGAGAAAATCACTTTCCTTTGAAACTGCCTTAAGCTACTTACAAACATTCACCAGCAACTCACATGAGTTTCTCTGAAAGAGAAGCAGTCTGTTCCAACACTTCAATTCACTGTGCGAAGTGAATGGAGTGTTGCTTCATTTTCTAAATGCTGTGCTTTCAGAGAAAATCACTTTCCTTTGATAGTGCCTTAAGCTAATTATAAGCATTCACAAGAAACTCACATGCATTTCTCTGAAAGAGAAGCAGCGTGTTCCAACACTTCAATTCACTGTGCGAAGTGAATGGAGTGTTGCTTCACTTTCTAAATTCTGTACTCTCAGAGAAAATCACTTTTCTTTGAAACTGCCTTCAGCTGCTTACAAGCATTCACCAGCAACTCACATGAGTTTCTCTGAAAGAGAAGCAGTCTGTTCCAACAGTTCAATTCACTGTGCAAAGTGAATGGAGTGTTGCTTCACTTTCTAAATGCTGTACTTTCAGAGAAAATCACTTTCCTTTGAATGTGCATTAAGCTACTTACAAGCATTCACCAGCAACTCACAATCATTTTTCTGAAAGGGAAGCAGTCTGTTCCAACACTTCAATTCACTGTGCGAAGTGAATGGAGTGTTGCTTCACTTTCTAAATGATGTACTTTCAGAGAAAATCACTTTCCTTTGAAACTGCCTTATTCTACTTACAAACATTCACCATCAACTCACATGAGTTTCTCTGAAAGAGAAGCAGTCTGTTCCAACACTTCAATTCACTGTGAGAAGTGGATGGAGTGTTGCTTCACTTTCTAAATGCTGTACTTTCAGAGAAAATCACTTTCCTTTGAAACTGCCTTAAGCTACTTACAAGCATTCACCAGCAACTCACATGCATTTCTCTGAAAGAGAAGCAGTCTGTTCCAACACTTCAATTCACTGTGCGAAGTGAAGTTTCTTCAGTTTCTAAATGCTGTACTTTCAGAGAAAATTACTTTCCTTCGAAACAGCCTTAAGCTACTTACAAGCATTCACCTGCAACTCACATGAGTCTCTCTGAAAGAGAAGCAGTGTGTTCCAACACTTCAATTCACTGTGCGAAGTGAATGGAGGGTTGCTTCACTTTCAAAATGCTGTACTTTCAGAGAAAATCACTTTCCTTTGTAAGTGCCTTAAGCTACTTACAAGCATTCTCCAGCAACTCACATGCATTTCTCTGAAAGAGAAGCGGTCTGTTCCAACACTTCAATTCACTGTGCGAAGTGAATGGAGGGTTGCTTCACTTTCAAAAGGCTGTACTTTCAGAGAAAATCACTTTCCTTTGAAAGTGCCTTAAGCTACTTTCAAGCATTCCTCAGCAACTCACATCCATATCTCTGAAAGAGAAGCAGTCTGTTCCAAAACTTCAATTCACTGTGTGAAGTGAATGGAGTGTTGCTTCACTTTCTAAATGCTGTACTTTGAGAGAAAATCTCTTTCCTTTGAAAGTGCCTTAAGCTAATTATAAGCATTCAATAGAAACTCACATGCATTTCTCTGAAAGAGAAGCAGTCTGTTCCAACACTTCAATTCACTGTGCGAAGTGAATGGAGTGTTGCTTCACTTTCTAAATGCTGTACTTTCAGAGAAAATCACTTTCCTTTGAAACTGCCTTAAGCTACTTACAAGCATTCACCTGCAACTCACATACATTTTTCTGAAAGAGAAGCAGTCTGTTCCAACACTTCAATTCACTGTGCAAAGTAAATGGAGTGTTGCTTCACTTTCTAAATGCTGTACTTTCAGAGAAAATCACTTTCCTTTGAAAGTGCCTTAAGCTAATTATAAGCATTCACAAGAAACTCACATGCATTTCTCTGAAAGAGAAGCAGTCTGTTCCAACACTTCAATTCACTGTGCGAAGTGAATGGAGTGTTGCTTCACTATCAAAATGCTGTACTTTCAGAGAAAATCACTTTCCTTTGTAAGTGCCTTAAGCTACTTACAAGCATTCCCCAGCAACTCACATGCATTTCTCTGAAAGAGAAGCAGACTGTTCCAACACTTCAATTCACTGTGCGAAGTGAATGGAGTGTTGCTTCACTTTGTAAATGCTGTCCTTTCAGAGAAAATCACTTTCCTTTGAAAGTGCCTTAAGCTAATTATAAGCATTCACAAGAAACTCACATGCATTTCTCTGAAAGAGAAGCAGTGTGTTCCAACACTTCAATTCACTGTGCAAAGTGAATGGAGTGTTGCTTCACGTTCTAAATGCTGTACTTTCAGAGAAAATCACTTTCCTTTGAAACAGCCTTAAGCTACTTACAAGCATTCTCCAGCAACTCACATGCATTTCTCTGAAAGAGAAGCAGTCTGTTCCAACACTTCAATTCACTGTGCGAAGTGAATGGAGTGTTGCTTCATTTTCTAAATGCTGTGCTTTCAGAGAAAATCACTTTCCTTTGAAAGTGCCTTAAGCTAATTATAAGCATTCACAAGAAACTCACATGCATTTCTCTGAAAGAGAAGCAGTGTGTTCCAACACTCCAATTCACTGTGCGAAGTGAATGGAGTGTTGCTTCACTTTCTAAATTCTGTACTCTCAGAGAAAATCACTTTCCTTTGAAACTGCCTTAAGCTACTTACAAGCATTCACCGGCAACTCACATACATTTTTCTGAAAGAGAAGCAGTCTGTTCCAACACTTCAATTCACTTTGCGAAGTGAATGGAGGGTTGCTTCACTTTCAAAATGCTGTACTTTCAGAGAAAATCACTTTCCTTTAAAAGTGCCTTAAGCTACTTACAAGCATTCACCAGCAATTCACATGCATTTCTCTGAAAGAGAAGCAGTCTGTTCCAACACTTCAATTCACTGTGCAAAGTAAATGGAGTGTTGCTTCACTTTCTAAATGCTGTACTTTCAGAGAAAATCACTTTCCTTTGAAAGTGCCTTAAGCTAATTATAAGCATTCACAAGAAACTCACATGCATTTCTCTGAAAGAGAAGCAGTCTGTTCCAACACTTCAATTCACTGTGCGAAGTGAATGGAGTGTTGCTTCACTATCAAAATGCTGTACTTTCAGAGAAAATCACTTTCCTTTGTAAGTGCCTTATGCTACTTACAAGCATTCCCCAGCAACTCACATGCATTTCTCTGAAAGAGAAGCAGTCTGTTTGAACACTTCAATTCACTGTGCGAAGTGAATGGAGTGTTGCTTCATTTTCTAAATGCTGTGCTTTCAGAGAAAATCACTTTCCTTTGAAAGTGCCTTAAGCTAATTATAAGCATTCACAAGAAACTCACATGCATTTCTCTGAAAGAGAAGCAGTGTGTTCCAACACTCCAATTCACTGTGCGAAGTGAATGGAGTGTTGCTTCACTTTCTAAATTCTGTACTCTCAGAGAAAATCACTTTCCTTTGAAACTGCCTTCAGCTACTTACAAGCATTCACCAGCAACTCACATGAGTTTCTCTGAAAGAGAAGCAGTCTGTTCCAACAGTTCAATTCACTGTGCAAAGTGAATGGAGTGTTGCTTCACTTTCTAAATGCTGTACTTTCAGAGAAAATCACTTTCCTTTGAATGTGCCTTAAGCTACTTACAAGCACTCACCAGCAACTCACAATCATTTTTCTGAAAGAGAAGCAGTCTGTTCCAAAACTGCAATTGACTGTGCGAAGTGAATGGAGTGTTGCTTCACTTTATAAATGATGTACTTTCAGAGAAAATCACTTTCCTTTGAAACTGCCTTATGCTACTTACAAACATTCACCATCAACTCACATGAGTTTCTCTGAAAGAGAAGCAGTCTGTTCCAACACTTCAATTCACTGTGCGAAGTGAATGTAGTGTTGCGTCACTTTCTAAATGCTGTACTTTCAGAGAAAATCATTTTCCTTTCAAAGTACCTTAAACTACTTACAAGCATTCACCAGCAAATCACAAGAGTTTCTCTGAAAGAGAAGCAGTCTGTTCAAACACTTCAATTCACTGTGCGAAGTGAATGTGTTGTTGTTTCACTTTCTAAATGCTGTACTTTCAGAGAAATCACTTTCCTTTGAAACTGCCTTAAGCTACTTACAAGCATTCACCAGCAACTCACATGTATTTCTCTGAAAGAGAAGCAGTCTGTTCCAACACTTCAATTCACTGTGCGAAGTGAAGTTGCTTCAGTTTCTAAATGCTGTACTTTCAGAGAAAATCACTATCCTTTGAAAGTGCCTTATGCTACTTACAAGCATTGTCCAGCACCTCACATAAGTTTCTCTGAAAGAGAGGCAGTCTGTTCCAACACTTCAATTCACTGTGCGAAGTGAATGGAGTGTTGCTTCATTTTCTAAATGCTATGCTTTTAGAGAAAATCACTTTCTTTGAAAGTGCCTTAAGCTAATTATAAGCATTCACAAGAAACTAACATGCATTTCTCTGAAAGAGAAGCAGTGTGTTCCAACACTTCAATTCACTGTGCGAAGTGAATGGAGTTTTGCTTCACTTTTTAAATGCTGTACTTTCAGAGAAAATCACTTTCCTTTGAAACTGCCTTCAGCTGCTTACAAGCATTCACCAGCAACTCACATGAGTTTCTCTGAAAGAGAAGCAGTCTGTTCCAACACTTCAATTCACTGTGCGATGTGAATGGAGTGTTGCTTCACTTTCTAAATGCTGTACTTTCAGAGAAAATCACTTTCCTTTGAAAGTGCCTTAAGCTACTTACAAGCATTCACCAGCAACTCACAAACATTTTTCTGAAAGAGAAGCAGTCTGTTCCAAAACTTCAATTCACTGTGCGAAGTGAATGTAGGGTTGCTTCACTTTCAAAATGCTGTACTTTCAGAGAAAATCACTTTCCTTTGTAAGTGCCTTAAGCTACTTACAAGCATTCCTCAGCAACTCACATGCATTACTCTGAAAGAGAAGCAGTCTGTTCCAAAACTTCAATTCACTGTGCGAAGTGAATGGAGTGTTGCTTCACTTTCTAAATGCTGTCCTTTCAGAGAAAATCACTTTCCTTTGAAACTGCATTAAGCTACTCACAAGCATTCACCAGCAACTCAAATGAGTTTTTCTGAAAATGAAGCAGTCTGTTCCAACACTTCAATTCACTGTGCGAAGTGAATGGAGTGTTGCTTCACTTTCTAAATGATGTACTTTCAGAGAAAATCACTTTCCTTTGAAACTGCCTTAAGCTACTTACAAACATTCACCAGCAACTCACATGAGTTTCTCTGAAAGAGAAGCAGTCTGTTCCAACACTTCAATTCACTGTGCGAAGTGAATGGAGTGTTGCTTCATTTTCTAAATGCTGTGCTTTCAGAGAAAATCACTTTCCTTTGATAGTGCCTTAAGCTAATTATAAGCATTCACAAGAAACTCACATGCATTTCTCTGAAAGAGAAGCAGCGTGTTCCAACACTTCAATTCACTGTGCGAAGTGAATGGAGTGTTGCTTCACTTTCTAAATTCTGTAGTCTCAGAGAAAATCACTTTTATTTGAAACTGCCTTCAGCTGCTTACAAGCATTCACCAGCAACTCACATGAGTTTCTCTGAAAGAGAAGCAGTCTGTTCCAACAGTTCAATTCACTGTGCAAAGTGAATGGAGTGTTGCTTCACTTTCTAAATGCTGTACTTTCAGAGAAAATCACTTTCCTTTGAATGTGCATTAAGCTACTTACAAGCATTCACCAGCAACTCACAATCATTTTTCTGAAAGAGAAGCAGTCTGTTCCAACACTTCAATTCACTGTGCGAAGTGAATGGAGTGTTGCTTCACTTTCTAAATGATGTACTTTCAGAGAAAATCACTTTCCTTTGAAACTGCCTTATTCTACTTACAAACATTCACCATCAACTCACATGAGTTTCTCTGAAAGAGAAGCAGTCTGTTCCAACACTTCAATTCACTGTGAGAAGTGGATGGAGTGTTGCTTCACTTTCTAAATGCTGTACTTTCAGAGAAAATCACTTTCCTTTGAAACTACCTTAAGCTATTTACAAGCATTCACCAGCAACTCACATGCATTTCTCTGAAAGAGAAGCAGTCTGTTCCAACACTTCAATTCACTGTGCGAAGTGAAGTTTCTTCAGTTTCTAAATGCTGTACTTTCAGAGAAAATTACTTTCCTTCGAAACAGCCTTAAGCTACTTACAAGCATTCACCTGCAACTCACATGAGTCTCTCTGGAAGAGAAGCAGTGTGTTCCAACACTTCAATTCACTGTGCGAAGTGAATGGAGGGTTGCTTCACTTTCAAAATGCTGTACTTTCAGAGAAAATCACTTTCCTTTGTAAGTGCCTTAAGCTACTTACAAGCATTCTCCAGCAACTCACATGCATTTCTCTGAAAGAGAAGCGGTCTGTTCCAACACTTCAATTCACTGTGCGAAGTGAATGGAGGGTTGCTTCACTTTCAAAAGGCTGTACTTTCAGAGAAAATCACTTTCCTTTGAAAGTGCCTTAAGCTACTTTCAAGCATTCCTCAGCAACTCACATCCATATCTCTGAAAGAGAAGCAGTCTGTTCCAAAACTTCAATTCACTGTGCGAAGTGAATGGAGTGTTGCTTCACTTTCTAAATGCTGTACTTTGAGAGAAAATCTCTTTCCTTTGAAAGTGCCTTAAGCTAATTATAAGCATTTAATAGAAACTCACATACATTTCTCTGAAAGAGAAGCAGTCTGTCCCAACACTTCAATTCACTGTGCGAAGTGAATGGACTGTTGCGTCACTTTATAAATGCTGTACTTTCAGAGAAAATCACTTTCCTTGGAAACTGCCTTAAGCTACTTACAAGCATTCACCAGCAACTCACATGAGTTTCTCTGAAAGAGAAGCATTCTGTTCCAACTCTTCAATTCACGGTGCGAAGTGAATGGAGTGTTGGGTCACTTTCTAAATGCTGTACTTTCAGAGAAAATCACTTTCCTTTGAAAGTACCTTAAGCTACTTACAAGCATTCACCAGCAACTCACATGAGTTTCTCTGAAAGAGAAGCAGTCTGTTCCAACACTTCAATTCACTGTGCGAAGTGAATGTGTTGTTGTTTCACTTTCTAAATGCTGTACTTTCAGAAAAAATCACTTTCCTTTGAAACTGCCTTAAGGTACTTACAAGCATTCACCAGGAACTCACATGAATTTCTCTGAAAGAGAAGCAGTCTGTTCCAACACTTCAATTCACTGTGAGAAGTGAATGGAGTGTTGCTTCACTTTCTAAATGCTGTACTTTCAGAGAAAATCACTTTCCTTTGAAACTGCCTTAAGCTACTTACAAGCATTCACCTGCAACTCACATACATTTTCCTGAAAGAGAAGCAGTCTGTTCCAACACTTCAATTCACTTTGCGAAGTGAATGGAGGGTTGCTTCACGTTCAAAATGCTGTACTTTCAGAGAAAATCACTTTCCTTTAAAAGTGCCTTAAGCTACTTACAAGCATTCACCAGCAAATCACATGCATTTCTCTGAAAGAGAAGCAGTCTGTTCCAACACTTCAATTCACTGTGCAAAGTAAATGGAGTGTTGCTTCACTTTCTAAATGCTGTACTTTCAGAGAAAATCACTTTCCTTTGAAAGTGCCTTAAGCTAATTATAAGCATTCACAAGAAACTCACATGCATTTCTCTGAAAGAGAAGCAGTCTGTTCCAACACTTCAATTCACTGTGCGAAGTGAATGGAGTGTTGCTTCACTATCAAAATGCTGTACTTTCAGAGAAAATCACTTTCCTTTGTAAGTGCCTTAAGCTACTTACAAGCATTCCCCAGCAACTCACATGCATTTCTCTGAAAGAGAAGCAGACTGTTCCAACACTTCAATTCACTGTGCGAAGTGAATGGAGTGTTGCTTCACTTTGTAAATGCTGTCCTTTCAGAGAAAATCACTTTCCTTTGAAAGTGCCTTAAGCTAATTATAAGCATTCACAAGAAACTCACATGCATTTCTCTGAAAGAGAAGCAGTGTGTTCCAACACTTCAATTCACTGTGCAAAGTGAATGGAGTGTTGCTTCACGTTCTAAATGCTGTACTTTCAGAGAAAATCACTTTCCTTTGAAACAGCCTTAAGCTACTTACAAGCATTCTCCAGCAACTCACATGCATTTCTCTGAAAGAGAAGCAGTCTGTTCCAACACTTCAATTCACTGTGCGAAGTGAATGGAGTGTTGCTTCATTTTCTAAATGCTGTGCTTTCAGAGAAAATCACTTTCCTTTGAAAGTGCCTTAAGCTAATTATAAGCATTCACAAGAAACTCACATGCATTTCTCTGAAAGAGAAGCAGTGTGTTCCAACACTCCAATTCACTGTGCGAAGTGAATGGAGTGTTGCTTCACTTTCTAAATTCTGTACTCTCAGAGAAAATCACTTTCCTTTGAAACTGCCTTCAGCTACTTACAAGCATTCACCAGCAACTCACATGAGTTTCTCTGAAAGAGAAGCAGTCTGTTCCAACAGTTCAATTCACTGTGCAAAGTGAATGGAGTGTTGCTTCACTTTCTAAATGCTGTACTTTCAGAGAAAATCACTTTCCTTTGAATGTGCCTTAAGCTACTTACAAGCACTCACCAGCAACTCACAATCATTTTTCTGAAAGAGAAGCAGTCTGTTCCAACACTTCAATTCACTGTGCGAAGTGAATGGAGTGTTGCTTCACTTTCTAAATGATGTACTTTCAGAGAAAATCACTTTCCTTTGAAACTGCCTTATGCTACTTACAAACATTCACCATCAACTCACATGAGTTTCTCTGAAAGAGAAGCAGTCTGTTCCAACACTTCAATTCACTGTGCGAAGTGAATGTAGTGTTGCGTCACTTTCTAAATGCTGTACATTCAGAGAAAATCATTTTCCTTTCAAAGTACCTTAAACTACTTACAAGCATTCACCAGCAAATCACAAGAGTTTCTCTGAAAGAGAAGCAGTCTGATCAAACACTTCAATTCACTGTGCGAAGTGAATGTGTTGTTGTTTCACTTTCTAAATGCTGTACTTTCAGAGAAATCACTTTCCTTTGAAACTGCCTTAAGCTACTTACAAGCATTCACCAGCAACTCACATGTATTTCTCTGAAAGAGAAGCAGTCTGTTCCAACACTTCAATTCACTGTGCGAAGTGAAGTTGCTTCAGTTTCTAAATGCTGTACTTTCAGAGAAAATCACTTTCCTTTGAAAGTGCCTTATGCTACTTACAAGCATTGTCCAGCAACTCACATAAGTTTCTCTGAAAGAGAGGCAGTCTGTTCCAACACTTCAATTCACTGTGCGAAGTGAATGGAGTGTTGCTTCATTTTCTAAATGCTGTGCTTTTAGAGAAAAGCACTTTCTTTGAAAGTGCCTTAAGCTAATTATAAGCATTCACAAGAAACTAACATGCATTTCTCTGAAAGAGAAGCAGTGTGTTCCAACACTTCAATTCACTGTGCGAAGTGAATGGAGTTTTGCTTCACTTTTTAAATGCTGTACTTTCAGAGAAAATCACTTTCCTTTGAAACTGCCTTCAGCTGCTTACAAGCATTCACCAGCAACTCACATGAGTTTCTCTGAAAGAGAAGCAGTCTGTTCCAACACTTCAATTCACTGTGCGATGTGAATGGAGTGTTGCTTCACTTTCTAAATGCTGTACTTTCAGAGAAAATCACTTTCCTTTGAAAGTGCCTTAAGCTACTTACAAGCATTCACCAGCAACTCACAAACATTTTTCTGAAAGAGAAGCAGTCTGTTCCAACACTTCAATTCACTGTGCGAAGTGAATGGAGTGTTGCTTCATTTTCTAAATGCTGTGCTTTCAGAGAAAATCACTTTCCTTTGATAGTGCCTTAAGCTACTTACAAGCATTCCTCAGCAACTCACATGCATTACTCTGAAATAGAAGCAGTGTGTTCCAACACTTCAATTCACTGTGCGAAGTGAATGGAGTGTTGCTTCACTTTCTAAATTCTGTACTCTCAGAGAAAATCACTTTTCTTTGAAACTGCCTTCAGCTACTTACAAACATTCAGCAGCAACTCACATGAGTTTCTCTGAAATAGAAGCAGTCTGTTCCAACAGTTCAATTCACTGTGCAAAGTGAATGGAGTGTTGCTTCACTTTCTAAATGCTGTACTTTCAGAGAAAATCACTTTCCTTTAAATGTGCATTAAGCTACTTACAAGCATTCACCAGCAACTCACAATCATTTTTCTGAAAGGGAAGCAGTCTGTTCCAACACTTCAATTCACTGTGCGAAGTGAATGGAGTGTTGCTTCACTTTCTAAATGATGTACTTTCAGAGAAAATCACTTTCCTTTGAAACTGCCTTATTCTACTTACAAACATTCACCATCAACTCACATGAGTTTCTCTGAAAGAGAAGCAGTCTGTTCCAACACTTCAATTCACTGTGAGAAGTGGATGGAGTGTTGCTTCACTTTCTAAATGCTGTACTTTCAGAGAAAATCACTTTCCTTTGAAACTGCCTTAAGCTACTTACAAGCATTCACCAGCAACTCACATGCATTTCTCTGAAAGAGAAGCAGTCTGTTCCAACACTTCAATTCACTGTGCGAAGTGAAGTTTCTTCAGTTTCTAAATGCTGTACTTTCAGAGAAAATTACTTTCCTTCGAAACAGCCTTAAGCTACTTACAAGCATTCACCTGCAACTCACATGAGTCTCTCTGAAAGAGAAGCAGTGTGTTCCAACACTTCAATTCACTGTGCGAAGTGAATGGAGCGTTGCTTCACTTTCAAAATGCTGTACTTTCAGAGAAAATCACTTTCCTTTGTAAGTGCCTTAAGCTACTTACAAGCATTCTCCAGCAACTCACATGCATTTCTCTGAAAGAGAAGCGGTCTGTTCCAACACTTCAATTCACTGTGCGAAGTGAATGGAGGGTTGCTTCACTTTCAAAAGGCTGTACTTTCAGAGAAAATCACTTTCCTTTGAAAGTGCCTTAAGCTACTTTCAAGCATTCCTCAGCAACTCACATCCATATCTCTGAAAGAGAAGCAGTCTGTTCCAAAACTTCAATTCACTGTGCGAAGTGAATGGAGTGTTGCTTCACTTTCTAAATGCTGTACTTTGAGAGAAAATCTCTTTCCTTTGAAAGTGCCTTAAGCTAATTATAAGCATTCAATAGAAACTCACATGCATTTCTCTGAAAGAGAAGCAGTCTGTTCCAAAACTTCAATTCACTGTGCGAAGTGAATGGAGTGTTGCGTCACTTTATAAATGCTGTACTTTCAGAGAAAATCACTTTCCTTTGAAACTGCCTTAAGCTACTTACAAGCATTCACCAGCAACTCACATGAGTTTCTATGAAAGAGAAGCATTCTGTTCCAACTCTTCAATTCACGGTGCGAAGTGAATGGAGTGTTGGGTCACTTTCTAAATGCTGTACTTTCAGAAAAATCACTTTCCTTTGAAAGTACCTTAAGCTACTTACAAGCATTCACCAGCAACTCATATGAGTTTCTCTGAAAGAGAAGCAGTCTGTTCCAACACTTCAATTCACTGTCCGAAGTGAATGTGTTGTTGTTTCACTTTCTAAATGCTGTACTTTCAGAAAAAATCACTTTCCTTTGAAACTGCCTTAAGGTACTTACAAGCATTCACCAGGAACTCACATGAATTTCTCTGAAAGAGAAGCAGTCTGTTCCAACACTTCAATTCACTGTGAGAAGTGAATGGAGTGTTGCTTCACTTTCTAAATGCTGTACTTTCAGAGAAAATCACTTTCCTTTGAAACTGCCTTAAGAAACTTACAAGCATTCACCTGCAACTCACATACATTTTTCTGAAAGAGAAGCAGTCTGTTCCAACACTTCAATTCACTTTGCGAAGTGAATGGAGTGTTGCTTCACTTTGTAAATGCAGTACTTTCAGAGAAAATCACTTTCCTTTGAAACTGCCTTAAGCTACTTACAAGCATTCACCAGCAAATCACAAGCGTTTCTCTGACAGAAAAGCAGTCTGTTCAAACACTTCAATTCTCTGTGCGAAGTGAATGGAGTGTTGCTTCACTTTCTAAATGCTGTACTTTCAGAGGAAATCACTTTCCTTTTAAAGTGCCTTAAGCTATTCCAAACATTCACCAGCTACTCTCATGAGTTTCTCTGAAAGAGAAGCAGTCTGTTCCAACACTTCAATTCACTGTGCGAAGTGAATGTGTTGTTGTTTCACTTTCTAAATGCTGTACTTTCAGAGAAAATCACTTTCTTTGAAACTGCCTTAAGATACTTACACGCATTCACCAGCAACTCACATGCATTTCTCTGAAAGAGAAGCAGTCTGTTCCAACACTTCAATTCACTGTGCGAAGTAAATGGAGTGTTGTTTCACATTCTAAATGCTGTACTTTCAGAGAAAATCACTTTCCTTTGAAACTGCCTTAAGCTACTTACAAGCATTCACCAGCAACTCACATGCATTTCTCTGAAAGAGAAGCAGTCTGTTCCAACACTTCAATTCACTGTGCGAAGTGAATGGAGTGTTGCTTCACTTTCTAATTGCTGTTCTTTCAGAGAAAATCACTTCCCTTTGAAAGTGCCTTAAACCACTTACAAGCATTCACCAGCAACTCACATGAGTTTCTCTGAAGTAGAAGCAGTCTGTTCCAACACTTCAATTCACTGTGCGAAGTGAATGGAGTGTTGCTTCATTTTCTCAATGCTGTACTTTCAGAGAAAATCACTTTCCTTTGAAAGTGCCTTAAGCTAATTATAAGCATTCACAAGAAACTCACATGAGTTTCTCTGAAAGAGAAGCAGTCTGTTCCAACACTTCAATTCACTGTGCGAAGTGAATGGAGTGTTGCGTTACTTTCTAAATGCTGTACTTTCAGAGAAAATCACTTTCCTTTCAAAGTACCTTAAGCTACTTACAAGCATTCACCAGCAACTCACATGAGTTTCTCTGAAAGAGAAGCAGTAGGTTCCAACACTTCAATTCACTGTGCGAAGTGAATGTGTTGTTGTTTCACGTTCTAAATGCTGTACTTTCAGAGAAAATCACTTTCATTTGAAACTGCCTTAAGCTACTTACAAGCATTTAGAAGAAACTCACATTCGTTTCTCTGAAAGAGAAGCATTCTCTTCCAACACTTCAATTCAGTGTGCGAAGTGAGTGGAGTGTTGCTTCACTTTCTAAATGCTGTACTTTCAGAGAAAATCACTTTCCTTTCAAAGTACCTTTAGCTACTTACAAGCATTCACCAGCAACTCACATGAGTTTCTCTGAAAGACAAGCAGTCTGTTCCGACACTTCAATTCACTGGGCAAAGTGAATGGACTGTTGCTTCACTTTCTAAATGCTGTACTTTCAGAGAAAATCACTTTCCTTTGAAAGTGCCTTGAGATACTTACAAGCATTCACCAGCAACTCACATGAGTTTCTCTGAAAGAGAAGCAGTCTGTTCCAACACTTCAATTCACTGTGTGAAGTGAATGTGTTGTTGTTTCACTTTCTAAGAGCCGTACTTTCAGAGAAAATCCCTTTCTTTTGAAACCGTCTTAAGCTACTTACAAGCATTCACCAGCAAATCGCATGCGTTTCTCTGAAAGAGAAGCAGTCTGTTCCAACACTTCAATTCACTGTGCGAAGTGAATGGAGTGTTGCTTCACTTTCTAATTGCTGTTCTTTCAGAGAAAATCACTTCCCTTTGAAAGTGCCTTAAACCACTTACAAGCATTCACCAGCAACTCACATGAGTTTCTCTGAAATAGAAGCAGTCTGTTCCAACACTTCAATTCACTGTGCGAAGTGAATGGAGTGTTGCTTCATTTTCTCAATGCTGTACTTTCAGAGAAAATCACTTTCCTTTGAAAATGCCTTAAGTTCCTTACGAGCATTCACCAGCAACTCACATGCATTTCTCTGAAAGAGAAGCAGTCTGTTCCAACACTTCAATTCACTGTGCGAAGTGAATGGAGTGTTGCTTCACATTCTAAATGCTGTACTTTCAGAGAAAATCACTTTCCTTTGAAAGTGCTTTAAGCTAATTTTAAGCATTCACAAGAAACTCACATGCATTTCTCTGAAAGAGAAGCAGTCTGTTCCAACACTTCAATTCACTGTGCGAAGTGAATGGAGTGTTACTTCACTTTCTCAATGCGATAGTTACAGAGATAATCACTTTTTTTGAAACTCCGTTAAACTACTTACAAGCATTTAGAAGAAACTCACATTCGTTTTTCTGAAATAGAAGCAGTCTGTCCCAACATTTCAATTCACAGTGCAAAGAGCATGGAGTGGTGCTTCACTTTCTAAATGCTGTACTTTCAGAGAAAATCACTTTCCTTTGAAACTGACTTAAGCTACTTACAAGCATTCACCAGCAACTCACATGAGTTTCTCTGAAAGAGAAGAAGTCTGTTCCAACACTTCATTTCACTGTGCGAAGTGAATGGAGTGTTGCGTTACTTTCTAAATGCTGTACTTTCAGAGAAAATCACTTTCCTTTCAAAGTACCTTAAGCTGCATACAAGCATCACCAGCCACTCACATGAGTTTCTCTGAAAGAGAAGCAGTCTGTTACAACACTTCAATTCACTGTGCCAAGTGAATGGAGTGTTGCTTCACTTTCTAATTGCTGTACTTTCAGAGAAAATCACTTCCCTTTGAAAGTGCCTTAAACTACTTACTAGCATTCACCAGCAACTCACATGAGTTTCTCTGAAATAGAAGCAGTCTGTTCCAACACATCAATTCACTGTGCGAAGTGAATGGAGTGTTGCTTCACTTTCTCAATGCTGTAATTTCAGAGAAAATCACTTTCCTTTGAAAATGCTTTAAGCTACTTACGAGCATTCACCAGCAACTCACATGCATTTCTCTGAAAGAGAAGCAGTCTGTTCCAACACTTCAATTCACTGTGCGAAGTGAATGGAGTGTTTCTTCACTTTCTAAACGCTGTACTTTCAGAGAAAATCACTTTCCTTTGAAAGTGCTTTAAGCTAATTATAAGCATTCACAAGAAACTCACATGCATTTCTCTGAAAGAGAAGCAGTCTGTTCCAACACTTCAATTCACTGTGCGAAGTGAATGGAGTGTTACTTCACTTTCTAAATGCGATAGTTACAGAGATAATCACTTTTTTTGAAACTCCGTTAAACTACTTACAAGCATTTAGAAGAAACTCACATTCATTTTTCTGAAAGAGAAGCAGTCTGTCCCAACACTTCAATTCACTGTGCGAAGTGAATGGAGTGTTGCGTTACTTTCTAAATGCTGTACTTTCAGAGAAAATCACTTTCCTTTCAAAGTACCTTAAGCTACTTACAAGCTTTCACCAGCAAATCACATGAGTTTCTCTGAAAGAGAAGCAGTAGGTTCCAACACTTCAATTCAATGTGCGAAGTGAATGTGTTGTTGTTTCACGTTCTAAATGCTGTACTTTCAGAGAAAATCACTTTCCTTTGAAACTGCCTTAAGCTACTTACAAGCATTCACCAGCAAATCACAAGCGTTTCTCTGACAGAGAAGCAGTCTGTTCAAACACTTCAATTCTCTGTGCGAAGTGAATGGAGTGTTGCTTCACTTTCTAAATGCTGTACTTTCAGAGGAAATCACTTTCCTTTCAAAGTACCTTAAGCTTCTTACAAGCATTCAGCAGTAACTCACATGAGTTTCTCTGAAAGAGAAGCAGTATGTTCCAACACTTCAATTCACTGTGAGAAGTGAATGTGTTGTTGTTTCACTTTCTAAATGCTGTACATTCAGAGAAAATCACTTTCCTTTGTAACTGCCTTAAGATACTTACACGCATTCACCAGCAACTCACATGCATTTCTCTGAAAGAGAAGCAGTCTGTTCCAACACTTCAATTCACTGTGCGAAGTAAATGGAGTGTTGTTTCACATTCTAAATGCTGTACTTTCAGAGAAAATCACTTTCCTTTGAAACTGCCTTAAGCTACTTACAAGCATTCACCAGCAACTCACATGCATTTCTCTGAAAGAGAAGCAGTCTGTTCCAACATTTCAATTCACTGTGCGAAGTGAATGGAGTGTTGCTTCACTTTCTAAATGCTGTATTTTCAGAGAAAATCACTTTCCTTTGAAAGTGCCTTAAGCTAATTATAAGCATTCACAAGAAACTCACATGAGTTTCTCTGAAAGAGAAGCAGTCTGTTCCAACACTTCAATTCACTGTGCGAAGTGAATGGAGTGTTGCGTTACTTTCTAAATGCTGTACTTTCAGAGAACATCACTTTCCTTTCAAAGTACCTTAAGCTACTTACAAGCATTCACCAGCAACTCACATGAGTTTCTCTGAAAGAGAAGCAGTAGGTTCCAACACTTCAAATCACTGTGCGAAGTGAATGTGTTGTTGTTTCACGTTCTAAATGCTGTACTTTCAGAGAAAATCACTTTCATTTGAAACTGCCTTAAGCTACTTACAAGCATTTAGAAGAAACCTACATTCGTTTCTCTGAAAGAGAAGCATTCTCTTCCAACACTTCAATTCAGTGTGCGAAGTGAGTGGAGTGTTGCTTCACTTTCTAAATGCTGTACTTTCAGAGAAAATCACTTTCCTTTCAAAGTACCTTTAGCTACTTACAAGCATTCACCAGCAACTCACATGAGTTTCTCTGAAAGAGAAGCAGTCTGTTCCGACACTTCAATTCACTGGGCAAAGTGAATGGACTGTTGCTTCACTTTCTAAATGCTGTACTTTCAGAGAAAATCACTTTCCTTTGAAAGTGCCTTGAGATACTTACAAGCATTCACCAGCAACTCACATGAGTTTCTCTGAAAGAGAAGCAGTCTGTTCCAACACTTCAATTCACTGTGCGAAGTGAATGTGTTGTTGTTTCACTTTCTAAGAGCCGTACTTTCAGAGAAAATCCCTTTCTTTTGAAACCGTCTTAAGCTACTTACAAGCATTCACCAGCAAATCGCATGCGTTTCTCTGAAAGAGAAGCAGTCTGTTCCAACACTTCAATTCACTGTGCGAACTGAATGGAGTGTTGCTTCACTTTCTAATTGCTGTACTTTCAGAGAAAATCACTTCCCTTTGAAAGTGCCTTAAACTACTTACAAGCATTCACCAGCAACTCACATGAGTTTCTCTGAAATAGAAGCAGTCTGTTCCAACACTTCAATTCACTGTGCGAAGTGAATGGAGTGTTGCTTCATTTTCTCAATGCTGTACTTTCAGAGAAAATCACTTTCCTTTGAAAATGCCTTAAGCTCCTTACGAGCATTCACCAGCAACTCACATGCATTTCTCTGAAAGAGAAGCAGTCTGTTCCAACACTTCAATTCACTGTGCGAAGTGAATGGAGTGTTGCTTCACATTCTAAATGCTGTACTTTCAGAGAAAATCACTTTCCTTTGAAAGTGCTTTAAACTAATTATAAGCATTCACAAGAAACTCACATGCATTTCTCTGAAAGAGAAGCAGTCTGTTCCAACACTTCAATTCACTGTGCGAAATGAATGGAGTGTTACTTCACTTTCTCAATGCGATAGTTACAGAGATAATCACTTTTTTTGAAACTCCGTTAAACTACTTACAAGCATTTAGAAGAAACTCACATTCGTTTTTCTGAAATAGAAGCAGTCTGTCCCAACATTTCAATTCACAGTGCAAAGAGCATGGAGTGGTGCTTCACTTTCTAAATGCTGTACTTTCAGAGAAAATCACTCTTCCTTGAAAATGCCTTAAGCTACTTACAAGCATTGACCAGCAACTCACATGTTTCTCTGAAAGAGAGGCAGTCTGTTCCAACACTTCAATTCACTGTGCGAAGTGAATGGAGTGTTGCTTCACTTTCTAAATGCTGTACTTTCAGAGAAAATCACTTTCCTTTGAAACTGCCTTAAGCTACTTGCAAGCATTCTCCAGCAACTCACATGCATTTCTCTGAAAGAGAAGCAGTCTGTTCCAACACTTCAATTCCCTGTGCGAAGTGAATGGAGTGTTGCGTCACTTTTTAAATGCTCTACTTTCAGAGAAAATCACTTTCCTTTCAAAGTACCTTAAGCTACTTACAAGCATTCAGGAGCAACTCACATGAGTTTCTCTGAAAGAGAAGCAGTCTGTTCCAACACTTCAATACACTGTGCGAAGTGAATGTGTTGTTGTTTCACTTTCTAAATGCTGTACTTTCAGAGAAAATCAGTTTCCTTTGAAAATGCCTTAAGCTACTTACAAGCATTCACCAGCAACTCACATGAGTTTCTCTGAAAGAGAAGCAGTCTGGTCCAACACTTCAATTCACTGTGCGAAGTGAATGGAGTGTTGCTTCACTTTCTAATTGCTGTACTTACAGAGAAAATCACTTTCCTTTGAAACTGCCTTAAGCTACTTGCAAGCATTCTCCAGCAACTCACATGCATTTCTCTGAAAGAGAAGCAGTCTGTTCCAACACTTCAATTCACTGTGCGAAGTGAATGGAGTGGTGCGTCACTTTTTAAATGCTGTACTTTCAGAGAAAATCACTTTCCTTTCAAAGTACCTTAAGCTACTTACAAGCATTCAGCAGCAACTCACATGAGGTTCTCTGAAAGAGAAGCAGTCTGTTCCAACACTTCAATTCACTGTGCGAAGTGAATGTGTTGTTGTTTCACTTTCTAAATGCTGTACTTTCAGAGAAAATCACCTTCCTTTTAAACTGCCTTAAGCTACTTACAAGCATTCACCAGCAACTCACATGAGTTTCTCTGAAAGAGAAGAAGTCTGTTCCAACACTTCAATTCACTGTGCGAAGTGAATGGAGTATTGCGTTACTTTCTAAATGCTGTACTTTCAGAGAAAATCACTTTCATTTCAAAGTACCATAAGCTGCATACAAGCATCACCAGCCACTCACATGAGTTTCTCTGAAAGAGAAGCAGTCGGTTCGAACACTTCAATTCACTGTGCGAAGTGAATGTGTTGTTGTTTCACTTTCTAAACGCTGTCCTTTCAGAGAAAATCACTTTCCTTTGAAACTGCCTTAAGCTACTTACAAGTACTTAGAAGAAACTCACATTCGTTTCTCTGAAAGGGAAGCAGTCTGTTACAACACTTCAATTCACTGTGCGAAGTGAATGGAGTGTTGCTTCACTTTCTAAATGCTGTAATTTCAGAGAAAATCACTTTCCTTTTAAAGTGCCTTAAGCTACTTCCAAACATTCACCAGCAACTCTCATGAGTTTCTCTGAAAGAGAAGCATTCTCGTCCAACACTTCAATTGAGTGTGCGAAGTGAGTGGAGTGTTGCTTCAATTTCTAAATGCTGTACTTTCAGAGAAAATCACTTTCCTTTCAAAGTACCTTTAGCTACTTACAAGCATTCAACAGCAACTCACATGAGTTTCTCTGAAAGAGAAGCAGTCTGTTCCGACACTTCAATTCACTGGGCAAAGTGAATGGACTGTTGCTTCACTTTCTAAATGCTGTACTTTCAGAGAAAATCACTTTTCTTTGAAAGTGCCTTGAGATACTTACAAGCATTCACCAGCAACTCACATGAGTTTCTCTGAAAGAGAAGCAGTCTGTTCCAACACTTCAATTCACTGTGCGAAGTGAATGTGTTGTTGTTTCACTTTCTAAGTGCCGTACTTTCAGAAAAAATCCCTTTCTTTTGAAACCGTCTTAAGCTACTTACAAGCATTCACCAGCAAATCGCATGCGTTTCTCTGAAAGAGAAGCCGTCTGTTCCAACAGTTCAATTCACTGTGAGAAGTGAATGGAGTGTTGCTTCACTTTCTAATTGCTATACTTTCAGAGAAAATCACTTCCCTTTGAAAGTGCCTTAAACTACTTACAAGCATTCACCAGCAACTCACATGAGTTTCTCTGAAATAGAAGCAGTCTGTTCCAACACATCAATTCACTGTGCGAAGTGAATGGAGTGTTGCTTCACTTTCTCAATGCTGTAATTTCAGAGAAAATCACTTTCCTTTGAAAATGCCTTAAGCTACTTACGAGCATTCACCAGCAACTCACATGCATTTCTCTGAAAGAGGAGCAGTCTGTTCCAACACTTCAATTCACTGTGCGAAGTGAATGGAGTGTTTCTTCACTTTCTAAATGCTGTAATTTCAGAGAAAATCACTTTCCTTTGAAAGTGCTTTAAGCTAATTATAAGCATTCACAAGAAACTCACATGCATTTCTCTGAAAGAGAAGCAGTCTGTTCCAACACTTCAATTCACTGTGCGAAGTGAATGGAGTGTTACTTCACTTTCTAAATGCGATAGTTACAGAGATAATCACTTTTTTTGAAACTCCGTTAAACTACTTACAAGCATTTAGAAGAAACTCACATTCGTTTTTCTGAAAGAGAAGCAGTCTGTCCCAACACTTCAATTCACTGTGCGAAGTGAAAGGAGTGTTGCGTTACTTTCTAAATGCTGTACTTTCAGAGAAAATCACGTTCATTTCAAAGTACCTTAAGCTACTTACAAGCATTCACCAGCAAATCACATGAGTTTCTCTGAAAGAGAAGCAGTAGGTTCCAACACTTCAATTCACTGTGCGAAGTAAATGTGTTGTTGTTTCACGTTCTAAATGCTGTACTTTCAGAGAAAATCACTTTCCTTTGAAACTGCCTTAAGCTACTTACAAGCATTCACCAGCAAATCACAAGCGTTTCTCTGACAGAGAAGCAGTCTGTTCAAACACTTCAATTCTCTGTGCGAAGTGAATGGAGTGTTGCTTCACTTTCTAAATGCTGTACTTTCAGAGGAAATCACTTTCCTTTCAAAGTACCTTAAGCTTCTTACAAGCATTCAGCAGTAACTCACATGAGTTTCTCTGAAAGAGAAGCAGTATGTTCCAACACTTCAATTCACTGTGCGAAGTGAATGTGTTGTTGTTTCACTTTCTAAATGCTGTACTTTCAGAGAAAATCACTTTCCTTTGAAACTGCCTTGAGATACTTACACGCATTCACCAGCAACTCACATTCATTTCTCTGAAAGAGAAGCAGTCTGTTCCAACACTTCAATTCACTGTGCGAAGTAAATGGAGTGTTGTTTCACATTCTAAATGCTGTACTTTCAGAGAAAATCACTTTCCTTTGAAACTGCCTTAAGGTACTTACAAGCATTCACCAGCAACTCACATGCATTTCTCTGAAAGAGAAGCAGTCTGTTCCAACATTTCAATTCACTGTGCGAAGTGAATGGAGTGTTGCTTCACTTTCTAAATGCTGTACTTTCAGAGAAAATTACTTTCCTTTGAAAGTGCCTTAAGCTAATTATAAGCATTCACAAGAAACTCACATGAGTTTCTCTGAAAGAGAAGCAGTCTGTTCCAACACTTCAATTCACTGTGCGAAGTGAATGGAGTGTTGCGTTACTTTCTAAATGCTGTACTTTCAGAGAAAATCACTTTCCTTACAAAGTACCTTAAGCTACTTACAAGCATTCACCAGCAACTCACATGAGTTTCTCTGAAAGAGAAGCAGTAGGTTCCAACACTTCAATTCACTGTGCGAAGTGAATGTGTTGTTGTTTCACGTTCTAAATGCTGTACTTTCAGAGAAAATCACTTTCATTTGAAACTGCCTTAAGCTACTTACAAGCATTTAGAAGAAACTCACATTCGTTTCTCTGAAAGAGAAGCATTCTCTTCCAACACTTCAATTCAGTGTACGAAGTCAGTGGAGTGTTGCTTCATTTTCTAAATGCTGTACTTTCAGACAAAATCACTTTCCTGTCAAAGCACCTTTTGCTACTTACAAGCATTCACCAGCAACTCACATGAGTTTCTCTGAAACAGAAGCAGTCTGTCCCAACATTTCAATTCACAGTGAAAAGAGCATGGAGTGGTGCTTCACTTTCTAAATGCTGTACTTTCAGAGAAAATCACTCTTCCTTGAAAATGATTAAAGCTACTTACAAGCATTGACCAGCAACTCACATGTTTCTCTGAAAGAGAGGCAGTCTGTTCCAACACTTCAATTCACTGTGCGAAGTGAATGGAGTGTTGCGTCACTTTCTAAATGCTGTACTTTCAGAGAAAATCACTTTCCTTTGAAACTGCCTTAAGCTACTTGCAAGCATTCTCCAGCAACTCACATGCATTTCTCTGAAAGAGAAGCAGTCTGTTCCAACACTTCAATTCACTGTGCGAAGTGAATGGAGTGTTGCTTCACTTTCTAATTGCTGTACTTTCAGAGAAAATCACTTCCCTTTGAAAGTGCCTTAAACTACTTACAAGCATTCACCAGCAACTCACATGAGTTTCTCTGAAATAGAAGCAGTCTGTTCCAACACTTCAATTCACTGTGCGAAGTGAATGGAGTGTTGCTTCATTTTCTCAATGCTGTACTTTCAGAGAAAATCACTTTCCTTTGAAAATGCCTTAAGCTCCTTACGAGCATTCACCAGCAACTCACATGCATTTCTCTGAAAGAGAAGCAGTCTGTTCCAACACTTCAATTCACTGTGCGAAGTGAATGGAGTGTTGCTTCACTTTCTAAATGCTGTACTTTCAGAGAAAATCACTTTCCTTTGAAAGTGCTTTAAGCTAATTATAAGCATTCACAAGAAACTCACATGCATTTCTCTGAAAGAGAAGCAGTCTGTTCCAACACTTCAATTCACTGTGCGAAGTGAATGGAGTGTTACTTCACTTTCTCAATGCGATAGTTACAGAGATAATCACTTTTTTTGAAACTCCGTTAAACTACTTACAAGCATTTAGAAGAAACTCACATTCGTTTTTTTGAAAGAGAAGCAGTCTGTCCCAACTCTTCAATTCACTGTGCGAAGTGAATGGAGTGTTGCGTTACTTTCTAATTGCTGTACTTTCAGAGAAAATCACTTTCCTTTCAAAGTACCTTAAGCTACTTACAAGCATTCACCAGCAAATCACATGAGTTTCTCTGAAAGAGAAGCAGTAGGTTCCAACACTTCAATTCACTGTGCGAAGAGAATGTGTTGTTGTTTCACGTTCTAAATGCTGTACTTTCAGAGAAAATCACTTTCCTTTGAAACTGCCTTAAGCTACTTACAAGCATTCACCAGCAAATCACAAGCGTTTCTCCCACAGAGAAGCAGTCTGTTCAAACACTTCAATTCTCTGTGCGAAGTGAATGGAGTGTTGCTTCACTTTCTAAATGCTGTACTTTCAGAGGAAATCACTTTCCTTTCAAAGTACCTTAAGCTTCTTACAAGCATTCAGCAGTAACTCACATGAGTTTCTCTGAAAGAGAAGCAGTATGTTCCAACACTTCAATTCACTGTGCGAAGTGAATATGTTGTTGTTTCACTTTCTAAATGCTGTACTTTCAGAGAAAATCACTTTCCTTTGAAACTGCCTTGAGATACTTACACGCATTCACCAGCAACTCACATTCATTTCTCTGAAAGAGAAGCAGTCTGTTCCAACACTTCAATTCACTGTGCGAAGTAAATGGAGTGTTGTTTCACATTCTAAATGCTGTACTTTCAGAGAAAATCACTTTCCTTTGAAACTGCCTTAAGCTACTTACAAGCATTCACCAGCAACTCACATGCATTTCTCTGAAGAGAAGCAATCTGTTCCAACATTTCAATTCACTGTGCGAAGTGAATGGAGTGTTGCTTCACTTTCTAAATGCTGTACTTTCAGAGAAAATCACTTTCCTTTGAAAATGCCTTAAGCTAATTATAAGCATTCACAAGAAACTCACATGAGTTTCTCTGAAAGAGAAGCAGTCTGTTCCAACACTTCAATTCACTGTGCGAAGTGAATGGAGTGTTGCGTTACTTTCTAAATGCTGTACTTTCAGAGAAAATCACTTTCATTTGAAACTGCCTTAAGCTACATACAAGCATTTAGAAGAAACTCACATTCGTTTCTCTGAAAGAGAAGCATTCTCTTCCAATACTTCAATTCAGTGTGCGAAGTGAGTGGAGTGTTGCTTCACTTTCTAAATGCTGTACATTCAGAGAAAATCACTTTCCTTTCAAAGTACCTTTAGCTACTTACAAGCATTCACCAGCAACTCACATGAGTTTCTCTGAAAGAGAAGCAGTCTGTTCCGACACTTCAATTCACTGGGCAAAGTGAATGGACTGTTGCTTCACTTTCTAAATGCTGTACTTTCAGAGAAAATCACTTTCCTTCGAAAGTGCCTTGAGATACTTTCAAGCATTCACCAGCAACTCATATGAGTTTCTCTGAAAGAGAAGCAGTCTGTTCCAACACTTCAATTCACTGTGCGAAGTGAATGTGTTGTTGTTTCACTTTCTAAGTGCCGTACTTTCAGAGAAAATCCCTTTCTTTTGAAACCGTCTTAAGCTACTTACAAGCATTCACCAGCAAATCGCATGCGTTTCTCTGAAAGAGAAGCAGTCTGTTCCAACACTTCAATTCACTGTGCGAAGTGAATGGAGTGTTGCTTCACTTTCTAATTGCTGTACTTTCAGAGAAAATCACTTCCCTTTGAAAGTGCCTTAAACTACTTACAAGCATTCACCAGCAACTCACATGAGTTTCTCTGAAATAGAAGCAGTCTGTTCCAACACTTCAATTCACTGTGCGAAGTGAATGGAGTGTTGCTTCATTTTCTCAATGCTGTACTTTCAGAGAAAATCACTTTCCTTTGAAAATGTCTTAAGCTCCTTACGAGAATTCACCAGCAACTCACATGCATTTCTCTGAAAGAAAAGCAGTCTGTTCCAACACTTCAATTCACTGTGCGAAGTGAATGGAGTGTTGCTTCACTTTCTAAATGCTGTACTTTCAGAGAAAATCACTCTCTTTTGAAACTGCCTTAAGCTACTTACAAGCATTCACAAGAAAATTACATCTGTTTCTCTGAAAGAGAAGCAGTCTGTTCCAACACTTCAATTCACTGTGCGAAGTGAATGGAGTGTTACTTCACTTTCTCAATGCGATAGTTACAGAGATAATCACTTTTTTTGAAACTCCGTTAAACTACTTACAAGCATTTAGAAGAAACTCACATTCGTTTTTCTGAAATAGAAGCAGTCTGTCCCAACATTTCAATTCACAGTGCAAAGAGCATGGAGTGGTGCTTCACTTTCTAAATGCTGTACTTTCAGAGAAAATCACTCTTCCTTGAAAATGCCTTAAGCTACTTACAAGCATTGACCAGCAACTCACATGTTTCTCTGAAAGAGAGGCAGTCTGTTCCAACACTTCAATTCACTGTGCGAAGTGAATGGAGTGTTGCGTCACTTTTTAAATGCTGTACTTTCAGAGAAAATCAGTTTCCTTTCAAAGTACCTTAAGCTACTTACAAGCATTCAGCAGCAACTCACATGAGTTTCTCTGAAAGAGAAGCAGTCTGTTCCAACACTTCAATTCACTGTGCGAAGTGAATGTGTTGTTGTTTCACTTTCTAAATGCTGTACTTTCAGAGAAAATCAGTTTCCTTTGAAACTGCCTTAAGCTACTTACAAGCATTCACCAGCAACTCACATGAGTTTCTCTGAAAGAGAAGCAGTCTGTTCCAACACTTCAATTCACCTTGCGAAGTGAATGGAGTGTTGCGTTACTTTCTAAATTCTGTACTTTCAGAGAAAATCACTTTCCTTTCAAAGTACCTTGAGCTGCATACAAGCATCACCAGCCACTCACATGAGTTTCTCTGAAAGAGAAGCAGTGGGTTCGAACACTTCAATTCACTGTGCGAAGTGAATGAGTTGTTGTTTCACTTTCTAAACGCTGTCCTTTCAGAGAGAATCACTTTCCTTTGAAACTGCCTTAGGCTACTTACAAGCATTGAGAAGAAACTCACATTCGTTTCTCTGAAAGAGAAGCAGTCTGTTACAACACTTCAATTCACTGTGCGAAGTGAATGGAGTGTTGCTTCACTTTCTAAATGCTGTAATTTCAGAGAAAATCACTTTCCTTTTAGAGTGCCTTAAGCTACTTCCAAACATTCACCAGCAACTCTCATGAGTTTCTCTGAAAGAGAAGCAGTCTGTTCCAACACTTCAATTCACTGTGCGAAGTGAATGGACTGTTACTTCACTTTCTAAATGCGATAGTTACAGAGATAATCACTTTTGTGAAACTCCGTTAAACTACTTACAAGCATTTAGAAGAAAATCACATTCGTTTTTCTGAAAGAGAAGCAGTCTGTCCCAACATTTCAATTAACAGTGCAAAGAGCATGGAGTGGTGCTTCACTTTCTAAATGCTGTACTTTCAGACAATATCACTCTTCTTTGAAAATGCCTTAAGCTACTTACCAGCATTGACCAGCAACTCACATGTTTCACTGAAAGAGAGGCAGTCTGTTCCAACACTTCAAATCAACGTGCGAAGTGAATGGAGGGTTGCTACACTTTTAAAATACTGTACTTTCAGAGAAAATCACTTTCCTTTGAAAGTGCCTTAATCTAATTGCAAGCATTCACCAGCAACTCACATGAGTTTCTCTGAAAGCGAAGCAGTCTGTTCCAACACTTCAATTCACGGTGCGAAGTAAATGGAGTGTTGTTTCACATTCTAAATGCTGTACTTTCAGAGAAAATCACTCTTTTTGAAATTGCCTTAAGCTAATTACAAGCATTCACAAGAAAATCACATGCATTTCTCTAAAAGAAAAGTATTCTAATCCAACACTTTAATTCACTGTGCGAAGTGAATGGAGTGTTGCCTCACTTTCTAAATGCTCTAGTTACAGAGATAATCACTTATCTTTGAAAGTGCCTCAAGCTACTTAAAAGCATTCACCAGCAACTCACATGAGTTTCTCTGAAAGAGAAGCTGTCTGTTCCAACACTTCAATTCACTGTGTGAAGTGAATAGAGTGTTACTTCACTTTCTAAATGCTGTACTTTCAGAGAAAATCACTTTCCTTTCAAAGTACCTTAAGCTACTTACAAGCATTCACCAGCAACTCACATGAGTTTCTCTGAAAGAGAAGCAGTCAGTTCCAACACATCAATTCACTGTGCGAAGTGAATAGAGTGTTGCTTCACTTTGTAAATGCTGTAGTTATAGAGATATTCACTTTCTATTGAAACTGACTTAAGGTACTTACAAGCATTCACCAGCAACTCACATGCGTTTCTATGAAAGGGAAGCATTCTTTTCCATCAATACACTTCACTGTGCGAGGTGAATGGAGTGTTCCTTCACTTTCTAAGTGCTGTACTTTCAGAGAAAATCACTTTCTTTGGAAACTGCCTAAGATACTTACAAGCATTCACCAGCAAATCGGATGCGTTTCTCTGAAAGAGAAGCAGTCTGTTCCAACACTTCAATTCACTGTGCGAAGTGAATGGAGTGTTGCTTCACTTTCTAAGTGCTGTACTTTCAGAGAAAATCATTTTCTTTGAAAGTGCCTTAAGCTACTTACAAGCATTCACCTGCAACTCACATGAGTTTCTCTGAAAGAGAAGCAGTCTGTTCCAACACTTCAATTCACTGGGCAAAGTGAATGGAGTGTTGATTCACTTTCTAAATGCTGTACTTTCAGAGAAAATCACTTTCCTTTGAAAATGCCTTAAGCTACTAACAAGCATTTACCAGCAACTCACATGAGTTTCTCTGAAATAGAAGCAGTCTGTTCCAACACTTCAATTCAATGTGCGAAGTGAATGGAGTGTTGCTTCACTTTCTAAATGCTGTACTTTCAGAGAAAATCACTTTCCTTTCAAAGTACCTTAAGCTACAAACAAGCATTCACCAGGAACTCACTTGAGTTTCTCTGAAAGAGAAGCAGTCTGTTCCAACACTTCAATTCACTGGGCGAAGTGAATGGAGTGTTGCTTCACTTTCTAAATGCTGTACTTTCAGAGAAAATCGCTTTCCTTTTAAAGTGTCTTAATCTAATTACAAGCATTCTCAAGAAACTCACATGCATTTCATGAAGAAAAGCAGTCTGTTCCAACACTTCAATTCACTGTGCGAAGTGAATGGATTGTTGCTTCACTTTCTCAATGCTGTACTTTCAGAGAAAATCACTTTCCTTTGAAACTGCCTTAAGCTACTTGCAAGCATTCTCTAGCAACTCACATGCATTACTCTGAAAGAGAAGCAGTCTGTTCCAACACTTCAGTTCACTGTGCGAAGTGAATGGAGTGTTGCTTCACTTTCTAAGTGCTGTACTTTCAGAGAAAATCATTTTCTTTGAAAGTGCCTTAAGCTACTTACAAGCATTCACCTGCAACTCACATGAGTTTCTCTGAAAGAGAAGCAGTCTGTTCCAACACTTCAATTCAATGTGCGAAGTGAATGGAGTGTTGCTTCACTTTCTAAATGCTGTACTTTCAGAGAAAATCACTTTCCTTTCAAAGTTCCTTAAGCTACAAACAAGCATTCACCAGCAACTCACTTGAGTTTCTCTGAAAGAGAAGCAGTCTGTTCCAACACTTCAATTCACTGTGCGAAGTGAATGTGTTGTTGTTTTACTTTCTAAATGCCGTACTTTCACAGAAAATCACTTTCCGTTGAAACTGCCTTAAGCTACTTGCAAGCATTCTCCAGGAACTCTCATGCATTTCTCTGAAAGAGAAGGAGTCTGTTCCAACACTTCAATTCACTGGGCAAAGTGAACGGACTGTTGCTTCACTTTCCTATGCTCTACTTTCAGAGAAAATCACTTTCTTTGAAAGTGCCTAAGCTAATAAAACGCATTCACCAGCAACTCACATGCACTTCTCTGAAAGAGAAGCAGTCTGTTCCAACACTTCAATTCACTGGGCAAAGTGAATGGAGTGTTGCTTCACTTTCTAAATGCTGTACTTTCAGAGAAAATCGCTTTCCTTTTAAAGTGTCTTAATCTAATTACAAGCATTCACAAGAAACTCACATGCGTTTTATGAAGAAAAGCAGTCTGTTCCAACACTTCAATTCACTGTGCGAAGTGAATGGATTGTTGCTTCAGTTTCTCAATGCTGTACTTTCAGAGAAAATCACTTTCCTTTGAAACTGCCTTAAGCTACTTGCAAGCATTCTCTAGCAACTCACATGCATTTCTCTGAAAGAGAAGCAGTCTGTTCTAACACTTCAGTTCACTGTGCGAAGTGAATGGAGTGTTGCTTCACTTTCTCAATGCTGTACTTTCAGAGAAAAACCCTTTCCTTGAAACTGCCTTAAGCTACTTACAAGCATTCACCAGCAACTCTCATGCGTTTCTCTGAAAGAGAAGCAGTCTGTTCCAACACTTCAATTCACTGTGCGAAGTCAATGCAGTTTTACTTCACTTTCTAAATGCTGTAGTTACAGAGAAAATCACTTTCCTTTGAATGTGCCTTTAGTTACTTACAAGCATTACAAGAAACTCACATGAGTTTCTCTGAAAGAGAAGCAGTCTCTTCCAACACTTCAATTCACTGTGCAAAGTGAATGTAATGTTTATTCACTTTCTAAATGCTGTACTTTCAGAGAAAATCACTTTCCTTTGAAACTGCCTTAAGCTACTTACAAGCATTCACAAGAAACTAACATGCGTTTCTCTGAAAGAGAAGCAGTCTTTTCCAACATATCAATTCACTGTGCAAAGTGAATGGAATGTTGTTTCACTTTCTAAATGCTGTACTTGCAGAGAAAATCACTTTCTTTTGAAACTGCCTTAAGCTACTTTCAACAATTCACCAGCAACTCACATGAGTTTCTCTGAAAGAGAAACAGTCTGTTCCAACACTTCAATTCACTGTGCGAAGTGAATGCAGTGTTGCTTCACTCTCTACATGCTGTACTTTCAGAGAAAATAACTTTCCTTTGATAGCGCCTTAAGCTGCTTACAAGCATTCACCAGCAACTCACATGAGTTTCTCTGAAAGAGAGGCTGTCTGTTCCAACACTTCAATTCACTGTGCGAAGTGACTGGAGTGTTACATCACTTTCTAAATGCTGTACTTTCAGAGAAAATCACTTTCCTTTGATACTGCCTTAAGCTACTTACAAGCATTCACAAGAAACTCACATGCGTTTCTCTGAAAGAGAAGCAGTCTGTTCCAACACTTCAATTCACTGTGCGAAGTCAATGGAGTGTTACTTCACTTTCTAAATGCTGTATTTACAGAGAAAATCACTTTCCTTTGAATGTTCCTTAAGTTACTTACAAGCATTCACATAAAACTCACATGCGTTTCTCTGAAAGAGAAGCAGTCTGTTCCAACACTTCAATTCACTGTGCGAAGTGAATGGAATGTTGATTCACTTTCTAAATGCTATACTTACAGAGAAAATCACTTTCCTTTGAAACTGCCTTAAGCTACTTACAAACATTCACAAGAAACTAACATGCGTTTCTCTGAAACAGAAGCAGTCTTTTCCAACATATTAATTCACTGTGCAAAGTGAATGGAATGTTGATTCACTTTCTAAATGCTGTACTTTCAGAGAAAATCACTTTCCATTGAAACTGCCTTAAGCTACTTACAAGCATTCACCAGCAACTCACATGAGTTTCTCTGAAAGAGAAGCAGTCTGTTCCAACACTTCAATTCACTGTGTGAAGTGAATGGAGTGTTGCTTCACTTTCTACATGCTGTACTTTCAGAGAAAATAACTTTCCTTTGATAGCGCCTTAAAATACTTACAAGCATTCACCAGCAACTCACATGAGTTTCTCTGAAAGAGAGGCAGTCTGTTCCAACACTTCAATTCACTGTGCGTAGTGACTGGAGTGTTACATCACTTTCTAAATGCTGTACTTTCAGAGAAAATCACTTTCCTTTGATACTGCCTTAAGCTACTTAGAAGCATTCACAAGAAACTCACATGCGTTTCTCTGAAAGAGAAGCAGTCTGTTCCAACACTTCAATTCACTGTGCGAAGTGACTGGAATGGTACATCACTTTCAAAATGCTGTACTTTCAGAGAAAATCACTTTCCTTTCAAAATATATTAAGCTACTTACAAGCATTCACCAGCAAATCACATGTGTTTCTCTGAAAGAGAAGCAGTCTGTTCCAACACTTCAATACTCTGTGCGAAGTGAATGGAGTGTTGCTTCACTTTCTAAATGCTGTACTTTCAGAGAAAATCACTTTCGTTTGAAAGTGCCTTAAGCTACTTACAAGCATTCAACAGCAACTCACATGAGTTTCTCTGAAAGAGAAGCAGTCTGTTCCAACACTTCAATTCACTGTGCGAAGTGAATGTGTTGTTGTTTTACTTTCTAAATGCCGTACTTTCAGAGAAAATCTCTTTCCTTTGAAAGTGCCTTAAGCTACTTGCAAGCATTCTCCAGCAACTCACATGCATTTTTCTGAAAGAGACGCAGTCTGTTCCAACACTTCAATTCAATGTGCGAAGTGAATGGAGTGTTGCTTCACTTTCTAAATGCTGTACTTTCAAAGAAAATCACATTCCTTTGAAAGTTCCTTAAGCTACTTACAAGCATTCACCAGCAACTCACATGAGTTTCTCTGAAAGAGAAGGAATCTGTTCCAACACTTCAATTCACTGGGCAAAGTGAATGGAGTGTTGCTTCACATTCTAAATGCTCTACTTTCAGAGAAAATCACTTTCTTTGAAAGTGCCTTAAGCTAATAAAACGCATTCACCAGCAACTCACATGCATTTCTCTGAAAGAGAAGCAGTCTGTTCCAACACTTCAATTCACTGTGCGAAGTGAATGGAGTGTTGCTTCACTTTCTAAATGCTGTACTTTCAGTGAAAATCGCTTTCCTTTTAAAGTGTCTTAATCTAATTACAAGCATTCACAAGAAACTCACATGCATTTCATGAAAAAAAGCAGTCTGTTAGAACATTTCAATTCACTGTGCGAAGTGAATGTAATGTTTATTCACTTTCTAAATGCTGTACTTTCAGAGAAAATCACTTTCCTTTGAAACTGCCTTAAGCTACTTACAAGCATTCACAAGAAACTAACATGCGTTTCTCTGAAAGAGAAGCAGTCTTTTCCAACATATCAATTCACTGTGCAAAGTGAATGGAATGTTGTTTCACTTTCTAAATGCTGTACTTGCAGAGAAAATCACTTTCTTTTGAAACTGCCTTAAGCTACTTTCAACAATTCACCAGCAACTCACATGAGTTTCTCTGAAAGAGAAACAGTCTGTTCCAACACTTCAATTCACTGTGCGAAGTGAATGCAGTGTTGCTTCACTTTCTAAATGCTGTACTTTCAGAGAAAATCACTTTCGTTTGAAAGTGCCTTAAGCTACTTACAAGCATTCAACAGCAACTCACATGAGTTTCACTGAAAGAGAAGCAGTCTGTTCCAACACTTCAATTCACTGTGCGAAGTGAATGTGTTGTTGTTTTACTTTCTAAATGCCGTACTTTCAGAGAAAATCTCTTTCCTTTGAAAGTGCCTTAAGCTACTTGCAAGCATTCTCCAGCAACTCACATGCATTTTTCTGAAAGAGACGCAGTCTGTTCCAACACTTCAATTCAATGTGCGAAGTGAATGGAGTGTTGCTTCACTTTCTAAATGCTGTACTTTCAAAGAAAATCACATTCCTTTGAAAGTTCCTTAAGCTACTTACAAGCATTCACCAGCAACTCACATGAGTTTCTCTGAAAGAGAAGGAATCTGTTCCAACACTTCAATTCACTGGGCAAAGTGAATGGAGTGTTGCTTCACATTCTAAATGCTCTACTTTCAGAGAAAATCACTTTCTTTGAAAGTGCCTTAAGCTAATAAAACGCATTCACCAGCAACTCACATGCATTTCTCTGAAAGAGAAGCAGTCTGTTCCAACACTTCAATTCACTGTGCGAAGTGAATGGAGTGTTGCTTCACTTTCTAAATGCTGTACTTTCAGTGAAAATCGCTTTCCTTTTAAAGTGTCTTAATCTAATTACAAGCATTCACAAGAAACTCACATGCATTTCATGAAAAAAAGCAGTCTGTTAGAACATTTCAATTCACTGTGCGAAGTGAATGGATTGTTACTTCACTTTCTCAATGCTGTACTTTCAGAGAAAATCACTTTCCTTTGAAACTGCCTTAAGGTACTTGCAAGCATTCTCTAGCACCTCACATGCATTTCTCTGAAAGAGAAGGAGTCTGTTCCAACATTTTAATTCACTGTGCGAAGTGAATGTGTTGTTGTTTCACTTTCTAAATGCTGTACTTTCAGAGAAAATCACTCTTCTTTGAAAATGCCTTAAGCTATATACAAGCATTCACCAACAACTCTCATGCATTACTCTGAAAGAGAAGCAGTCTGTTCCAACACTTCAATTCAATGTGCGAAGTGAATGGAGTGTTGCTTCACTTTCTAAATGCTGTACTTTCAGAGAAAATCACTTTCTTTGAAAGTGCCTTAAGCCACTTGCAAGCATTCTCTAGCAACTCACATGCATTTCTCTGAAAGAGAAGGAGTCTGTTCCAACATTTCAATTCACTGTGCGAAGTGAATGGAGTGTTGCTTCACTTTCTCAATGCTGTACTTTCAGAGAAAAACCCTTTCCTTTGAAACTGCCTTAAGCTACTTACAAGCATTCACCAGCAACTCACATGCGTTTCTCTGAAAGAGAAGCAGTCTGTTCCAACACTTCAATTCACTGTGCGATGTGAATGGAGTGTTGCTTCTCTTTCTAAATGCTGTACTTTCAGAGAAAAGCACTTTCCTGTGAAAGTGCCTTTAGCTACTTACAAGCATTCACCAGCAACTCACTTGAGTTTCTCTGAAAGAAAAGCAGTCGGTTCCCACACTTCAATTTACAGTGCAAAGTGAATGGAGTGTTGATTCACTTTCTAAATGCTGTACTTTCAGAAAAAATCACTTTCCTTTGACACTGCCATAAGCTACCTACAAGCATTCACCAGCATCTCACATGCATTTCTCTGAAAGGGAAGCAGTCTGTTCCAACATTTCAATTCACTGTTCGAAGTCCATGGAGTGTTACTTCACTTTCTAAATCCTGTAGTTACGGAGAAAATGACTTTCCTTTGAATGTGCCTTAAACTACTTACAAGCATTCACCACCAACTCACATGAGTTTCTCTGAAAGAGAAGCAGTCTGTTTCAACTCTTCAATTCACTTTGCGAAGTGAATGGAGTGGTGCGTCATTTTCTAAATGCTGTACTTTCAGAGAAAATCACTTTCCTTTCAAAGTACCTTAAGCTATTTACAAGCATTCACCAGCAACTCACATGAGTTTCTCTGAAAGAGAAGCAGTCTGTTCCAACACTTCAATTCACTGTGCGATGTGAATGTGTTGTTGCTTCACTTTCTAAATGCTGTACTTTCAGAGAAAATCACTTTCCTTTGAAACTGCCTTAAGCTACTTACAAGCATTCACCAGCAACTCACATACATTTCTCTGAAAGAGAAGCAGTCTGTTCCAACACTTCAATTCACTGTGCGAAGTGAATGGAGTGTTGCTTCACTTTTTAAACGCTGTACTTTCAGAGAAAATCACTTTCCTTTGAAACTGCCTTAAGCTACTTACAAGCATTCACCAGCAACTCACATGAGTTTCTCTGAAAGAGAAGCAGTCTGTTCAAACACTTCAATTCACTGTGCAAAGTGAATGGAGTGTTGCTTCACTTTCTAAATGCTGTACTTTCAGAGAAAATCACTTTCCTTTGAAAGTGACTTAAGCTACTTACAAGCATTCACCAGCAATTCACATGAGTTTCTCTGAAAGAGAAGCAGTCTGTTCCAACACGTCAATTCACTGTGTGAAGTGAATGGAGTGTTGCATCACTTTCGAAATCCTGTTCTTTCAGAGAAAATCACTTTCCTTTGAAACTGCCTTAAGCTACTTACAAGCATTCACCAGCAACTCACATGAGTTTCTCTGAAAGAGAAGTATTCTGTTCCAACACTTTAATTCACAGTGCAAAGTGAATGGAGTGTTGCTTCACTTTCTAAATGCTGTACTTTCAGAGAAAATCACTTTCCTTTGAAACTGCCTTCAACTACTTACAAGCATTCACCAGCAACTCACTTGAGTTTCTCTGAAAGAGAAGCAGTGTGTTCCAACTCTTCAATTCACTGTGCGAAGTGAATGGAGTGTTGCGTCACTTTCTAAATGCTGTACTCTCAGAGAAAATCACTTTCCTTTCAAAGTACCTTAAGCTACTTTCAAGCATTCACCAGCAACTCACATGAGTTTCTCTGAAAGAGAAGCAGTCTGTTCCAACATTTCAATTCACTGTGCGAAATGAATGTGTTGTTGTTTCACTTTCTAAATGCTGTACTTTCAGAGAAAATCACTTTCCTTTGAAACTGCCTTAAGCTACTTACAGGCATTCACCAGCAACTCACATGAGTTTCTCTGAAAGAGAAGCAGTCTGTTCCAACACTTCAATTCACTGTGCGAAGTGAATGTGTTGTTGTTTCACTTTCTAAATGCTGTACTTTCAGAGAAAATCACTCTTCTTTGAAAGTGCCTTAAGCTACTTTCAAGCATTCACCAACAGCTCTCATGCATTACTCTGACAGAGAAGCACTCTGTTCCAACACTTCAATTCAATGTGCGAAGTGAATGGAGTGTTGCTTCACTTTTTAAATGCTGTACTTTCAGAGAAAATCACTTTCTTTGAAAGTGCCTAAACATAATTATAAGCATTCACAAGAAACTCACATGCATTTCTTTGAAAGAGAAGCAGTCTGTTCCAACACTTCAATTCACTGTGCGAAGTGAATGGAGGGTTGCTTCACTTTCTAAATGCTGTACTTTCAGAGAAAATCACTTTCCTTTGAAACTGCCTTAAGCTACTTACAAGCATTCACCAGCAACTCACATGAGTTTCTCTGAAAGATTAGCAGTCTGTTCCAACACTTCAATTCATTGTGCGAAGTGAATGTGTTGTTGTTTCACTTTCTAAATGCAGTATTTTCAGAGAAAATCACTTTCCTTTGATTCTGCCTTAAGCTACTTACAAGCATTCACAAGAAACTCACATGCGTTTCTCTGAAAGAGAAGCAGTCTGTTCCAACACTTCAATTCACTGTGCGAAGTGAATGTGTTGTAGTTTCACTTTCTAAATGCAGTACTTTCAGAGAAAATCACTGTCCTTTGAATCTGCCTTAAGCTACTTACAAGCATTCACCAGCAAATCACATACAATTCTCTAAAAGAGAAGCAGTCTGTTCCAACACTTCAATTCACTGTGCGAAGTGAATGGAGGGTTGCTTCACTTTCTAAATGCTGTATTTTCATAGAAAATCACTTTCCTTTGAAACTGCCTTAAGCTACTTACAAGCATTCACCAGCAACTCACATGAGTTTCTCTGAAATAGAAGCAGTCTGTTCCAACACTTCAATTCACTGTGTGAAGTGAATGGAGTGTTGCATCACTTTCTAAATGCTGTACTTTCAGAGAATATCACTTTCCTTAGAAACTGCCTTAAGGTACTTACAAGCATTCACCAGCAACTCACATGACTTTCTATGACAGAGAAGCAGTCTGTTCCAACCCTTCAATTCACTGTGCGAAGTGAATGGAGTGTTGCTTCAATTTCTAAATGCTGTAATTTCAGAGAAAATCACTTTCCTTAGAAACTGCCTTAAGGTACTTACAAGCATTCACCAGGATCTCACATGAATTTCTCTGAAAGAGAAGCAGTCTGTTCCAACAATTCAAATCACTGTGAGAAGTGAATGGAGTGTTGCATCACTTTCTAAATGCTGTCCTTTCAGAGAAAATCACTTTCCTTTGAAACTGCCTTAAGCTACTTAAAAGCATTCACCAGCAACTCACATGAGTTTCTCTGAAATAGAAGCAGTCTGTTCCAAAACTTCAATTGACTGTGCGAAGTGAATGGAGTGTGGCTTCACTTTCTAAATGCTGTACTTTCACAGAAAATCACTTTCCTTTGAAACTGCCTTAAGCTACTTACAAGCATTCACAAGAAACTCAGATGCCTTTCTCTGAAAGAGAAGCATTCTGTTCCAACTCTACAATTCACTGTGCGAAGTGAATGTGTTGTTGTTTCACTTTCTAAATGTTGTACTTTCAGACAAAATAACTTTCCTTTGAAACAGCCTTAAGCTACTTACAAGCATTCACCAGCAACTCACATGAGTTTTTCTTAAAGAGAAGCAGTCTGTTCCAACTTCAATTCACTGTGCAAAGTGAATGGAGTGTTGCTTCACTTTCTAAATGCTGTACTTTCAGAAAAAATCACTTTCCTTTGAAACTGCCTTTAGCTACTTACAAGCACTCACCAACAACTCACATGAGTTTCTATGACAGAGAAGCAGTCTGTTCCAACACTTCAATTCACTGTGTGAAATGAATGGAGTGCTGTGTCACTTTCTAAATGCTGTACTTTCAGAGAAAATCACTTTCCTTTCAAAGTACATTAAGCTACTTACACGCATTCACCAGCAACTCACAATCATTTTTCTGAAAGAGAAGCAGTGTATTCAAACACTTCGATTCACTGTGCGTGGTGAATTTGTTGTTGTTTCATATTCTAAATGCTGTACTTTCAGAGAAAATCACTTTCCTTTGAAACTGCCCTAAGCTTCTTACAAGCATTCACCAGCAACTCACATCAGTTTCTCTGAAAGAGAAGCAGTCTGTTACAACAATACAATTCACTGTGCGAATAGAATGGAGTGTTGCTTCACTTTCAAATGCTGTCCTTTCAGAGAAAATCACTTTCCTTTGATACTGCCTTCAGCTACTTACAAGCATTCAACAGCAACTCACATGAATTTCTCTGTAGAGAAGCAATCTGTTCCAACACTTCAATTCACTGTGCGAAGTGAATTCAGTGTTGCTTCACTTTCCAAATGCTGTACTTTCAAAGAAAATCACTTTCCTTTGAAACTGCCTTAAGCTACTTAAAAGCATTCACCAGCAACTCACATGAGTTGCTCTGAAAGAGAAGCAGTCTGTTCCAACACTTCAATTCATTGTGCGAAGTGAATGGAGTTTTGCTTCACTTTCTAAATGCTGTATTTTCAGAGAAAATCACTTTTTTTTGAAAGTGCCTTAAGCTACATACAAGCATCCAAAGAAACACACATCCATTTTTCTGAAAGAGAGGCAGTCTGTTCCAACACTTCAATTCACTGTGCGAAGTGAATGGAGTGTTGCTTCACTTTCTAAATGCTGTACTTTCAGAGAAAATCACTTTCCTTTGAAAGTGCCTTAAGCTACTTACAAGCATTCCCCAGCAACTCACATGGGTTTCTCTGAAAGAGAAGCAGTCTGTTCCAACACTTCAATTCACTGTGTGAAGTGAATGTGTTGTGGTTTCATTTTCAAAATGCTGAATTTTCAGAGAAAATCACTTTCCTTTGAAACTGCCTTAAGCTACTTACATGCATTCACCAGCAACTCACATGCATTTCTCTGAAAGAGAAACAGGCTGTTCCAACACTTCAATTCACTGTGCAAAGTGAATGGAGTGTTGTGACACTTTCTAAATGCTGTACTTTCAGAGAAAATCACTCTTCTTTGAAAGTGCCTTAAGCTACTTACAAGCATTTAACAGAAATTCACATGCGTTTCTCTGAAAAAGAAGCAGTCTGTTCCAACTCTTCAATTCACTGTGCGAAGTGAATGGAGTGTTGCTTCACTTTCTAAATGCTGTCCTTTCAGAGAAAATCACTTTCCTTTGAAAGTGCCTTAAGCTACTTACAAGCATTCACAAGAAACTCACATGCGTTTCTCTGAAAGAGAAGAAGTCTGTTCCAACACTTCAATTCACTGTGCGTAGTGAATGGAGTGTTGCTTCACTTTCTAAATGCTGTCCTTTTAGAGAAAATCACTTTCCTTTGAAAATGCCTTAAGCTACTTACAAGCATTCACCAGCAACTCACATGAGTTTCTCTGAAAGAGAAGCAGTCTGTTCCAACACTTCAATTCACTGTGCGAAGTGAATGTGTTGTTGTTTCACATTCTAAATGCTGTACTTTCAGAGAAAATCATTCTTCCTTGAAAATGCCTTAAGCTACTTACAAGCATTCACCAGGAACTCACATGCATTTCTCTGAAAGAGAAGCAGTCTGTTCCAACACTTCAATTCACTGTGCGAAGTGAATGGAGTGTTGCTTCACTTTCTAAATGCTGTACTTTCAGAGAAAATCACTTTCCTTTGAAACTGCCTTAAGCTACTTTCAAGCATTCACACCAACACTCATGCATTACTCTGACAGAGAAGCACTCTGTTCCAATAATTCAATTCACTGTGCGAAGTGAATGTGTTGTTGTTTCACTTTCCAAATGCTGTACTTTCAGAGAAAATCACATTCCTTTGAAAGTGCCTTAAGCTAATTATAAGCATTCAAAAGAAACTCACATGCATTTCTCTGAAAGAAAGCAGTCTGTTCCAACACTTCAATTCACTGTGCGAAGTGAATGGAGTGTTGCTTCACTTTTTAAATGCTGTCCTTTCAGAGAAAATCAATTTCCTTTGAAACTGCCTTCGGCTACTTACAAGCATTCACCAGCAACTCCCATGAGTTTCTCTGAAAGAGAAGCAGTCTGTTACAACACTTCATTTCATTGTGCGATGTGAATGGAGTGTTGCTTCACTTTCTAAATGCTGTACATTCAGTGAAAATCACTTTCCTTTCAAAGTACCTTAAGCTACAAACAAGCATTCACCAGCAACTCACATAAGTTTCTCTGAAAGAGAAGCAGTCTGTTCCAACACTTCAATTCACTGTGCGAAGTGAATGTGTTGTTGTTTCACTTTCTAAATGCTGTAATATCAGAGAAAATCACTTTCCTTTGAAACTGCCTTAAGCTACTTACAAGCATTCTCCAGCAACTCACATGCATTTCTCTGAAAGAAAAGCAGTCTGTTCCAACACTTCAATTCCCTTTGCGAAGTGAATGGAGGGTTGCTTCACTTTCTAAATGCTGTATTTCAGAGAAAATCACTTTCCTTTGAAACTGCCTTCAGCTGTTTACAAGCATTCACCAGCAACTCACATGAGTTTCTCTGAAAGAGAAGCTGTCTGTTCCAACACTTCATTTCATTGTGCGAAGTGAATGGAGTGTTGCTTCACTTTCTAAATGCTGTACTTTCAGAGAAAATCACTTTCCTTTCAAAGTACCTTAAGCTACAAACAAGCATTCACCAGCAACTCACATGAGTTTCTCTGAAAGAGAAGCAGTCTGTTCCAACACTTAAGTTCCCTGTGCGAAGTGAATGGAGGGTTGCTTCACTTTCAAAAGGCTGTACTTTCAGAGAAAATCACTTTCCTTTGATAGTGCCTTAAGCTACTTTCAAACATTCCCCAGCAACTCATATCCATTTCTCTGAAAGAGAAGCAGTCTGTTCCAACACTTCAATTCACTGTGTGAAGTGAATGTGTTTTTGTTTCACTTTCTAAATGCTGTACTTTCAGAGAAAACCACTTTCCTTAGAAACTGCCTTAAGGTACTTACAAGCATTCACCAGCAACTCCCATGAGTTTCTATGACAGAGAAGCAGTCTGTTCCAACTCTTCAATTCACTGTGCGAAGTGAATGGAGTGTTGCTTCACTTTCTAAATGCTGTACTTTCAGAGAAAATCACTTTCCTTAGAAACTGCCTTAAGGTACTTACAAGCATTTACCAGGATCTCACATGAATTTCTCTGAAAGAGAAGCAGTCTGTTCCTACACTTCAAATCACTGTGAGAAGTGAATGGAGTGTTGCTTCACTTTCTAAATGCTGTACTTTCAAAGAAAATCACTTTCTTTGAAACAGCCTTAAGCTACTTACAAGCATTCACCAGCAACTCACATGAGTTTCTCTGAAAGAGAAGCAGTCTGTTCCAACCCTTCAATTCACTGTGCGAAGTGAATGGAGTGTTGCTTCACTTTCTAAATGCTGTACTTTCAGAGAAAATCACTTTCCTTTGAAACTGCCTTAAGCTACTTTCAAGCATTCACCATCAACTCACATGAGTTTCTATGACAGAGAAGCAGTCTATTACAACACTTCAATTCACTCTGTGAAGTGATTGGAGTGTTGTGTCACTTTCTAAATGCTGTACTTTCAGAGAAAATCACTGTCTTTTCAAAGTACATTAAGCTACTTACAAGCATTCACCAGCAACTCACATGAGTTTCTCTGAAAGAGAAGCATTCTGTTCCAACTCTTCAATTCACTGTGCGAAGTGAATGGAGTGTTGCGTCACTTTCTAAATGCTGTACTTTCAGAGAATATCACTTTCCTTTCAAAGTACCTTAAGCTACTTACAAGCATTCACCAGCAACTCACATGAGTTTCTCTGAAAGAGAAGCAGTCTGTTCCAACATTTCAATTCACTGTGCGAAGTGAATGTGTTGTTGTTTCACTTTCTAAATGCTGTACTTTCAGAGAAAGTCACTATCCTTTGAAACTGCCTTAAGCTACTTACAAGAATTCACCAGGAACTCACATGCATTTCTCTGAAGGAGAAGCAGTCTGTTCCAACACTTCAATTCACTGTGAGAAGTGAATAGAGTGTTGCTTCAGTTTCTAAATGCTGTCCTTTCAGAGAAAATCACTTTCCTTTGAAACTGCCTTCAGCTTCTTACAAGAATTCACCAGCAACTCATATCCATTTCTCTGAAAGAGAAGCAGTCTGTTCCAACACTTCAATTCACTGTGTGAAGTGAATGTGTTTTTGTTTCACTTTCTAAATGCTGTACTTTCAGAGAAAATCACTTTCCTTAGAAACTGCCTTAAGGTACTTACAAGCATTCACCAGCAACTCACATGACTTTCTATGACAGAGAAGCAGTCTGTTCCAACCCTTCAATTCACTGTGCGAAGTGAATGGAGTGTTGCCTCAATTTCTAAATGCTGTACTTTCAGAGAAAATCACTTTCCTTAGAAACTGCCTTAAGGTACTTACAAGCATTCACCAGGATCTAACATGAATTTCTCTGAAAGAGAAGCAGTCTGTTCCAACACTTCAAATCACTGTGAGAAGTGAATGGAGTGTTGCTTCACTTTCTAAATGCTGTACTTTCAGAGAAAATCACTTTCTTTGAAACAGCCTTAAGCTACTTACAAGCATTCACCAGCAACTCACATGAGTTTCTCTGAAAGAGAAGCAGTCTGTTCCAACCCTTCAATTCACTGTGCGAAGTGAATGGAGTGTTGCTTAACTTTCTAAATGCTGTACTTTCAGAGAAAATCACTTTCCTTTGAAACTGCCTTAAGCTACTTTCAAGCATTCACCAGCAACTCACATGAGTTTCTATGACAGAGAAGCAGTCTATTACAACACTTCAATTCACTCTGTGAAGTGAATGTGTTGTTGTGTCACTTTCTAAATGCTGTACTTTCAGAGAAAATCACTTTCCTAGAAACTGCCTTAAGGTACTTACAAGCATTCACCAGCAACTCACATGAGTTTCTCTGAAAAAGAAGCATTCTGTTCCAACTCTTCAATTCACTGTGCGAAGTAAATGGAGTGTTGCGTCACTTTCTAAATGCTGTACTTTCAGAGAAAATCACTTTCCTTTCAAAGTACCTTAAGCTACTTACAAGCTTTCACAAGCAACTCACATGAGTTTCTCTGAAAGAGAAGCAGTCTGTTCCAGCATTTCAATTCACTGTGCGAAGTGAATGTGTTGTTGTTTCAATTTCTAAATGCTGTACTTTCAGAGAAAATCACTTTCCTTTGAAACTTCCTTAAGCTACTTACAAGCATTCACCAGGAACTCACATGCATTTCTCTGAAAGAGAAGCAGTCTGTTCCAACATTTCAATTCACTGTGAGAAGTGAATGGAGTGTTGCTTCACTTTCTAAATGCTGTACTTTCAGAGAAAATCACTTTCCTTTGAAACAGACTTAAGCTACTTACAAGCATTCACCAGCAACTGACATGAGTTTCTCTGAAAGTGAAGCAGTCTGTTCCAACACTTCAATTCACTGTGCGAAGTGAATGTGTTGTTGTTTCACTTTCTAAATGCTGTACTTTCAGAGAAAATCACTTTCCTTTGAAACTGCCTTAAGCTACTTACAAGCATTCACCAGCAACTCACATGCATTTCTCTAAAAGAGAAGCAGTCTGTTTCAACACTTCAATTCACTGTGTGAAGTGAATGTGTTGTTGTTTCACTTTCTAAATGCTGTACTTTCAGAGGAAATAACTTTCCTTAGAAACTGCCTTAAGGTACTTACAAGCATTCACCAGGATCTCACATGAATTTCTCTGAAAGAGAAGCAGTCTGTTCCAACACTTCAATTCACTGTGAGAAGTGAATAGAGTGTTGCTTCACTTTCTAAATGCTGTACTTTCAAAGAAAATCACTTTCCTTTCAAAGTACATTAAGCTACTTGCAAGCATTCACCAGCAAATCACAATCATTTTTCTGAAAGAGAAGCAGTCTGTTCCAACACTTCAATTCACTGTGCGAAGTGAATGTGTTGTTGTTTCACCTTCTAAATGCTGTATTTTCAGAGAAAATCACTTTCCTTTGAAACTGCCTTAAGTTTCTTACACGTTTTCACCAGCAACTCACATGCATATCTCTGAAAGAGAAGCAGTCTGTTCCAACACTTCAATTCACTGTGCAAAGTGAATGGAGGGTTGCTTCACTTTCTAAATGCTGTCCTTTCAGAGAAAATCACTTTCCTTTGATAGTGCCTTAAGCTACTTACAAGCATTCACAAGAAACTCACATGCATTTCTCTGAAAGAGAAGCAGTCTGTTCCAACACTTCAAGTCACTGTGCGAAGTGAATGGAGGGTTGCTTCACTTTCAAAACGCTGTACTTTCAGAGAAAATGACTTTCCTTTGAAAGTGCCTTAAGCTACTTTCAAGCATTCCCCAGCAACTCACATCCATTTCTCTGAAAGAGAAGCAGTCTGTTCCAAAACTTCAATTCACTGTGCGAAGTGAATGGAGTGTTGCTTCACTTTCTAAATGCTGTACTTTCAGAGAAAATCACTTTCCTTTGAAAGTGCCTTAAGGTAATTATAAGCATTCACAAGAAACTCACATGGATTTCTCTGAAAGAGAAGCAGTCTGTTCCAACACTTCAATTCACTGTGCGAAGTGAATGGAGTGTGGCTTCACTTTCTAAATGCTGTACTTTCAGAGAAAATCACTTTCCTTTGAAACAGCCTTAAGCTACTTACAAGCATTCACCAGCAACTCACATGAGTTTCTCTGAAAGAGAAGCAGTCTGTTCCAAACCTTCAATTCACTGTGCGAAGTGAATGGAGTGTTGCTTCACTTTCTAAATGCTGTACTTTCAGAGAAAATCACTTTCCTTTGAAACTGCCTTAAGCTACTTACAAGCATTCACCAGGAACTCACATGCATTTCTCTGAAAGAGAAACAGTCTGTTCCAACACTTCAATTCACTGTGAGAACTGAATGGAGTGTTGCTTCACTTTCTAAATGCTGTACTTTCAGAGAAAATCACTTTCCTTTGAAACAGCCTTAAGCTACTTACAAGCATTCACCAGCAACTCACATGAGTTTCTCTGAAAGAGAAGCAGTCTGTTCCAACCCTTCAATTCACTCTGCGAAGTGAATGGAGTGTTGCTTCACTTTCTAAACGCTGTACTTTCAGAGAAAATCACTTTCCTTTGAAAATGCCTTAAGCTACTTACAAGCATTCACCAGCAACTCACATGAGTTTCTATTACAGAGAAGCAGTCTGTTACAACACTTCAATTCACTATGTGAAAAGAATGGAGAGTTGTGTCACTTTCTAAATGCTGTACTTCAGAGAAAATCACTTTCTTTTCAAAGTACATTAAGCTACTTACAAGCATTCACCAGCAACTAACAATCATTTTTCTGAAAGAGAAGCAGTCTGTTCCAACACTTCAATTCACTGTGCGAAGTGAATGTGTTGTTGTTTCACTTTCTAAATGCTGTAATTTCAGAGAAAATCACTTTCCTTTGAAACTGCCTTAAGTTACTTACAAGCATTCACCAGCAACACACATGCATTTCTCTGAAAGAGAAGCAGTCTGTTCCAACACTTCAATTCACTCTGCGAAGTGAATGGAGTGTTACTTCACTTTCTAAATGCTGTCCTTTCAGAGAAAATCACTTTCCTTTGAAAGTGCCTTAAGCTACTTACAAGCATTCACAAGAAACTCACATGCATTTCTCTGAAAGAGAAGCAGTCTGTTCCAACACTTCAATTCACTGTGCGAAGTGAATGGAGGGTTGCCTCACTTTCTAAATGCTGTACTTTCAGAGAAAATCACTTTCCTTTGAAAGTGCCTTAAGCTACTTACAAGCATTCACCAGGAACTCACATGCATTTCTCTGAAAGAGAAGCAGTCTGTTCCAACACTTCAATTCACTGTGAGAAGTGAATGGAGTGTTGATTCACTTTCTAAATGCTGTACTTTCAGAGAAAATCACTTTCCTTTGAAACAGCCTTAAGCTACTAACAAGCATTCACCAGCAACTGACATGAGTTTCTCTGAAAGAGAAGCAGTCTGTTCCAACACTTCAATTCACTGTGCGAAGTGAATGTGTTGTTGTTTCACTTTCTAAATGCTGTACTTTCAGAGAAAATCACTTTCCTTTGAAACAGCCTTAAGCTACTTACAAGCATTCAACAGCAACTCACATGCATTTCTCTGAAAGAGAAGCATTCTGTTCCAACTCTTCAATTCACTGTGCGAAGTGAATGGAGTGTTGCGTCACTTTCTAAATGCTGTACTTTTAGAGAAAATCACTTTCCTTTCAAAGTACCTTAAGCTACTTACAAGCATTCACGACCAACTCACATGAGTTTCTCTGAAAGAGAAGTAGTCTGTTCCAACACTTCAATTCACTGTCCAAAGTAAATGGAGTATTGCTTCACTTTCTAAATGCTGTACTTTCAGAGAAAATCACTTTCCTTTGAAAGTGCTTTAAGCTAATTATAAGCATTCAAAAGAAACTCACATGCATTTCTCTGAAAGAGAAGTAGTCTGTTCCAACACTTCAATTCACTGTGCGAAGTGAATGGAGTGTTGCTTCACTTTCTAAATGCTGTCCTTTCAGAGAAAATCACTTTCCTTTGAAACTGCCTTCAGCTTCTTACAAGCATTCGCCAGCAACTCACATGAGTTTCTCTGAAAGAGAAGCAGTCTGTTCCAACACTTCATTTCATTGTGCGAAGTGAATGGAGTGTTGCTTCATTTCTAAATGTTGTACTTTCAGAGAAAATCACTTTCCTTTCAAAGTACCTTAAGCTACAAACAAGCATTCACCAGCAACTCACATGAGTTTCTCTGAAAGGGAAGCAGTCTGTTCCAACACTTCAATTCAATGTGCGAAGTGAATGTGTTGTTGTTTCACTTTCTAAATGCTATAATTTCAGAGAAAATCACTTTCCTTTGAATCTGCCTTAAGCTACGTACAAGCATTCTCCAGCAACCCACATGCATTTCTCTGAAAGAGAAGCAGTCTGTTCCAACACTTCAATTCCCTGTGCGAAGTGAATGGAGGGTTGCTTCACTTTCTAAATGCTGTACTTTCAGAGAAAATCACTTTCCTTGAAACTGCCTTCAGCTACTTACAAGCATTCACCAGCAACTCACATGAGTTTCTCTGAAAGAGAAGCAGTCTGATCCAACACTTCATTTCATTGTGCGAAGTGAATGGAGTGTTGCTTCACTTTCTAAATGCTGTACTTTCAGAGAAAATCACTTTCCTTTCAAAGTACCTTAAGCTACAAACAAGCATTCACCAGCAACTCACATGAGTTTCTCTGAAAGAGAAGCAGTCTGTTCCAACACTTCAATTCACTGTGCGAAGTGAATGTGTTGTTGTTGCACTTTCTAAAAGCTGTAATTTCAGAGAAAATCACTTTCCTTTGAAACTGCCTTAAGCTACTTACAATCATTCTCCAGCAACTCACATGCATTTCTCTGAAAGAGAAGCAGTCTGTTCCAACACTTCAAATCCCTGTGGGCAGTGAATGGAGGGTTGCTTCACTTTCAAAAGGCTCTACTTTCAGAGAAAATCACTTTCCTTTGATAGTGCCTTAAGCTACTTTCAAACATTCCCCAGCAACTCACATCCATTTCTCTGAAAGAGAAGCAGTCTGTTCCAACACTTCAATTCACTGTGTGAAGTGAATGTGTTGTTGTTTCACTTTCTAAATGCTGTACTTTCAGAGGAAATCACTTTCCTTAGAAACTGCCTTAAGGTACTTACAAGCATTCACCAGGATCTCACATGAATTTCTCTGAAAGAGAAGCAGTCTGTTCCAACACTTCAATTCACTGTGCAAAGTGAATGGAGGGTTGCTTCACTTTCTAAATGCTGTCCTTTCAGAGAAAATCGATTTCCTTTGAAAGTGCCTTAAGCTACTTACAAGCATTCACAAGAAACTCACATGCATTTCTCTGAAAGAGAAGCAGTCTGTTCCAACACTTCAAGTCACTGTGCGAAGTGAATGGAGGGTTGCTTCACTTTCAAAACACTGTACTTTCAGAGAAAATCACTTTCCTTTGAAAGTGCCTTAAGCTACTTACAAGCATTCCCCAGCAACTCACATCCATTTCTCTGAAAGAGAAGCAGTCTGTTCCAAAACTTCAATTCATTGTGCGAAGTGAATGGAGTGTTGCTTCACTTTCTAAATGCTGTACTTTCAGAGAAAATCACTTTCCTTTGAAAGTGCCTTAAGGTAATTATAAGCATTCACAAGAAACTCACATGGATTTCTCTGAAAGAGAAGCAGTCTGTTCCAACACTTCAATTCACTGTGCGAAGTGAATGGAGTGTGGCTTCACTTTCTAAATGCTGTACTTTCAGAGAAAATCACTTTCCTTTGAAACAGCCTTAAGCTACTTACAAGCATTCACCAGCAACTCACATGAGTTTCTCTGAAAGAGAAGCAGTCTGTTCCAAACCTTCAATTCACTGTGCGAAGTGAATGGAGTGTTGCTTCACTTTCTAAATGCTGTACTTTCAGAGAAAATCACTTTCCTTTGAAACTGCCTTAAGCTACTTACAAGCATTCACCAGGAACTCACATGCATTTCTCTGAAAGAGAAGCAGTCTGTTCCAACACTTCAATTCACTGTGAGAACTGAATGGAGTGTTGCTTCACTTTCTAAATGCTGTACTTTCAGAGAAAATCACTTTCCTTTGAAACAGCCTTAAGCTACTTACAAGCATTCACCAGCAACTCACATGAGTTTCTCTGAAAGAGAAGCAGTCTGTTCCAACCCTTCAATTCACTCTGCGAAGTGAATGGAGTGTTGCTTCACTTTCTAAACGCTGTACTTTCAGAGAAAATCACTTTCCTTTGAAAATGCCTTAAGCTACTTACAAGCATTCACCAGCAACTCACATGAGTTTCTATGACAGAGAAGCAGTCTGTTACAACACTTCAATTCACTCTGTGAAAAGAATGGAGAGTTGTGTCACTTTCTAAATGCTGTACTTCAGAGAAAATCACTTTCTTTTCAAAGTACATTAAGCTACTTACAAGCATTCACCAGCAACTAACAATCATTTTTCTGAAAGAGAAGCAGTCTGTTCCAACACTTCAATTCACTGTGCGAAGTGAATGTGTTGTTGTTTCACTTTCTAAATGCTGTAATTTCAGAGAAAATCACTTTCCTTTGAAACTGCCTTAAGTTACTTACAAGCATTCACCAGCAACACACATGCATTTCTCTGAAAGAGAAGCAGTCTGTTCCAACACTTCAATTCACTCTGCGAAGTGAATGGAGTGTTACTTCACTTTCTAAATGCTGTCCTTTCAGAGAAAATCACTTTCCTTTGAAAGTGCCTTAAGCTACTTACAAGCATTCACAAGAAACTCACATGCATTTCTCTGAAAGAGAAGCAGTCTGTTCCAACACTTCAATTCACTGTGCGAAGTGAATGGAGGGTTGCCTCACTTTCTAAATGCTGTACTTTCAGAGAAAATCACTTTTCTTTCAAAGTACCTTAAGCTACTTACAAGCATTCACCATCAAACTCACATGAGTTTCTCTGAAAGAGAAGCAGTCTGTTCCAACATTTCAATTCACTGTGCGAAGTGAATGTGTTGTTGTTTCACTTTCTAAATGCTGTACTTTCAGAGAAAATCACTTTCCTTTGAAACTGCTTTAATCTACTTACAAGCATTCACCAGGAACTCACATGCATTTCTCTGAAAGAGAAGCAGTCTGTTCCAACACTTCAATTCACTGTGAGAAGTGAATGGAGTGTTGATTCACTTTCTAAATGCTGTACTTTCAGAGAAAATCACTTTCCTTTGAAACAGCCTTAAGCTACTAACAAGCATTCACCAGCAACTGACATGAGTTTCTCTGAAAGAGAAGCAGTCTGTTCCAACACTTCAATTCACTGTGCGAAGTGAATGTGTTGTTGTTTCACTTTCTAAATGCTGTACTTTCAGAGAAAATCACTTTCCTTTGAAACAGCCTTAAGCTACTTACAAGCATTCAACAGCAACTCACATGCATTTCTCTGAAAGAGAAACAGTCTGTTCCAACACTTCAATTCACTGTGCGAAGTGAATGTGTTGTTGTTTCACTTTCTAAATGCTGTACTTTCAGAGAAAATTAGTTTCCTTTCAAAGTACATTAAGCTACTTACAAGCATTCACCAGCAACTCACAATCATTTTTCTGAAAGAGAAGCAGTCTGTTTCAACACTTCAATTCACTGTGCGAAGTGAATGTGTTGTTGTTTCACTTTCTAAATGCTGTACTTTCAGAGAAAATCACTTTCCTTTGAAACTGCCTTAAGCTACTTACAAGCATTCACCAGCAACTCACATGCATTTCTCTGAAAGAGAAGCAGTCTGTTCCAACATTTCAATTCACTGTGCGAAGTGAATGGAGTGTTGCTTCACTTTCTAAATACTGTATTTTCAGAGAAAATCACTTTCCTTTCAAAGTACCTTACGCTACAAACAAGCATTCACCAGCAACTCACATGAGTTTCTCTGAAAGAGAAGCAGTCTGTCCAACACTTCAATTCACTGTGCGAAGTGAATGTGTTGTTGTTTCACTTTCTAAATACTGTACTTTCACAGAAAATCACTTTCCTTTGAAACTGCCTTAAGCTACTTACAAGCATTCTCCAGCAACTCACATGCATTTCTCTGAAAGAGAAGCAGTCTGTTCCAACACTTCAATTCACTCTGCAAATTGAATGGAGTGTTCCTTCACATTCTAAATGCTGTACTTTCAGAGAAAATCACTTTCCTTTGAATCTGCCTTAATTTACTTACAAGCATTCACAAGAAACCCATATCCATTTCTCTGACAGCGAAGCACTCTGTTCCAACACTTGAATTCACTTGCGAAGTGAATGGATTGTTGCTTCACTTTCTAAATGCTGTATTTTCAGAAAAAATCATGTTCCTTTGGAACTGCCTTAAACTACTTACTAGCATTCACCACCAACTCACATGAGTTTCTCTGAAAGAGAAGCAGTCTCTTCCAACACTTTAATTCACTTTGCAAAGTGAATGTAGTTTGCATCACTTTCTAAATGCTGTACTTTCAGAGAAAATCACTTTCCTTTGAAAGTGCCTTAAGTTACATACAAGCATTCACCAGCAACACACATGAGTTTCTCTGAAAGGCAAACAGTCTGTTCCAACACTTCAATTCACTGTGCGTAGTGTATGGAGTGTTGAGTCACTTTATAAATGCTGTACTTTCAGAGAAAATCACTTTCTTTTCAAAGTACCTTAAGCTAAGTACAAGCATTCACCAGCAACTCACATGAGTTTCTGTGAAAGAGAAGCAGTCTGTTCCAACACTTCAATTCACTGTGCGAAGTGAATGGAGTGTTGCTTCACTTTCTAAATGCTGTATTTTCAGAGAAAATCACTTTCCTTTGAAAGTGCCTTAAGGTACTTACAAGCATTGACCAGCAACTCACATGAGTTTCTCTGAAAGAGAAGCAGTCTGTTTCAACACTTCACTTCACTGTGCGAAGTGAATGTGTTGTTGTTTCACTTTCTAAAAGCTGTACTTTCAGAGAAAATCACTTTCCTTTGAAACTGCCTTAAGCTAATTATAAGCATTCACAAGAAACTCACATGCATTTCTCTGAAAGAGAAGCAGTCTGTTCCAACACTTCAATTCACTGTGCGAAGTGAATGGAGTGTTGCTTCACTTTCTAAATGCAGCACTTTTAGAAAAAATCACTTTCCTTTGAAACTGCCTTAAGCTACTTACATGCATTCACCAGCAACTCACATGTATTTCTTTGAAAGAGAAGCAGTCTGTTCCAACACTTCAGTTCACTGTGTGAAGTGAATGCAGTGTTGCTTCACTTTCTAAATGCTGTACTTTCAGAGAAAATCACTTTCCTTTGAATGTGCCTTAATCTACTTACAAGCATTGACCAGCAACTCACATGAGTTTCTCTGAAAGAGAGGCAGTCTGTTCCAACACTTCAATTCACTGTGCGAAGTGAATGGAGTCTTGCTTCACTTTCTAAATGCTGTACTTTCAGAGAAAATCACTTTCCTTTGAAAGTTCCGAAAGCTACTTACAAGCATTTACCAGCAACTCTCATGAGTTTCTCTGAAAGAAGCAGTCTGTTCCAACACTTCAATTCACTGGGCGAAGTGATTGGAGTGTTACTTCACTTTCTAAATGCTGTACTTTCAGAGAAAATCACTTTCCTTTCAAAGTACCTTAAGCTACTTACAAGCATTCACCAGCAACTCACATGCATTTCTCTGAAAGTGAAGCAGTCTGTTCCAACATTTCAATTCACTGTGCAAAGTGAATGTGTTGTTCTTTCACTTTCTAAATGCTGTACTTTCAGAGAAAATCACTTTCCTTTCAAAGTACATTAAGCTACTTACAAGCATTCACCAGCAACTCACAATCATTTTTCTGAAAGAGAAGCAGTCTGTTCCAAAACTTCAATTCACTGTGCGAAGTGAATGGAGTGTTGCTTCACTTTCTAAATGCTGTCCTTTCAGAGAAAATAACTTTCTTTGAAAGTGCCTTAAGCTACTTACAAGCATTCACAAGAAACTCACATGCATTTCTCTGAATGAGAAGTAGTCTGTTCCAACACTTCAATTCACAGTGCGAAGTGAATGGAGGGTTGCTTCACTTTCAAAACGCTGTACTTTCAGAGAAAATCACTTTCCTTTGAAAGTGCCTTAAGCTACATTCAAGCATTCCCCAGCAACTCACATCCATTTCTCTGAAAAAGAAGCAGTCTGTTCCAAAACTTCAATTCACTGTGAGAAGTGAATGGAGTGTTGCTTCACTTTCTAAATGCTGTACTTTCAGAGAAAATCACTTTCCTTTGAAAGTGCCTTAAGCTAATTATAAGCATTCACAAGAAACTCGCATGGATTTCTCTGAAAGAGAAGCAGTCTGTTCCAACACTTGAATTCACTGTGCGAAGTGAATGGAGTGTTGCTTCACTTTCTAAAGGCTGTACTTTCAGAGAAAATCACTTTCCTTTGAAATTGCCTTAAGCTACTTACAAGCATTCACCAGCAACTCACATGAGTTTCTCTGAAAGAGAAGCAGTCAGTTCCAACTCTTCAATTCACTGTGTGAAGTGAATGTGTTGTTGTTTCACTTTCTAAATGCTGTACTTTCAGAGAAAATCACTTTCCTTAGAAACTGCCTTAAGGTACTTACAAGCATTCACCAGGATCTCACATGAATTTCTCTGAAAGAGAAGCAGTCTGTTCCAACACTTCAATTCACTGTGCGAAGTGAATGGAGTGTTGCTTCACTTTCTAAATGCTGTACTTTCAGAGAAAATCACTTTCCTTTGAAACAGCCTTAAGCTACTTACAAGCATTCACCAGCAACTCACATGAGTTTCTCTGAAAGAGAAGCAGTCTGTTCCAACACTTCAATTCACTGTGCGAAGTGAATGGAGTTTTCCTTCACTTTCTAAATGCTGTACTTTCAGAGAAAATCACTTTCCTTTGAAACTGCCTTAAGGTACTTACAAGCATTCACCAGGAACTCACATGAATTTCTCTGAAAGAGAAGCAGTCTGTTCCAACACTTCAATTCACTGTGCGAAGTGAATGTGTTGTTGTTTCACCTTCTAAATGCTGTATTTTCAGAGAAAATCACTTTCCTTTGAAACTGCCTTAAGTTTCTTACACGTTTTCACCAGCAACTCACATGCATATCTCTGAAAGAGAAGCAGTCTGTTCCAACACTTCAATTCACTGTGCAAAGTGAATGGAGGGTTGCTTCACTTTCTAAATGCTGTCCTTTCAGAGAAAATCACTTTCCTTTGAAAGTGCCTTAAGGTAATTATAAGCATTCACAAGAAACTCACATGGATTTCTCTGAAAGAGAAGCAGTCTGTTCCAACACTTCAATTCACTGTGCGAAGTGAATGGAGTGTGGCTTCACTTTCTAAATGCTGTACTTTCAGAGAAAATCACTTTCCTTTGAAACAGCCTTAAGCTACTTACAAGCATTCACCAGCAACTCACATGAGTTTCTCTGAAAGAGAAGCAGTCTGTTCCAAACCTTCAATTCACTGTGCGAAGTGAATGGAGTGTTGCTTCACTTTCTAAATGCTGTACTTTCAGAGAAAATCACTTTCCTTTGAAACTGCCTTAAGCTACTTACAAGCATTCACCAGGAACTCACATGCATTTCTCTGAAAGAGAAACAGTCTGTTCCAACACTTCAATTCACTGTGAGAACTGAATGGAGTGTTGCTTCACTTTCTAAATGCTGTACTTTCAGAGAAAATCACTTTCCTTTGAAACAGCCTTAAGCTACTTACAAGCATTCACCAGCAACTCACATGAGTTTCTCTGAAAGAGAAGCAGTCTGTTCCAACCCTTCAATTCACTCTGCGAAGTGAATGGAGTGTTGCTTCACTTTCTAAACGCTGTACTTTCAGAGAAAATCACTTTCCTTTGAAAATGCCTTAAGCTACTTACAAGCATTCACCAGCAACTCACATGAGTTTCTATTACAGAGAAGCAGTCTGTTACAACACTTCAATTCACTATGTGAAAAGAATGGAGAGTTGTGTCACTTTCTAAATGCTGTACTTCAGAGAAAATCACTTTCTTTTCAAAGTACATTAAGCTACTTACAAGCATTCACCAGCAACTAACAATCATTTTTCTGAAAGAGAAGCAGTCTGTTCCAACACTTCAATTCACTGTGCGAAGTGAATGTGTTGTTGTTTCACTTTCTAAATGCTGTAATTTCAGAGAAAATCACTTTCCTTTGAAACTGCCTTAAGTTACTTACAAGCATTCACCAGCAACACACATGCATTTCTCTGAAAGAGAAGCAGTCTGTTCCAACACTTCAATTCACTCTGCGAAGTGAATGGAGTGTTACTTCACTTTCTAAATGCTGTCCTTTCAGAGAAAATCACTTTCCTTTGAAAGTGCCTTAAGCTACTTACAAGCATTCACAAGAAACTCACATGCATTTCTCTGAAAGAGAAGCAGTCTGTTCCAACACTTCAATTCACTGTGCGAAGTGAATGGAGGGTTGCCTCACTTTCTAAATGCTGTACTTTCAGAGAAAATCACTTTCCTTTGAAAGTGCCTTAAGCTACTTACAAGCATTCACCAGGAACTCACATGCATTTCTCTGAAAGAGAAGCAGTCTGTTCCAACACTTCAATTCACTGTGAGAAGTGAATGGAGTGTTGATTCACTTTCTAAATGCTGTACTTTCAGAGAAAATCACTTTCCTTTGAAACAGCCTTAAGCTACTAACAAGCATTCACCAGCAACTGACATGAGTTTCTCTGAAAGAGAAGCAGTCTGTTCCAACACTTCAATTCACTGTGCGAAGTGAATGTGTTGTTGTTTCACTTTCTAAATGCTGTACTTTCAGAGAAAATCACTTTCCTTTGAAACAGCCTTAAGCTACTTACAAGCATTCAACAGCAACTCACATGCATTTCTCTGAAAGAGAAGCATTCTGTTCCAACTCTTCAATTCACTGTGCGAAGTGAATGGAGTGTTGCGTCACTTTCTAAATGCTGTACTTTTAGAGAAAATCACTTTCCTTTCAAAGTACCTTAAGCTACTTACAAGCATTCACGACCAACTCACATGAGTTTCTCTGAAAGAGAAGTAGTCTGTTCCAACACTTCAATTCACTGTCCAAAGTAAATGGAGTATTGCTTCACTTTCTAAATGCTGTACTTTCAGAGAAAATCACTTTCCTTTGAAAGTGCTTTAAGCTAATTATAAGCATTCAAAAGAAACTCACATGCATTTCTCTGAAAGAGAAGTAGTCTGTTCCAACACTTCAATTCACTGTGCGAAGTGAATGGAGTGTTGCTTCACTTTCTAAATGCTGTCCTTTCAGAGAAAATCACTTTCCTTTGAAACTGCCTTCAGCTTCTTACAAGCATTCGCCAGCAACTCACATGAGTTTCTCTGAAAGAGAAGCAGTCTGTTCCAACACTTCATTTCATTGTGCGAAGTGAATGGAGTGTTGCTTCATTTCTAAATGTTGTACTTTCAGAGAAAATCACTTTCCTTTCAAAGTACCTTAAGCTACAAACAAGCATTCACCAGCAACTCACATGAGTTTCTCTGAAAGGGAAGCAGTCTGTTCCAACACTTCAATTCAATGTGCGAAGTGAATGTGTTGTTGTTTCACTTTCTAAATGCTATAATTTCAGAGAAAATCACTTTCCTTTGAATCTGCCTTAAGCTACGTACAAGCATTCTCCAGCAACCCACATGCATTTCTCTGAAAGAGAAGCAGTCTGTTCCAACACTTCAATTCCCTGTGCGAAGTGAATGGAGGGTTGCTTCACTTTCTAAATGCTGTACTTTCAGAGAAAATCACTTTCCTTGAAACTGCCTTCAGCTACTTACAAGCATTCACCAGCAACTCACATGAGTTTCTCTGAAAGAGAAGCAGTCTGATCCAACACTTCATTTCATTGTGCGAAGTGAATGGAGTGTTGCTTCACTTTCTAAATGCTGTACTTTCAGAGAAAATCACTTTCCTTTCAAAGTACCTTAAGCTACAAACAAGCATTCACCAGCAACTCACATGAGTTTCTCTGAAAGAGAAGCAGTCTGTTCCAACACTTCAATTCACTGTGCGAAGTGAATGTGTTGTTGTTGCACTTTCTAAAAGCTGTAATTTCAGAGAAAATCACTTTCCTTTGAAACTGCCTTAAGCTACTTACAATCATTCTCCAGCAACTCACATGCATTTCTCTGAAAGAGAAGCAGTCTGTTCCAACACTTCAAATCCCTGTGGGCAGTGAATGGAGGGTTGCTTCACTTTCAAAAGGCTCTACTTTCAGAGAAAATCACTTTCCTTTGATAGTGCCTTAAGCTACTTTCAAACATTCCCCAGCAACTCACATCCATTTCTCTGAAAGAGAAGCAGTCTGTTCCAACACTTCAATTCACTGTGTGAAGTGAATGTGTTGTTGTTTCACTTTCTAAATGCTGTACTTTCAGAGGAAATCACTTTCCTTAGAAACTGCCTTAAGGTACTTACAAGCATTCACCAGGATCTCACATGAATTTCTCTGAAAGAGAAGCAGTCTGTTCCAACACTTCAATTCACTGTGCAAAGTGAATGGAGGGTTGCTTCACTTTCTAAATGCTGTCCTTTCAGAGAAAATCGATTTCCTTTGAAAGTGCCTTAAGCTACTTACAAGCATTCACAAGAAACTCACATGCATTTCTCTGAAAGAGAAGCAGTCTGTTCCAACACTTCAAGTCACTGTGCGAAGTGAATGGAGGGTTGCTTCACTTTCAAAACACTGTACTTTCAGAGAAAATCACTTTCCTTTGAAAGTGCCTTAAGCTACTTACAAGCATTCCCCAGCAACTCACATCCATTTCTCTGAAAGAGAAGCAGTCTGTTCCAAAACTTCAATTCATTGTGCGAAGTGAATGGAGTGTTGCTTCACTTTCTAAATGCTGTACTTTCAGAGAAAATCACTTTCCTTTGAAAGTGCCTTAAGGTAATTATAAGCATTCACAAGAAACTCACATGGATTTCTCTGAAAGAGAAGCAGTCTGTTCCAACACTTCAATTCACTGTGCGAAGTGAATGGAGTGTGGCTTCACTTTCTAAATGCTGTACTTTCAGAGAAAATCACTTTCCTTTGAAACAGCCTTAAGCTACTTACAAGCATTCACCAGCAACTCACATGAGTTTCTCTGAAAGAGAAGCAGTCTGTTCCAAACCTTCAATTCACTGTGCGAAGTGAATGGAGTGTTGCTTCACTTTCTAAATGCTGTACTTTCAGAGAAAATCACTTTCCTTTGAAACTGCCTTAAGCTACTTACAAGCATTCACCAGGAACTCACATGCATTTCTCTGAAAGAGAAGCAGTCTGTTCCAACACTTCAATTCACTGTGAGAACTGAATGGAGTGTTGCTTCACTTTCTAAATGCTGTACTTTCAGAGAAAATCACTTTCCTTTGAAACAGCCTTAAGCTACTTACAAGCATTCACCAGCAACTCACATGAGTTTCTCTGAAAGAGAAGCAGTCTGTTCCAACCCTTCAATTCACTCTGCGAAGTGAATGGAGTGTTGCTTCACTTTCTAAACGCTGTACTTTCAGAGAAAATCACTTTCCTTTGAAAATGCCTTAAGCTACTTACAAGCATTCACCAGCAACTCACATGAGTTTCTATGACAGAGAAGCAGTCTGTTACAACACTTCAATTCACTCTGTGAAAAGAATGGAGAGTTGTGTCACTTTCTAAATGCTGTACTTCAGAGAAAATCACTTTCTTTTCAAAGTACATTAAGCTACTTACAAGCATTCACCAGCAACTAACAATCATTTTTCTGAAAGAGAAGCAGTCTGTTCCAACACTTCAATTCACTGTGCGAAGTGAATGTGTTGTTGTTTCACTTTCTAAATGCTGTAATTTCAGAGAAAATCACTTTCCTTTGAAACTGCCTTAAGTTACTTACAAGCATTCACCAGCAACACACATGCATTTCTCTGAAAGAGAAGCAGTCTGTTCCAACACTTCAATTCACTCTGCGAAGTGAATGGAGTGTTACTTCACTTTCTAAATGCTGTCCTTTCAGAGAAAATCACTTTCCTTTGAAAGTGCCTTAAGCTACTTACAAGCATTCACAAGAAACTCACATGCATTTCTCTGAAAGAGAAGCAGTCTGTTCCAACACTTCAATTCACTGTGCGAAGTGAATGGAGGGTTGCCTCACTTTCTAAATGCTGTACTTTCAGAGAAAATCACTTTTCTTTCAAAGTACCTTAAGCTACTTACAAGCATTCACCATCAAACTCACATGAGTTTCTCTGAAAGAGAAGCAGTCTGTTCCAACATTTCAATTCACTGTGCGAAGTGAATGTGTTGTTGTTTCACTTTCTAAATGCTGTACTTTCAGAGAAAATCACTTTCCTTTGAAACTGCTTTAATCTACTTACAAGCATTCACCAGGAACTCACATGCATTTCTCTGAAAGAGAAGCAGTCTGTTCCAACACTTCAATTCACTGTGAGAAGTGAATGGAGTGTTGATTCACTTTCTAAATGCTGTACTTTCAGAGAAAATCACTTTCCTTTGAAACAGCCTTAAGCTACTAACAAGCATTCACCAGCAACTGACATGAGTTTCTCTGAAAGAGAAGCAGTCTGTTCCAACACTTCAATTCACTGTGCGAAGTGAATGTGTTGTTGTTTCACTTTCTAAATGCTGTACTTTCAGAGAAAATCACTTTCCTTTGAAACAGCCTTAAGCTACTTACAAGCATTCAACAGCAACTCACATGCATTTCTCTGAAAGAGAAACAGTCTGTTCCAACACTTCAATTCACTGTGCGAAGTGAATGTGTTGTTGTTTCACTTTCTAAATGCTGTACTTTCAGAGAAAATTAGTTTCCTTTCAAAGTACATTAAGCTACTTACAAGCATTCACCAGCAACTCACAATCATTTTTCTGAAAGAGAAGCAGTCTGTTTCAACACTTCAATTCACTGTGCGAAGTGAATGTGTTGTTGTTTCACTTTCTAAATGCTGTACTTTCAGAGAAAATCACTTTCCTTTGAAACTGCCTTAAGCTACTTACAAGCATTCACCAGCAACTCACATGCATTTCTCTGAAAGAGAAGCAGTCTGTTCCAACATTTCAATTCACTGTGCGAAGTGAATGGAGTGTTGCTTCACTTTCTAAATACTGTATTTTCAGAGAAAATCACTTTCCTTTCAAAGTACCTTACGCTACAAACAAGCATTCACCAGCAACTCACATGAGTTTCTCTGAAAGAGAAGCAGTCTGTCCAACACTTCAATTCACTGTGCGAAGTGAATGTGTTGTTGTTTCACTTTCTAAATACTGTACTTTCACAGAAAATCACTTTCCTTTGAAACTGCCTTAAGCTACTTACAAGCATTCTCCAGCAACTCACATGCATTTCTCTGAAAGAGAAGCAGTCTGTTCCAACACTTCAATTCACTCTGCAAATTGAATGGAGTGTTCCTTCACATTCTAAATGCTGTACTTTCAGAGAAAATCACTTTCCTTTGAATCTGCCTTAATTTACTTACAAGCATTCACAAGAAACCCATATCCATTTCTCTGACAGCGAAGCACTCTGTTCCAACACTTGAATTCACTTGCGAAGTGAATGGATTGTTGCTTCACTTTCTAAATGCTGTATTTTCAGAAAAAATCATGTTCCTTTGGAACTGCCTTAAACTACTTACTAGCATTCACCACCAACTCACATGAGTTTCTCTGAAAGAGAAGCAGTCTCTTCCAACACTTTAATTCACTTTGCAAAGTGAATGTAGTTTGCATCACTTTCTAAATGCTGTACTTTCAGAGAAAATCACTTTCCTTTGAAAGTGCCTTAAGTTACATACAAGCATTCACCAGCAACACACATGAGTTTCTCTGAAAGGCAAACAGTCTGTTCCAACACTTCAATTCACTGTGCGTAGTGTATGGAGTGTTGAGTCACTTTATAAATGCTGTACTTTCAGAGAAAATCACTTTCTTTTCAAAGTACCTTAAGCTAAGTACAAGCATTCACCAGCAACTCACATGAGTTTCTGTGAAAGAGAAGCAGTCTGTTCCAACACTTCAATTCACTGTGCGAAGTGAATGGAGTGTTGCTTCACTTTCTAAATGCTGTATTTTCAGAGAAAATCACTTTCCTTTGAAAGTGCCTTAAGGTACTTACAAGCATTGACCAGCAACTCACATGAGTTTCTCTGAAAGAGAAGCAGTCTGTTTCAACACTTCACTTCACTGTGCGAAGTGAATGTGTTGTTGTTTCACTTTCTAAAAGCTGTACTTTCAGAGAAAATCACTTTCCTTTGAAACTGCCTTAAGCTAATTATAAGCATTCACAAGAAACTCACATGCATTTCTCTGAAAGAGAAGCAGTCTGTTCCAACACTTCAATTCACTGTGCGAAGTGAATGGAGTGTTGCTTCACTTTCTAAATGCAGCACTTTTAGAAAAAATCACTTTCCTTTGAAACTGCCTTAAGCTACTTACATGCATTCACCAGCAACTCACATGTATTTCTTTGAAAGAGAAGCAGTCTGTTCCAACACTTCAGTTCACTGTGTGAAGTGAATGCAGTGTTGCTTCACTTTCTAAATGCTGTACTTTCAGAGAAAATCACTTTCCTTTGAATGTGCCTTAATCTACTTACAAGCATTGACCAGCAACTCACATGAGTTTCTCTGAAAGAGAGGCAGTCTGTTCCAACACTTCAATTCACTGTGCGAAGTGAATGGAGTCTTGCTTCACTTTCTAAATGCTGTACTTTCAGAGAAAATCACTTTCCTTTGAAAGTTCCGAAAGCTACTTACAAGCATTTACCAGCAACTCTCATGAGTTTCTCTGAAAGAAGCAGTCTGTTCCAACACTTCAATTCACTGGGCGAAGTGATTGGAGTGTTACTTCACTTTCTAAATGCTGTACTTTCAGAGAAAATCACTTTCCTTTCAAAGTACCTTAAGCTACTTACAAGCATTCACCAGCAACTCACATGCATTTCTCTGAAAGTGAAGCAGTCTGTTCCAACATTTCAATTCACTGTGCAAAGTGAATGTGTTGTTCTTTCACTTTCTAAATGCTGTACTTTCAGAGAAAATCACTTTCCTTTCAAAGTACATTAAGCTACTTACAAGCATTCACCAGCAACTCACAATCATTTTTCTGAAAGAGAAGCAGTCTGTTCCAAAACTTCAATTCACTGTGCGAAGTGAATGGAGTGTTGCTTCACTTTCTAAATGCTGTCCTTTCAGAGAAAATAACTTTCTTTGAAAGTGCCTTAAGCTACTTACAAGCATTCACAAGAAACTCACATGCATTTCTCTGAATGAGAAGTAGTCTGTTCCAACACTTCAATTCACAGTGCGAAGTGAATGGAGGGTTGCTTCACTTTCAAAACGCTGTACTTTCAGAGAAAATCACTTTCCTTTGAAAGTGCCTTAAGCTACATTCAAGCATTCCCCAGCAACTCACATCCATTTCTCTGAAAAAGAAGCAGTCTGTTCCAAAACTTCAATTCACTGTGAGAAGTGAATGGAGTGTTGCTTCACTTTCTAAATGCTGTACTTTCAGAGAAAATCACTTTCCTTTGAAAGTGCCTTAAGCTAATTATAAGCATTCACAAGAAACTCGCATGGATTTCTCTGAAAGAGAAGCAGTCTGTTCCAACACTTGAATTCACTGTGCGAAGTGAATGGAGTGTTGCTTCACTTTCTAAAGGCTGTACTTTCAGAGAAAATCACTTTCCTTTGAAATTGCCTTAAGCTACTTACAAGCATTCACCAGCAACTCACATGAGTTTCTCTGAAAGAGAAGCAGTCAGTTCCAACTCTTCAATTCACTGTGTGAAGTGAATGTGTTGTTGTTTCACTTTCTAAATGCTGTACTTTCAGAGAAAATCACTTTCCTTAGAAACTGCCTTAAGGTACTTACAAGCATTCACCAGGATCTCACATGAATTTCTCTGAAAGAGAAGCAGTCTGTTCCAACACTTCAATTCACTGTGCGAAGTGAATGGAGTGTTGCTTCACTTTCTAAATGCTGTACTTTCAGAGAAAATCACTTTCCTTTGAAACAGCCTTAAGCTACTTACAAGCATTCACCAGCAACTCACATGAGTTTCTCTGAAAGAGAAGCAGTCTGTTCCAACACTTCAATTCACTGTGCGAAGTGAATGGAGTTTTCCTTCACTTTCTAAATGCTGTACTTTCAGAGAAAATCACTTTCCTTTGAAACTGCCTTAAGGTACTTACAAGCATTCACCAGGAACTCACATGAATTTCTCTGAAAGAGAAGCAGTCTGTTCCAACACTTCAATTCACTGTGAGAACTGAATGGAGTGTTGCTTCACTTTCTAAATGCTGTACTTTCAGAGAAAATCACTTTCCTTTGAAACAGCCTTAAGCTACTTACAAGCATTCACCAGGAACTCACATGAGTTTCTCTGAAAGAGAAGCTGTCTGTTCCAACCCTTCAATTCACTGTGCGAAGTGAATGGAGTGTTGCTTCACTTTCTAAACGCTGTACTTTCAGAGAAAATCACTTTCCTTTGAAAATGCCTTAAGCTACTTACAAGCATTCACCAGCAACTCACATGAGTTTCTATGACAGATAAGCAGTCTGTTACAACACTTCAATTCACTCTGTGAAAAGAATGGAGAGTTGTGTCACTTTCTAAATGCTGTACTTCAGAGAAAATCACTTTCTTTTCAAAGTACATTAAGCTACTTACAAGCATTCACCAGCAACTAACAATCATTTTTCTGAAAGAGAAGCAGTCTGTTCCAACACTTCAATTCACTGTGCGAAGTGAATGTGTTGTTGTTTCACTTTCTAAATGCTGTAATTTCAGAGAAAATCACTTTCCTTTGAAACTGCCTTAAGTTACTTACAAGCATTCACCAGCAACACACATGCATTTCTCTGAAAGAGAAGCAGTCTGTTCCAACACTTCAATTCACTCTGCGAAGTGAATGGAGTGTTACTTCACTTTCTAAATGCTGTCCTTTCAGAGAAAATCACTTTCCTTTGAAAGTGCCTTAAGCTACTTACATGCATTCACGAGCAACTCACATGTATTTCTTTGAAAGAGAAGCAGTCTGTTCCAACACTTCAGTTCACTGTGTGAAGTGAATGGAGTGTTGCATCACTTTCTAAATGCTGTACTTTCAGAGAAAATCACTTTCCTTTGAATGTGCCTTAATCTACTTACAAGCATTGACCAGCAACTCACATGAGTTTCTCTGAAAGAGAGGCAGTCTGTTCCAACACTTCAATTCACTGTGCGAAGTGAATGGAGTCTTGCTTCACTTTCTAAATGCTGTACTTTCAGAGAAAATCACTTTCCTTTGAAAGTTCCGAAAGCTACTTACAAGCATTTACCAGCAACTCTCATGAGTTTCTCTGAAAGAAGCAGTCTGTAACAACACTTCAATTCACTGGGCGAAGTGATTGGAGTGTTACTTCACTCTCTAAATGCTGTACTTTCAGAGAAAATCACTTTCCTTTCAAAGTACCTTAAGCTACTTACAAGCATTCACCAGCAACTCACATGCATTTCTCTGAAAGTGAAGCAGTCTGTTCCAACACTTCAATTCACTGTGCGAAGTGAATGTGTTGTTGTTTCACTTTCTAAATATTGTACTTTCACAGAAAATCACTTTCCTTTGAAACTGCCTTAAGCTACTTACAAGCATTCTCCAGCAACTCACATTCATTTCTCTGAAAGAAAAGCAGTCTCTTCCAACATTTCAATTCACTGTGCGAAGTGAATGGAGTGTTGCTTCACTTTCTAAATGCAGCACTTTTAGAAAAAATCACTTTCCTTTGAATGTGCCTTAAGCTATTTACAAGCATTGACCAGCAACTCACATGAGTTTCTCTGAAAGAGAGGCAGTCTGTTCCAACACTTCAATTCACTGTGCGAAGTGAATGGAGTCTTGCTTCACTTTCTACATGCTGTACTTTCAGAGAAAATCACTTTCCTTTGAAAGTGCCGAAAGCTACTTACAAGCATTTACCAGCAACTCTCATGAATTTCTCTGAAAGAAGCAGTCTGTTCCAACACTTCAATTCACTGGGCGAAGTGATTGGAGTGTTACTTCACTTTCTAAATGCTGTACTTTCAGAGAAAATCACTTTCCTTTCAAAGTACCTTAAGCTACTTACAAGCATTCACCAGCAACTCACATGAGTTTCTCTGAAGGAGAAGCAGTCTGTTCCAACACTTCAATTCACTGTGCAAATTGAATGGAGTGTTCCTTCACATTCTAAATGCTGTACTTTCAGAGAAAATCACTTTCCTTTGAATGTTGCCTTAAGTTACTTACAAGCATTCACAAGAAACCCATATCCATTTCTCTGAAAGAGAAGCACTCTGTTCCAACACTTGAATTCACTTGCGAAGTGAATGGATTGTTGCTTCACTTTCTAAATGCTGTATTTTCAGAAAAAATCACGTTCCTTTGGAACTGCCTTAAACTACTTACTAGCATTCACCAGCAACTCACATGAGTTTTTCTGAAAGAGAAGCAGTCTCTTCCAACACTTTAATTCACTTTGCAAAGTGAATGTAGTGTTGCATCACTTTCTAAATGCTGTACTTTCAGAGAAAATCACTTTCCTTTGAAAGTGCCTTAAGTTACATACAAGCATTCACCAGCAACACACATGAGTTTCTCTGAAAGACAAACAGTCTGTTCCAACACTTCAATTCACTGTGCGTAGTGTATGGAGTGTTGAGTCTTTATAAATGTTGTACTTTCCGAGAAAATCACTTTCCTATCAAAGAACCTTAACCTAAGTACAAGCATTCACCAGCAACTGACATGAGTTTCTGTGAAAGAGAAGCAGTCTGTTCCAACACTTCAATTCACTGTGCGAAGTGAATGGAGTGTTCCTTCACTTTCTAAATGCTGTATTTTCAGAGAAAATCACTTTCCTTTGAAAGTGCCTTAAGGTACTTACAAGCACTGACCAGCAACTCACATGAGTTTCTCTGAATGAGAGGCAGTCTATTCCAACACTTCAATTCACTGAGCGAAGTGATTGGAGTGTTACTTCACTTTCAAAATGCTGTAGTTACAGAGAAAATCACTTTCCTTTGAAAGTGAATTTAGTTACTTACAAGCATTCACAAGAAACTAACATGCGTTTCCCTGAAAGAAAAGCAGTCTGTTCCAACACTTCAATTCACTGTGCGAAGTGAATGGAGTGTTGCTTCACTTTCTAAATGCTGAAGTTACAGAGATAATCACTTGCCTTTGAAGGTGCCTTAAGCTACTTACAAGCATTCACCAGCAACTCACATGAGTTTCTCTGAAAGAGAAGCAGTCTGTTCCAACATTTCAATTCACTGTGCGAAGTGAATGGAGTTTTGCTTCACTTTCTAAATGCTGTACTTTCAGAGAAAATCACTTTCCTCTCAAAGTACCTTAAGCTACAAACAAGCATTCACCAGCAACTCACATGAGTTTCTCTGAAAGAGAAGCAGTCTGTCCAACATTTCAATTCACTGTGCGAAGTGAATGTGTTGTTGTTTCACTTTCTAAATACTGTACTTTCACAGAAAATCACTTTCCTTTGAAACTGCCTTAAGCTACTTACAAGCATTCTCCAGCAACTCACATTAATTTCTCTGAAAGAAAAGCAGTCTCTTCCAACATTTCAATTCACTGTGCGAAGTGAATGGAGTGTTGCTTCACTTTCTAAATGCAGCACTTTTAGAAAAAATCACTTTCCTTTGAAACTGCCTTAAGCTACTTACATGCATTCACCAGCAACTCTCATGTATTTCTTTGAAAGAGAGGCAGTCTGTTCCAACACTTCAATTCACTGTGCGAAGTGAATGGAGTCTTGCTTCACTTTCTACATGCTGTACTTTCAGAGAAAATCACTTTCCTTTGAAAGTGCCGAAAGCTACTTACAAGCATTTACCAGCAACTCTCATGAATTTCTCTGAAAGAAGCAGTCTGTTCCAACACTTCAATTCACTGGGCGAAGTAATTGGAGTGTTACTTCACTTTCTAAATGCTGTACTTTCAGAGAAAATCACTTTCCTTTGAAAGTGCCTTAAGCTACTTACAAGCATTCACCAGCAACTCACATGAGTTTCTCTGAAGGAGAAGCAGTCTGTTCCAACACTTCAATTCACTGTGCAAATTGAATGGAGTGTTCCTTCACATTCTAAATGCTGTACTTTCAGAGAAAATCACTTTCCTTTGAATCTGCCTTAAGTTACTTACAAGCATTCACAAGAAACCCATATCCATTTCTCTGAAAGAGAAGCACTCTGTTCCAACACTTGAATTTACTTGCGAAGTGAATGGATTGTTGCTTCACTTTCTAAATGCTGTATTTTCAGAAAAAATCACGTTCCTTTGAACTGCCTTAAACTACTTACTAGCATTCACCAGCAACTCACATGAGTTTTTCTGAAAGAGAAGCAGTCTCTTCCAACACTTTAATTCACTTTGCAAAGTGAATGTAGTGTTGCATCACTTTCTAAATGCTGTACTTTCAGAGAAAATCACTTTCCTTTGAAAGTGCCTTAAGTTACATACAAGCATTCACCAGCAACACACATGAGTTTCTCTGAAAGACAAACAGTCTGTTCCAACACTTCAATTCACTGTGCGTAGTGTATGGAGTGTTGAGTCACTTTATAAATGCTGTACTTTCCGAGAAAATCACTTTCCTTTCAAAGAACCTTATGCTAAGTACAAGCATTCACCAGCAACTCACATGAGTTTCTGTGAAAGAGAAGCAGTCTGTTCCAACACTTCAATTCACTGTGCGAAGTGAATGGAGTGTTCCTTCACTTTCTAAATGCTGTATTTTCAGAGAAAATCACTTTCCTTTGAAAGTGCCTTAAGGTACTTACAAGCACTGACCAGCAACTCACATGAGTTTCTCTGAATGAGAGGCAGTCTATTCCAACACTTCAATTCACTGAGCGAAGTGATTGGAGAGTTACTTCACTTTCAAAATGCTGTAGTTACAGAGAAAATCACTTTCCTTTGAAAGTGCCTTTAGTTACTTACAAGCATTCACAAGAAACTAACATGCGTTTCTCTGAAAGAAAAGCAGTCTGTTCCAACACTTCAATTCACTGTGCGAAGTGAATGGAGTGTTGCTTCACTTTCTAAATGCTGAAGTTACAGAGATAATCACTTGCCTTTGAAGGTGCCTTAAGCTACTTACAAGCATTCACCAGCAACTCACATGAGTTTCTCTGAAAGAGAAGCAGTCTGTCCAACATTTCAATTCACTGTGCGAAGTGAATGTGTTGTTGTTTCACTTTCTAAATACTGTACTTTCACAGAAAATCACTTTCCTTTGAAACTGCCTTAAGCTACATACAAGCATTCTCCAGCAACTCACATTAATTTCTCTGAAAGAAAAGCAGTCTCTTCCAACATTTCAATTCACTGTGCGAAGTGAATGGAGTGTTGCTTCACTTTCTAAATGCAGCACTTTTAGAAAAAATCATTTTCCTTTGAAACTGCCTTAAGCTACTTACATGCATTCACCAGCAACTCACATGTATTTCTTTGAAAGAGAAGCAGTCTGTTCCAACACTTCAATTCACTGTGCGAAGTCAATGGAGTGTTACTTCACTTTCTAAATGCTGTAGTTGCAGAGAAAATCACGTTCAATTGAATGTGCCTTAAGTTACTTACAAGCATTCACAAGAAACTCACATGCGTTTCTCTGAAAGAGAAGCAGTCTTTTCAAATACATCAATTCACTGTGCAAAGTGAATGGAATGTTGATTCACTTTCTAAAAGCTGTACGTTCAGAAAAAATCACTTTCATTTGAAACTGCCTTAAGCTACTTACAAGCATTCACCAGCAACTCACATGAGTTTCTGAAAGAGAAGTAGTCTGTTCCAACACTTCAATTCACTGTGCGAAGTGAATGGAGTGTTCCTTCACTTTCTAAGTGCTGTACTTTCAGAGAAAATCACTTTCCTTTGAAACTGCCTTAATCTACTTACAAGCATTCACCAGCAACTCACTTGAGTTTCTCTGAAAGAGAAGCAGTCTGTTCCAACACTTCAATTCACTGTGCGTAGTGAATGGAGGGTTGCTTCACTTTCTAAATGCTGTACTTTCAGAGAAAATCACTTTCCTTTGAAACTGCCTTAGGCTTCTTACAAGCATCCACCAGCAACTCACATGAGTTTCTCTGAAAGAGAAGCAGTCTGTTGCAACACTTCAATTCACTGTGTGAAGTGAATGGAGTGTTGCGTCACTTTCTAAATCCTGTACTTTCAGAGAAAATCACTTTCCTTTGAAACTGCCTTAAGCTACTTACAAGCATTCACTAGCAACTCACATGAGTTTCTCTGAAAGAGAAGCCGTCTGTTCCAACACTTCAATTCATTGTGTGAAGTGAATGTGTTGTTGTTTCACTTTCTAAATGCTGTACTTTCAGAGAAAATCACTCTTCTTTGAAAGTGCCTTAAGCTACTTACAAGCATTCACCAGCAACTCACATACATTTCTCTGAAAGAGACGCAGTCTGTTCCAACACTTCAATTTAATGGGCGAAGTGAATGTGTTGTTGTTTCACTTTCTAAATGCTGTACTTTCAGAGAAAATCACTTTCCTTTGAAACTGCCTTAAGCTACTTACAAGCATTCACCAGCAACTCACATACATTTCTCTGAAAGAGAAGCAGTCTGTTCGCACACTTCAATTCACTGTGCCAAGTGAATGGACTGTTGATTCACTTTCTAGATGCTGTACTTTCAGAGAAAATCACTTTCCTTTGAAAGTGCCTTAAGCTACTTACAAGCATTCACCAGCAACTCACATGAGTTTCTCTGAAAGAGAAGCAGTCTGTTCCAACACTTCAATTCACAGTGCAAAGAGAATGGAGTGTTGCTTCACTTTCTAAATGCTGTACTTTCAGAGAAAATCACTTTCCTTTGATACTGCCTTAAACTACTTACAAGCATTCACCAGCAACTCACATGAGTTTCTCTGAAAGAGAAGCAGTCTTTTCCAACTCTTCAATACACTGTGCAAAGTGAATGGAGTGGTGCATCACTTTCTAAATGCTGTACTTTCAGAGAAAATCACTTTCCTTTCAAAGCACATTAAGCTACTTACAAGCATTCACAAGAAACTCACATGAGTTTCTTTGAAAGAGAAGCAGTCTGTTCCAACACTTCAATTCATTGTGCGAAGTGAATGTGTTGTTGTTTCACTTTCTAAATGCAGTACTTTCAGAGAAAATCACTCTTCTTTGATACTGCCTCTAACTACTTACAAGCATTCACCAGCAACTCACATGAGTTTCTCTGAAAGAGAAGCAGTCTTTTCCAACTCTTCAATTCACTGTGCAAAGTGAATGGAGTGGTGCGTCACTTTCTAAATGCTGTACTTTCAGAGAAAATCACTTTCCTTTCAAAGTACATTAAGCTACTTACAAGCATTCACAAGAAACTCACATGAGTTTCTCTGAAAGAGAAGCAGTCTGTTCCAACACTTCAATTCATTGTGCGAAGTGAATGTGTTGTTGTTTCACTTTCTAAATGCTGTACTTTCAGAGAAAATCACTTTCCTTTGAAACTGCCTTAAGCTACTTACAAGCATTCACCAGCAACTCACATGAGTTTCTCTGAAAGAGAAGCAGTCTGTTCCAACACGTCAATTCACTGTGCAAAGTGAATGGAGTGTTGCTTCACTTTCTAATGGCTGTACTTTCAGAGAAAATCACTTTCCTTTGAAACTGCCTTAAGCTACTTACAAGCATTCACCAGCAACTCACATGAGTTTCTCTGAAAGAGAAGCAGTCTGTTCCAACACTTCAATTCTCTGTGCGAAGTGAATGTGTTGCTGTTTCACTTTCTAAATGCAGTACTTTCAGAGAAAATCACTCTTCTTTGATAGTGCCTTAAGCTACTTACAAGCATTCACCAACAACTCTCATGCATTACTCTGAAAGAGAAGCAGTCTGTTCCAACACTTCAATTCAATGTGAGAGGTGAATGGAGTGTTGATTCACTTTCTAAATGCTGTACTTTCAGAAAAAATCACTTTCCTTTGACACTGCCTTAAGCTACCTACAAGCATTCACCAGCATCTCACATGCATTTCTCTGAAAGAGAAGCAGTTTGGTCCAACACTTCAATTCACTGTGCGAAGTCAATAGAGTGTTACTTCACTTTCTAAATACTGTAGTTACAGAGAAAATCATTTTCCTTTGAATGTGCCTTAAGTTACTTACAAGCGTTCACAAGAAACTCACATGCGTTTCTCTGAAAGAGAAGCAGTCTGTTCCAACACTTCAATTCACTGTGCAAAGTGAATGGAGTTTTACTTCAATTTCTAAATGCTGTACTATCAGAGAAAATCACTTTCCTTTGATACTGCCTTAAGCTACTTACATGCATTCACAAGAAACTCACATGCGTTTCTCTGAAAGAGAAGCAGTCTGTTCTAACACTTCAATTCACAGTGCGAAGTGAATGGAGTGTTGCTTCATTTTCTAAATAATGTACTTTCAGAGAAAATCACTTTCCTTTGAAAGTTCCTTAAGCTACCTACAAGCATTCACCAGCAACTCACATGAGTTTCTCTGAAAGAGACGCAGTCTGTTCCAACACTTCAATTCACAGTGCAAAGTGAATGGAGTGTTGCTTCACTTTCTAAATGCTGTGCTTTCAGAGAAAATCTCTTTCCTTTCAAAGTACCTTAAGCTACTTACAAGCATTCACCAGCAATTCACATGAGTCTCTGAAAGAGAAACAGTCTGTTCCAACACTTCAATTCATTGTGCGAAGTGAATGTGTTGTTGTTTCACTTTCTTAATGCTGTACGTTCAGAGAAAAACACTTTCCTTTGAAACTGCCTTAAGCTACTTACAAGCATTCACCAGCAACTCACATACTTTTGTCTGGAAGAGAAGCAGTCTGTTCCAACACTTCATTACACTGTGCGAAGTGAATGGAGTGTTGGTTAACTTTCTAAATGGTGTACTTTCAGAGAAAATCACTTTCCTTTAGAACTGTCTTAAGCTACTTTCAAGAATTCACCAGCAACTCACATGACTTTCCCTGATAAAGAAGCAGTCTGTTCCAACACTTCAATTCACTGTGCAAAGTGAATGGAGTTGCTTCACTTTCTAAATGCTGTACTTTCAGAGAGAATCACTTTCCTTTGAAACTGCCTTAAACTACTTACAAGCATTCACCAGCAACTCATATGCATTTCTCTGAAAGAGAAGCAGTCTGTTCCAACACTTCAATTCACTGTGCGAAGGGAATGGAGAGTTATTTCACTTTCTAAATGCTATACTTTCAGAGAAAATAACTTTCCTTTGAAAGTGCCTTAAGCTACTTACAAGCATTCACGAGCAACTCAGAATCATTTTTCTGAAAGAGAAGCGGTCTGTTCCAACCCTTCAATTCACTGTGCGAAGTGTATGGAGGGTTGCTTCACTTTTTAAATGCTGTACTTTCACAGAAAATCACTTTCCTTTGAAAGTGCCTTAAGCTACTTACAAGCATTCACCAGCACCTCACATGCATTTCTCTGAAAAAAAGCAGTCTGTTCCAACACTTCAATTCACTGTGCAAAGTGAATGGATTGTTGATTCACTTTGTAAATGCTGTAGTTACAGAGATAATCACTTTCTATTGAAACTGACTTAAGGTACTTACAAGCATTCACCAGCAAATCACATGCGTTTCTCTGAAAGAGAAGCATTCTTTACCAACACTTCAATTCACTGTACGAGGTGAATGGAGTGTTGCTTCACTTTCTAAGTGCAGTACTTTCAGAGAAAATAACTTCCTTTTGAAACTGCTTTAAACTACTTACAAACATTCACCACCAAATCGCATGCGTTTCTCTGAAAAAGAAGCAGTCTGTTCCAACACTTCAATTCACTGTGCGAAGTGAATGGAGTGTTGCTTCACTTTCTCAATGCTGTACTTTCAGCGAAAATCACTTTCCTTTCAAAGTACCTTAAGCTACAAACAAGCACTCACCAGCAACTCACTTGAGTTTCTCTGAAAGAGAAGCAGTCTGTTCCAACACTTCAATTCACTGTGCGAAGTGAATGTGTTGTTGTTTCACTTTCTAAATGCTGTACTTTCAGAGAAAATCACTTTCCTTTGAAACTGTCTTAAGCTACTTGCAACCATTCTCCAGCAACTCACATGCATTTCTCTGAAAGAGAAGGAGTCTGTTGAACATTTCAATTCACTGTGCAAAGTGAATGGAGTGTTGCTTCACTTTCTAAATGCTCTTCTTTCAGAGCAAATCACTTTCTTTGAAAGTGCCTTAAGCTAATTAAAAGCATTCACCAGCAACTCACATGCATTTCTCTGAAAGAGATGCAGTCTGTTCCAACACTTCAATTCACTGTGCGAAGTGAATGGAGTCTTGCTTCACTTTCTAAATGCTGTACTTTCAGAGAAAATCGCTTTCCTTTTAAAGTGTCTTAATCTAATTACAAACATTCACAAGAAACTCACATGCATTTCATAAAGAAAAGCAGTCTGTTCCAACACTTCAATTCACTGTGCGAATTGAATGGATTGTTGCTTCACTTTCTCAATACTGTACTTTCAGAGAAAATCACTTTCCTTTGAAGCTGCCTTAAGCTACTTGCAAGCATTCTCTAGCAACTCACATGCATTTCTCTGAAAGAGAAGGAGTCTGTTCCAACATTTCAATTCACTGTGCGAAGTGAATGGAGTGTTGCATCACTTTCTCAATGCTGTACTTTCAGAGAAAAACCCTTTCCTTTGAAACTGCCTTAAGCTACTTACACGCATTCACCAGCAACTCACATGCGTTTCTCTGAAAGAGAAGCAGTCTGTTCCAACACTTCAATTCACTGTGCGAAGTGAATGGAGTGTTGCTTCACTTTCCAAATGCTGTACTTTCAGAGAAAAGCACTTTCCTTTAAAAGTGCCTTAAGTAACTTACAAGCATTCACCAGCAATTCACATGAGTTTCTCTGAAAGAAAAGCAGTCTGTTTCCACACTTCAATTCACTGTGCAAAGTGAATGGAGTGCTGATTAACTTTCTAAATGCTGTACTTTCAGAAAAAATCACTTTCCTTTGACACTGCCTTAAGCTACAGACAAGCATTCACCAGCATCTCACATGCATTTCTCTGAAAGAGAAGCAGTCTGTTCCAAAACTTCAATTCACTGTGCGAAGTCAATGGAGTGTTACTTCACTTTCTAAATGCTGTAGTTGCAGAGAAAATCACGTTCAATTGAATGTGCCTTAAGTTACTTACAAGCATTCACAAGAAACTCACATGCGTTTCTCTGAAAGAGAAGCAGTCTTTTCCAACACATCAATTCACTGTGCAAAGTGAATGGAATGTTGATTCACTTTCTAAAAGCTGCACTTTCAGAGAAAATCACTTTCCTTTGAAACTGCCTTAAGCTACTTACAAGCATTCACCAGCAACTCACATGAGTTTCTGAAAGAGAAGCTGTCTGTTCCAACACTTCAATTCACTGTGCGAAGTGAATGGAATGTTGATTCACTTTTAAAAAGCTGTAGTTTCAGAGAAAATCACTTTCCTTTGAAACTGCCTTAAGCTACTTACAAGCATTCACCAGCAACTCACTTGAGTTTCTCTGAAAGAGAAGCAGTCTGTTCCAACACTTCAATTCACTGTGCGTAGTGAATGGAGGTTTGCTTCACTTTCTAAATGCTGTACTTTCAGAGAAAATCACTTTCCTTTGAAACTGCCTTGAGCTACTTACAAGCATTCACTAGCAACTCACATGAGTTTCTCTGAAAGAGAAGCAGTCTGTTCCAACACTTCAATTCACAATGCAAAGAGAATGGAGTGTTGCTTCACTTTCTAAATGCTGTACTTTCAGAGAAAATCACGTTCCTTTGATACTGCCTTAAACTACTTACAAGCATTCACCAGCAACTCACATGAGTTTCTCTGAAAGAGAAGCAGTCTTTTCCATCACTTCAATTCACTGTCCGAAGTCAATAGAGTGTTGCTTCACTTTCTAAATACTGTAGTTACAGAGAAAATCATTTTCTTTGAATGTGCCTTAAGTTACTTACAAACGTTCACAAGAAACTCACATGCGTTTCTCTGAAAGAGAAGCAGTCTGTTCCAACACTTCAATTCACTGTGCAAAGTGCATGGAGTGTTACTTCACTTTCTAAATGCTGTACTTTCAGAGAAAATCACTTTCCTTTGATACTGCCTTAAGCTACTTACATGCGTTCACAAGAAACTCACATGTGTTTCTCTGAAAGAGAAGCAGTCTGTTCCAACACTTCAATTCACAGTGCGAAGTGAATGGAGTGTTGCTTCATTTTCTGAATGCTGTACTTTCAGAGAAAATCACTTTCCTTTGAAAGTTCCTTAAACTACCTACAAGCATTCACCAGGAACTCACATGAGTTTCTCTGAAAGAGACGCAGTCTGTTCCACCACTTCAATTCACAGTGCAAAGTGAATGGAGTGTTGCTTCACTTTCTAAATGCTGTACTTTCAGAGAAAATCATTTTCCTTTGAAACAGCCTTAAACTACTTACAAGCATTCACCAACAACTCACATGAGTTTCTCTGAAAGAGAAGCAGTCTGTTCCAACTCCTAAATTCACTGTACGAAGAGAATGGAGTGTTGTGTCACTTTTTAAATGCTGTACTTTCAGAGAAAATCTCTTTACTTTCAAAGTACCTTAAGCTACTTACAAGCATTCACCAGCAATTCACATGAGTCTCTGAAAGAGAAGCAGTCTGTTCCAACACTTCAATTCATTGTGCGAAGTGAATGTGTTGTTGTTTCACTTTCTAAATGCTGTACGTTCAGAGAAAAACACTTTCCTTTGAAACTGCCTTAAGCTACTTACAAGCATTCACCAGCAACTCACATACTTTTGTCTGAAAGAGAAGCAATTAGTTCCAACACTTCATTACACTGTGCGAAGTGAATGGAGTGTTGGTTAACTTTCTAAATGGTGTAGTTTCAGAGAAAATCACGTTCCTTTAAAACTGTCTTAAGCTACTTTCAAGCATTCACCAGCAACTCACATGACTTTCCCTGAAAGAGAAGCAGTCTGTTCCAACACTTCAATTCACTGTGCAAAGTGAATGGAGTGTTGCTTCACTTTCTAAATGCTGTACTTTCAGAGAAAATCACTTTCCTTTGAAACTGCCTAAACTACTTACAAGCATTCACCAGCAACTCAAATGAGTTTCTCTGAAAGAGAAGCAGTCTGTTCCAACACTTCAATTCACTGTGCGAAGTGAATGGAGTGTTGCTTCTCTTTGTAAAGGCTGTACTTTTAGAGAAAATCACTTTCCTTTGAAAGTGCCTTAAGCTACTTACAAGCATTTTGTAGAAACTCACATGCGTTTCTCTGAGAGAGAAGAAGTCTGTCCCAACATTTCAATTCACTGTGCGAAGAGAATGGAGTGTTGCTTCACTTTCTAAATTCTGTACTTTCAGAGAAAATCACTTTCCTTTGAAAGTGCCTTAAGCTAATTGGAAGCATTCACAAGAAACTCTCATGCATTTCTCTGAAAGAGAAGCCATCTGTTCCAACACTTCAATTCACTGTGCGAAGTGAATGGAGTGTTGCTTCACTTTCTAAATGCTGTCCTTTCAGAGAAAATCAATTTCCTTTGAAAGTGCCATAAGCTACTTACAAGCATTCACCAGCAACTCACATGAGTTTCTCTGAAAGAGAAGCAGTCTGTTCAAACAATTCAATTCACTATGCGAAGTGAATGGAGTGATGCTTCACTTTCCAAATGCTATACTTTCAGAGAAAATCACTTTCCGTTCAAAGTACCTTAAGTTACTTACAGGCATTCACCAGCAACTCACATGAGTTTCTCTGAAAGAGAAGCAGTCTGTTCAAATACTTCAATTCACTGTGCGAAGTGAAGGGAGTGTTGCTTCACTTTCTAAATGCTGTCCTTTCAGAGAAAATCACTTTCCTTTGAAACTGCCTTAAGCTACTTACAAGCATTCACCAGCAACTCACATGAGTTTCTGAAAGAGAAGCAGTCTGTTCCAACACTTCAATTCACTGTGCAAAGTGAATGGAGTGTTGCTTCACTTTCTACATGCTGTACTTTCAGAGAAAATATCTTTCCTTTGATAGCGCACTAAGCTACTTACAAGCATTCACCAGCAACTCACATGAGTTTCTCTGAAAGAGAGGCAGTCTTTTCCAACATTTCAATACACAGTGCAAAGTGAATGGAGTGTTGCTTCACTTTCTAAATGCTGTACATTCAGAGAAAATCACTTTCCTTTCACATTACCTTAAGCTACTAACAAGCATTCACCAGCAACTGACATGAGTTTCTCTGAAAGAGAAGCAGTCTGTTCCAACACTTCAATTCACTGTGCGAAGTGAATGGAGGGTTGCTTCACTTTCTAAATGCTGTCCTTTCAGAGAAAATCACTTTCCTTTGAAACTGCCTTAATCTACTTACAAGCATTCACCAGCAACTCACTTGAGTTTCTCTGAAAGAGAAGCAGTCTGTTCCAACACTTCAATTCACTGTGCGTAGTGAATGGAGGGTTGCTTCACTTTCTAAATGCTGTACTTTCAGAGAAAATCACTTTCCTTTGAAACTGCCTTAATCTTCTTACAAGCATTCACCAGCAACTCACTTGAGTTTCTCTGAAAGAGTAGCAGTCTGTTCCAACACTTCAATTCACTGTGCGTAGTGAATGGAGGGTTGCTTCACTTTCTAAATCCTGTACTTTCAGAGAAAATCACTTTCCTTTGAAACTGCCTTAAGCTACTTACAAGCATTCACTAGCAACTCACATGAGTTTCTCTGAAAGAGAAGCAGTCTGTTCCAACACTTCAATTCACTGTGTGAAGTGAATGTGTTGTTGTTTCACTTTCTAAATGCTGTACTTTCAGAGAAAATCACTCTTCTTTGAAAGTGCCTTAAGCTACTTACAAGCATTCACCAGCAACTCACATACATTTCTCTGAAAGAGAAGCAGTCTGTTCCAACACTTCAATTCACTGTGCCAAGTGAATGGAGTGTTACTTCACTTTCTAAATGCTGTACTTTCAGACACAATCACTTTGCTTTGAAACTGCCTTAAGCTACTTACAAGCATTCACCAGCAACTCACATGAGTTTCTCTGAAAGAGAAGCAGTCTGTTCCAACACTTCAATTGACAGTGCATAGAGAATGGAGTGTTGCTTCACTTTCTAAATGCTGTACTTTCAAGGAAAATCACTTTCCTTTGATACTGCCTTAAACTACTTACAAGCATTCACCAGCAACTCACATGAGTTTCTCTGAAAGAGAAGCAGTTTTTTCCAACTCTTCAATTCACTGTGCAAAGTGAATGGAGTGGTGCGTCACTTTCTAAATGCTGTACTTTCAGAGAAAATCACTTTCCTTTGATACTGCCTTAAGCTACTTACATGCGTTCACAAGAAACTCACATGTGTTTCTCTGAAAGAGAAGCAGTCTGTTCCAACACTTCAATTCACAGTGCGAAGTGAATGGAGTGTTGCTTCATTTTCTGAATGCTGTACTTTCAGAGAAAATCACTTTCCTTTGAAAGTTCCTTAAACTACCTACAAGCATTCACCAGGAACTCACATGAGTTTCTCTGAAAGAGACGCAGTCTGTTCCACCACTTCAATTCACAGTGCAAAGTGAATGGAGTGTTGCTTCACTTTCTAAATGCTGTACTTTCAGAGAAAATCATTTTCCTTTGAAACAGCCTTAAACTACTTACAAGCATTCACCAACAACTCACATGAGTTTCTCTGAAAGAGAAGCAGTCTGTTCCAACTCCTAAATTCACTGTACGAAGAGAATGGAGTGTTGTGTCACTTTTTAAATGCTGTACTTTCAGAGAAAATCTCTTTACTTTCAAAGTACCTTAAGCTACTTACAAGCATTCACCAGCAATACACATGAGTCTCTGAAAGAGAAGCAGTCTGTTCCAACACTTCAATTCATTGTGCGAAGTGAATGTGTTGTTGTTTCACTTTCTAAATGCTGTACGTTCAGAGAAAAACACTTTCCTTTGAAACTGCCTTAAGCTACTTACAAGCATTCACCAGCAACTCACATACTTTTGTCTGAAAGAGAAGCAATTAGTTCCAACACTTCATTACACTGTGCGAAGTGAATGGAGTGTTGGTTAACTTTCTAAATGGTGTAGTTTCAGAGAAAATCACGTTCCTTTAAAACTGTCTTAAGCTACTTTCAAGCATTCACCAGCAACTCACATGACTTTCCCTGAAAGAGAAGCAGTCTGTTCCAACACTTCAATTCACTGTGCAAAGTGAATGGAGTGTTGCTTCACTTTCTAAATGCTGTACTTTCAGAGAAAATCACTTTCCTTTGAAACTGCCTAAACTACTTACAAGCATTCACCAGCAACTCAAATGAGTTTCTCTGAAAGAGAAGCAGTCTGTTCCAACACTTCAATTCACTGTGCGAAGTGAATGGAGTGTTGCTTCTCTTTGTAAAGGCTGTACTTTTAGAGAAAATCACTTTCCTTTGAAAGTGCCTTAAGCTACTTACAAGCATTTTGTAGAAACTCACATGCGTTTCTCTGAGAGAGAAGAAGTCTGTCCCAACATTTCAATTCACTGTGCGAAGAGAATGGAGTGTTGCTTCACTTTCTAAATTCTGTACTTTCAGAGAAAATCACTTTCCTTTGAAAGTGCCTTAAGCTAATTGGAAGCATTCACAAGAAACTCTCATGCATTTCTCTGAAAGAGAAGCCATCTGTTCCAACACTTCAATTCACTGTGCGAAGTGAATGGAGTGTTGCTTCACTTTCTAAATGCTGTCCTTTCAGAGAAAATCAATTTCCTTTGAAAGTGCCATAAGCTACTTACAAGCATTCACCAGCAACTCACATGAGTTTCTCTGAAAGAGAAGCAGTCTGTTCAAACAATTCAATTCACTATGCGAAGTGAATGGAGTGATGCTTCACTTTCCAAATGCTATACTTTCAGAGAAAATCACTTTCCGTTCAAAGTACCTTAAGTTACTTACAGGCATTCACCAGCAACTCACATGAGTTTCTCTGAAAGAGAAGCAGTCTGTTCAAATACTTCAATTCACTGTGCGAAGTGAAGGGAGTGTTGCTTCACTTTCTAAATGCTGTCCTTTCAGAGAAAATCACTTTCCTTTGAAACTGCCTTAAGCTACTTACAAGCATTCACCAGCAACTCACATGAGTTTCTGAAAGAGAAGCAGTCTGTTCCAACACTTCAATTCACTGTGCAAAGTGAATGGAGTGTTGCTTCACTTTCTACATGCTGTACTTTCAGAGAAAATATCTTTCCTTTGATAGCGCACTAAGCTACTTACAAGCATTCACCAGCAACTCACATGAGTTTCTCTGAAAGAGAGGCAGTCTTTTCCAACATTTCAATACACAGTGCAAAGTGAATGGAGTGTTGCTTCACTTTCTAAATGCTGTACATTCAGAGAAAATCACTTTCCTTTCACATTACCTTAAGCTACTAACAAGCATTCACCAGCAACTCACATGAGTTTCTCTGAAAGAGAAGCAGTCTGTTCCAACACTTCAATTCACTGTGCGAAGTGAATGGAGGGTTGCTTCACTTTCTAAATGCTGTCCTTTCAGAGAAAATCACTTTCCTTTGAAACTGCCTTAATCTACTTACAAGCATTCACCAGCAACTCACTTGAGTTTCTCTGAAAGAGAAGCAGTCTGTTCCAACACTTCAATTCACTGTGCGTAGTGAATGGAGGGTTGCTTCACTTTCTAAATGCTGTACTTTCAGAGAAAATCACTTTCCTTTGAAACTGCCTTAATCTTCTTACAAGCATTCACCAGCAACTCACTTGAGTTTCTCTGAAAGAGTAGCAGTCTGTTCCAACACTTCAATTCACTGTGCGTAGTGAATGGAGGGTTGCTTCACTTTCTAAATCCTGTACTTTCAGAGAAAATCACTTTCCTTTGAAACTGCCTTAAGCTACTTACAAGCATTCACTAGCAACTCACATGAGTTTCTCTGAAAGAGAAGCAGTCTGTTCCAACACTTCAATTCACTGTGTGAAGTGAATGTGTTGTTGTTTCACTTTCTAAATGCTGTACTTTCAGAGAAAATCACTCTTCTTTGAAAGTGCCTTAAGCTACTTACAAGCATTCACCAGCAACTCACATACATTTCTCTGAAAGAGAAGCAGTCTGTTCCAACACTTCAATTCACTGTGCCAAGTGAATGGAGTGTTACTTCACTTTCTAAATGCTGTACTTTCAGACACAATCACTTTGCTTTGAAACTGCCTTAAGCTACTTACAAGCATTCACCAGCAACTCACATGAGTTTCTCTGAAAGAGAAGCAGTCTGTTCCAACACTTCAATTGACAGTGCATAGAGAATGGAGTGTTGCTTCACTTTCTAAATGCTGTACTTTCAAGGAAAATCACTTTCCTTTGATACTGCCTTAAACTACTTACAAGCATTCACCAGCAACTCACATGAGTTTCTCTGAAAGAGAAGCAGTTTTTTCCAACTCTTCAATTCACTGTGCAAAGTGAATGGAGTGGTGCGTCACTTTCTAAATGCTGTACTTTCAGAGAAAATCACTTTCCTTTGAAACTGCCTTAAACTACTTACAAGCATTAAGCAGCAACTCACATGAGTTTCTCTGAAAGAGAAACAGTCTGTTCCAACACTTCAATTCACTGTGCATGGTGAATGGAGTGTTGCTTCACTTTCTAAATGCTGTACTTTCAGACACAATCACTTTGCTTTGAAACTGCCTTAAGCTACTTACAAGCATTCACCAGCAAATCACATGAGTTTCTCTGAAAGAGAAGCAGTCTGTTCCAACACTTCAATTCACTGTGCGAAGTGAATGTGTTGTTGTTTCACTTTCTAAATGCAGTACTTTCAGAGAAAATCACTCTTCTTTGAAAGTGCCTTAAGCTACTTACAAGCATTCACCAACAACTCTCATGCATTACTCTGAAAGAGAAGCAGTCTGTTCCAACACTTCAATTCAATGTGCGAAGTGAATGGAGTGTTGATTCACTTTCTAAATGCTGTACTTTCAGAAAAAATCACTTTCCTTTGACACTGCCTTAAGCTACCTACAAGCATTCACCAGCATCTCACATGCATTTCTCTGAAAGAGAAGCAGTCTGTTCCAACACTTCAATTCACTGGGCAAAGTGAACGGAGTGTTACTTCACTTTCTAAATGCTGTACTTTCAGAGAAAATCACTTTCCTTTGAAACTGCCTTAATATACTTACAAGCATTCACAAGAAACTAACATGCGTTTCTCTGAAAGAGAAGCAGTCTGTTCCAACACATCAATTCACTGTGTGAAGTGAATGGAATGTTGATTCACTTTCTAAATGCTGTACTTTCAGAGAAAATCACTTTCCTTTGAAACTGCCTTAAGCTACTTACAAGCATTCACCAGGAACTCACATGAGTTTCTCTGAAAGAGAAGCAGTCTGTTCCAACACTTCAATTCACTGTGCGAAGTGACTGGAGTATTACTTCACTTTCTAAATGCTGTACTTTCAGAGAAAATCACTTTCCTTTGATACTTCCTTAAGCTACTTACATGCGTTCACAAGAAACTCACATGCGTTTCTCTGAAAGAGAAGCAGTCTGTTCCAACACTTCAATTCACAGTGCGAAGTGAATGGAGTTTTGCTTCATTTTCTAAATGATGTACTTTCAGAGAAAATCACTTTCCTTTGAATGTTTCTTAAGCTACCTACAAGCATTCACCAGCAACTCACATGAGTTTCAATGAAAGAGACGCAGTCTGTTCCAACACTTCAATTCACAGTGCAAAGGGAATGGAGTGTTGCTTCACTTTCTAAATGCTGTACTTTCAGAGAAAATCACTTTCATTTGAAACAGCCTTAAGCTACTTACAAGCATTCACCAGCAACTCACATGAGTTTCTCTGAAAGAGAAGCAGTCTGTTCCAACTCCTAAATTCACTGTGCGAAGATAATGGAGTGTTGCGTCACTTTTTAAATGCTGTACTTTCAGAGAAAATCTCTTTCCTTTCAAAGTACCTTAAGCTACTTACAAGCATTCACCAGCAACTCACACGACTTTCCCTGAAAGAGAAGCAGTCTGTTCCAACACTTCAATTCATTGTGCGAAGTGAATGTGTTGTTGTTTCACTTTCTAAATGCTGTACGTTCAGAGAAAAACACTTTCCTTTGAAACTGCCTTAAGCTACTTACAAGCATTCACCAGCAACTCACATACATTTGTCTGAAAAAGCAGTCTGTTCCAACACTTCATTACACTGTGCGAAGTGAATGGAGTGTTGGTTAACTTTCTAAATGGTGTACTTTCAGAGAAAATCACTTTGCTTTGAAACTGCCTTAAGCTACTTACAAGCATTCACTAGCAACTCACATGAGTTTCTCTGAACGAGAAGCAGTCTGTTCCAACACTTCAATTCATTGTGTGAAATGAATGTGTTGTTGTTTCACTTTCTAAATGATGTACTTTCAGAGAAAATCACTTTCCTTTGAAACAGCCTTAAACTACTTACAAGCATTCACCAACAACTCACATGAGTTTCTCTGAAAGAGAAGCAGTCTGTTCCAACTCCTAAATTCACTGTGCGAAGAGAATGGAGTGTTGCGTCACTTTTTAAATGCTGTACTTTCAGAGAAAATCTCTTTCCTTTCAAAGTACCTTAAGCTACTTACAAGCATTCACCAGCAATTCACATGAGTCTCTGAAAGAGAAGCAGTCTGTTCCAACACTTCAATTCATTGTGCGAAGTGAATGTGTTGTTGTTTCACTTTCTAAATGCTGTACGTTCAGAGAAAAACACTTTCCTTTGAAACTGCCTTAAGCTACTTACAAGCATTCACCAGCAACTCACATACTTTTGTCTGAAAGAGAAGCAGTCTGTTCCAACACTTCAATTCACTGTGCGAAGTGAATGGAGTGTTGCTTCTCTTTGTAAAGGCTGTACTTTTAGAGAAAATCACTTTCCTTTGAAAGTGCCTTAAGCTACTTACAAGCATTTTGTAGAAACTCACATGCGTTTCTCTGAGAGAGAAGAAGTCTGTCCCAACATTTCAATTCACTGTGCGAAGAGAATGGAGTGTTGCTTCACTTTCTAAATGCTGTACTTTCAGAGAAAATCACTTTCCTTCGAAAGTACGTTAAGTTACTTATAAGCATTCTCTAGCAACTCACATGCATTTCATGAAGAAAAGCAGTCTGTTCCAACACTTCAATTCACTGTGCGAATTGAATGGATTGTTGCTTCCCTTTCTCAATGCTGTACTTTCAGAGAAAATCACTTTCCTTTGAAGCTGCCTTAAGCTACTTGCAAGCATTCTCTAGCAACTCACATGCATTTCTCTGAAAGAGAAGGAGTCTGTTCCAACATTTCAATTCACTGTGCGAAGTGAATGGAGTGTTGCTTCACTTTCTAAATGCTGTACTTTCAGAAAAAATCACTTTCCTTTGACACTGCCTTAAGCTACAGACAAGCATTCACCAGCATCTCACATGCATTTCTCTGAAAGAGAAGCAGTCTGTTCCAACACTTCAATTCACTGTGCGAAGTCAATGGAGTGTTACTTCACTTTCTAAATGCTGTAGTTGCAGAGAAAATCACGTTCAATTGAATGTGCCTTAAGTTACTTACAAGCATTCACAAGAAACTCACATGCGTTTCTCTGAAAGAGAAGCAGTCTTTTCCAACACATCAATTCACTGTGCAAAGTGAATGGAATGTTGATTCACTTTCTAAATGCTGTACTTTCAGAGAAAATCACTTTCCTTTGAAACTGCCTTAAGCTACTTACAAGCATTCACCAGCAACTCACATGAGTTTCTGAAAGAGAAGTAGTCTGTTCCAACACTTCAATTCACTGTGCGAAGTGAATGGAGTGTTGCTTCACTTTCTAAGTGCTGTACTTTCAGAGAAAATCACGTTCCTATGAAACTGCCTTAATCTACTTACAAGCATTCACCAGCAACTCACTTGAGTTTCTCTGAAAGAGAAGCAGTCTGTTCCAACACTTCAATTCACTGTGCGTAGTGAATGGAGGGTTGCTTCACTTTCTAAATGCTGTACTTTCAGAGAAAATCACTTTCCTTTGAAACTGCCTTAGGCTTCTTACAAGCATTCACCAGCAACTCACATGAGTTTCTCTGAAAGAGAAGCAGTCTGTTCCAACACTTCAATTCACTGTGCGAAGTGAATGGAGTGTTGCGTCACTTTCTAAATCCTGTACTTTCAGAGAAAATCACTTTCCTTTGAAACTGCCTTAAGCTACTTACAAGCATTCAATAGCAACTCACATGAGTTTCTCTGAAAGAGAAGCAGTCTGTTCCAACACTTCAATTCATTGTGTGAAGTGAATGTGTTGTTGTTTCACTTTCTAAATGCTGTACTTTCAGAGAAAATCACTCTTCTTTGAAAGTGCCTTAAGCTACTTACAAGCATTCACCAGCAACTCACATACATTTCTCTGAAAGAGACGCAGTCTGTTCCAACACTTCAATTTACTGGGCGAAGTGAATGTGTTGTTGTTTCACTTTCTAAATGCTGTACTTTCAGAGAAAATCACTTTCCTTTGAAACTGCCTTAAGCTACTTACAAGCATTCACCAGCAACTCACATACATTTCTCTGAAAGAGAAGCAGTCTGTTCCCACACTTCAATTCACTGTGCCAAGTGAATGGAGTGTTGATTCACTTTCTAGATGCTGTACTTTCAGAGAAAATCACTTTCCTTTGAAAGTGCCTTAAGCTACTTACAAGCATTCACCAGCAACTCACATGAGTTTCTCTGAAAGAGAAGCAGTCTGTTCCAACACTTCAATTCACAGTGCATAGAGAATGGAGTGTTGATTCACTTTCTAGATGCTGTACTTTCAGAGAAAATCACTTTCCTTTGAAAGTGCCTTAAGCTACTTACAAGCATTCACCAGCAGCTCACATGAGTTTCTCTCAAAGAGAAGCAGTCTTTTCCAACTCTTCAATTCACTGTGCAAAGTGAATGGAGTGGTGCGTCACGTTCTAAATGCTGTACTTTCAGAGAAAATCACTTTCCTTTCAAAGCACATTAAGCTACTTACAAGAATTCACAAGAAACTCACATGAGTTTCTCTGAAAGAGAATCAGTCTGTTCCAAAACTTCAATTCATTGTGCGAAGTGAATGTGTTGTTGTTTCACTTTCTAAATGCAGTACTTTCAGAGAAAATCACTTTCCTTTCAAAGCACATTAAGCTACTTACAAGCATTCACCAGCAACTCACATGAGTTTCTCTGAAAGAGAAGCAGTCTTTTCCAACTCTTCAATTCACTGTGCAAAGTGAATGGAGTGGTGCGTCACTTTCTAAATGCTGTACTTTCAGAGAAAATCTCTTTCCTTTCAAAGTACCTTAAGGTACCTACAAGGATTCACCAGCATCACACATGCATTTCTCTGAAAGAGAAGCAGTCTGTTCCATCACTTCAATTCACTGTCCGAAGTCAATAGAGTGTTGCTTCACTTTCTAAATACTGTAGTTACAGAGAAAATCATTTTCTTTGAATGTGCCTTAAGTTACTTACAAACGTTCACAAGAAACTCACATGCGTTTCTCTGAAAGAGAAGCAGTCTGTTCCAACACTTCAATTCACTGTGCAAAGTGCATGGAGTGTTACTTCACTTTCTAAATGCTGTACTTTCAGAGAAAATCACTTTCCTTTGATACTGCCTTAAGCTACTTACATGCGTTCACAAGAAACTCACATGTGTTTCTCTGAAAGAGAAGCAGTCTGTTCCAACACTTCAATTCACAGTGCGAAGTGAATGGAGTGTTGCTTCATTTTCTGAATGCTGTACTTTCAGAGAAAATCACTTTCCTTTGAAAGTTCCTTAAACTACCTACAAGCATTCACCAGGAACTCACATGAGTTTCTCTGAAAGAGACGCAGTCTGTTCCACCACTTCAATTCACAGTGCAAAGTGAATGGAGTGTTGCTTCACTTTCTAAATGCTGTACTTTCAGAGAAAATCATTTTCCTTTGAAACAGCCTTAAACTACTTACAAGCATTCACCAACAACTCACATGAGTTTCTCTGAAAGAGAAGCAGTCTGTTCCAACTCCTAAATTCACTGTACGAAGAGAATGGAGTGTTGTGTCACTTTTTAAATGCTGTACTTTCAGAGAAAATCTCTTTACTTTCAAAGTACCTTAAGCTACTTACAAGCATTCACCAGCAATTCACATGAGTCTCTGAAAGAGAAGCAGTCTGTTCCAACACTTCAATTCATTGTGCGAAGTGAATGTGTTGTTGTTTCACTTTCTAAATGCTGTACGTTCAGAGAAAAACACTTTCCTTTGAAACTGCCTTAAGCTACTTACAAGCATTCACCAGCAACTCACATACTTTTGTCTGAAAGAGAAGCAATTAGTTCCAACACTTCATTACACTGTGCGAAGTGAATGGAGTGTTGGTTAACTTTCTAAATGGTGTAGTTTCAGAGAAAATCACGTTCCTTTAAAACTGTCTTAAGCTACTTTCAAGCATTCACCAGCAACTCACATGACTTTCCCTGAAAGAGAAGCAGTCTGTTCCAACACTTCAATTCACTGTGCAAAGTGAATGGAGTGTTGCTTCACTTTCTAAATGCTGTACTTTCAGAGAAAATCACTTTCCTTTGAAACTGCCTAAACTACTTACAAGCATTCACCAGCAACTCAAATGAGTTTCTCTGAAAGAGAAGCAGTCTGTTCCAACACTTCAATTCACTGTGCGAAGTGAATGGAGTGTTGCTTCTCTTTGTAAAGGCTGTACTTTTAGAGAAAATCACTTTCCTTTGAAAGTGCCTTAAGCTACTTACAAGCATTTTGTAGAAACTCACATGCGTTTCTCTGAGAGAGAAGAAGTCTGTCCCAACATTTCAATTCACTGTGCGAAGAGAATGGAGTGTTGCTTCACTTTCTAAATTCTGTACTTTCAGAGAAAATCACTTTCCTTTGAAAGTGCCTTAAGCTACCAACAAGCATTCACCAGCAACTCACATGAGTTTCTCTGAAAGAGAAGCAGTCTGTTCCAACACTTCAATTCCCGTGCGAAGTGAATGTGTTGTTGTTTCACTTTCTAAATGCTGTACTTTCAGAGAAAATCACTCTTCTTTGAAAGTGCCTTAAGCTACTTACAAGCATTCACCAACAACTCTCATGCATTACTCTGAAAGAGAAGCAGTCTGCTCCAACACTTCAGTTCAATGTGCGAAGTGAATGGAGTGTTGATTCACTTTCTAAATGCTGTACTTTCAGAAAAAATCACTTTCCTTTGACACTGCCTTAAGCTACCTACAAGCATTCACCAGCATCTCACATGCATTTCTCTGAAAGAGAAGCAGTCTGTTCCAACACTTCAATTCACTGTATGAAGTGAATGGACTGTTGATTCACTTTCTAAATGCTGTACTTTCAGAGAAAATCACTTTCCTTTGAAACTGCCTTAAGCTACTTACAAGCATTCACCAGGAACTCACATGAGTTTCTCTGAAAGAGAAGCTGTCTGTTCCAACACTTTAATTCACTGTGCGAAGTGACTGGAGTGTTACTTCACTTTCTAAATGCTGTCCTTTCAGAGAAAATCACTTTCCTTTGATACTGCCTTAAGCTACTTACAAGCGTTCACAAGAAACTCACATGCGTTTCTCTGAAAGAGAAGCAGTCTGTTCCAACACTTCAGTTCACTGTGCGAAGTGAATGGAGTGTTACTTCACTTTCTAAAGGCTGTACTTTCAGAGAAAATCACTTTCCTTTGAAACTGCCTTAAGCTACTTACAAGCATTCACAAGAAACTCACATGCGTTTCTCTGAAAGAAAAGCAGTCTGTTCCAACACTTCAATTCACTGTGTGAAGTGAATGGAGTGTTGCTTCACTTTATAAATGCTGTACTTTCAGAGAAAATCACTTTCCTTTGAAAGTGCCTTAAGCTACTTACTAGGATTCACCAGCAACTCACATGCGTTTCTCTGAAAGAGAAGCAGTCTGTTCCAACACTTCAATTCACTGTGTGAAGTGAATGTGTTGTTGTTTCACTTTCTAAATGCTGTACTTTGAGAGAAAATCACTCTTCTTTGACAGTGCCTTAAGTTTCTTACAAGCATTCACCAACAACACTCATGCATTACTCTGAAAGAGAAGCAGTCTGTTCCAACACTTCAATTCAATGTGCGAAGTGAATGGAGTGTTGCTTCACTTTCTAAATGCTGTTGTTACAGAGATAATCACTTTTTTTTGAAACTGCCTTAAGCTACCTACAAGCATTCAACAGCAACTCACATGAGTTTCTCTGAAAGAGAAGCAGTCTGTTCCAACACTTCAATTCACTGTGCGAAGAGAATGGAGTGTTGCTTCACTTTCTAAATGCTGTCCTCTCAGAGAAAATCACTGTCCTTTGAACCTGCCTTAAGCTACTTACAAGCATTCACAAGCAACTCACATGCATTTCTCTGAAAGAGAAGCAGTCTTTTCCAACACTTCAATTCACTGTGCGAAGTGAATGGAGGGTTGCTTAACTTTCTAAAGCTGTACTTTCAGAGAAAATCACTTCCCTTTGAATGTTCCTTAAGCTACTTACAAGCATTCACCAGCAACTCACATGAGTGTCTCTGAAAGAGAAGCAGTCTGTTCCAACTCTTCAATTCACTGTGCGAAGTGAATGGAGTGTTGCGTCACATTCTAATTGCTGTACTTTCAGAGAAAATCACTTTCCTTTCAAAGTACCTTAAGCTACTTACAAGCATTCACCAGCAACTCACATGAGTTTCTCTGAAAGATTAGTAGTCTGTTCCAACACTTCAATTCATTGTGCGAAGTGAATGTGTTGTTGTTTCACTTTCTAAATGCTGTACTTTCAGAGAAAATCACTCTTCTTTGAAAGTGCCTTAAGCTACTTACAAGCATTCACCAGCAACTCACAAACATTTCTCTGAAAGAGAAGCAGTCTGTTCCAACACTTCAATTCACTGCCCGAAGTGAATGGAGTGTTGCTTCACTTTCTAAATGTTGTACTTTCAGAGTAAATCACTTTCCCTTGAAAATGCCTTAAGCTACTTACAAGCATTCACCAGCAGCTCAAATGAGTTTCTCTGAAAGAGAAGCAGTCTGTTCCAAAACTTCAATTCACTGTGCAAAGTGAATGGAGTGTTGCTTCACTTTCTAAATGCTGTACTTTCAGAGAAAATCACTTTCCTTTGAAACTGCCTTAAGCTACTTACAAGCATTCACCAGCAACTCACAAACATTTCTCTGAAAGAGAAGCAGTCTGTTCCAACACTTCAATTCACTGTGCGAAGTGAATGGAGGGTTGCTTAACTCTCTAAAGCTGTACTTTCAGAGAAAATCACTTCCCTTTGAATGTTCCTTAAGCTACTTACAAGCATTCACCAGCAACTCACATGAGTGTCTCTGAAAGAGAAGCAGTCTGTTCCAACTCTTCAATTCACTGTGCGAAGTGAATGGAGTGTTGCGTCACATTCTAAATGCTGTACTTTCAGAGAAAATCACTTTCCTTTCAAAGTACCTTAAGCTACTTACAAGCATTCACCAGCAACTCACATGAGTTTCTCTGAAAAATTAGTAGTCTGTTCCAACACTTCAATTCATTTTGCGAAGTGAATGTGTTGTTGTTTCACTTTCTAAATGCTGTACTTTCAGAGAAAATCACTCTTCTTTGAAAGTGCCTTAAGCTACTTACAAGCATTCACCAGCAACTCACAAACATTTCTCTGAAGGAGAAGCAGTCTGTTCCAACACTTCAATTCACTGCGCGAAGTGAATGGAGTGTTGCTTCACTTTCTAAATGTTGTACTTTCAGAGTAAATCACTTTCCCTTGAAAATGCCTTAAGCTACTTACAAGCATTCACCAGCAGCTCAAATGAGTTTCTCTGAAAGAGAAGCAGTCTGTTCCAAAACTTCAATTCACTGTGCAAAGTGAATGGAGTGTTGCTTCACTTTCTAAATGCTCTACTTTCAGAGAAAATCACTTTCCTTTGAAACTGCCTTAAGCTACTTCCAAGCATTCACCAGCAACTCACATGAGTTTCTCAGAAAGAGAAGCAGTCTGTTCCAACACATCAATTCACTGTGCGAAGTGAATGGAGTGTTGCTTCACTTTCTAAATGCTCTCCTTTGAGAGAAAATCACTCTCTTTTGAAACTGCCTGAAGCGACTTACAAGCAGTCACAAAAAACTCACATCTGTTTCCCTGAAAGAGAAACAGTCTGTTGCAACACTTCAATTTTCTGTGCGAAGTGAATGTAGTGTTGCTCCACTTTCTAAATGCTGTACTTTCAGAGAAAATCACATTCCTTTGAAAGTTCCTTAAGGTACTTACAACCATTCAACTGAAATTCACATGCGTTTTTCTGAAAGAGAAGCAGTCTGTTCCAACACTTCAATTCACTGTGCGAAGTGAATGGAGTGTTGCTCCACTTTCTAAATGCTCTCCTTTTAGAGAAATCACTTTCTTTTGAAACAGCCTGAAGCAACTTTCAAGCATTCACAAGAAAATCAGATCTGTTTTTCTGAAAGAGAAACAGTCTGTTCCAACACTTCAATTCACTGTGCGAAGTGCATAGAGTATTCCTTCACATTCTAAATCCTGTAGTTTCAGAGAAAATCACTTTCCTTTGAACGTGCCTTAAGCTACTTACAAGAATTCAACAGAAATTCACATGAGTTTCTCTGAAAGAGAAGCAGTCTGTTCCAACTCTTCAATTCACTGTGCGAAGTGGATGGAGTGTTGCGTCACTTTCTAAATGCTGTACTTTCAGAGAAAATCACTTTCCTTTCAAAGTACCTTAAGCTACTTACAAGCATTCGCCAGCAACTCACATGAGTTTCTCTGAAAGAGAAGCAGTCTGTTCCAACACTTCAATTCATTGTCCGAAGTGAATGTGTTGTTGTTTCACTTTCTAAGTGCTGTACTTTCAGAGAAAATCACTTTCTTTGAAAGTGGCTTAAGCTGCTTACAAGCATTCACCAGCAACTCACATGAGTTTCTCTGAAAGAGAAACAGTCTGTTTCAACACTTCAATTCACTGGGCAAAGTGAATGGAGTGTTGATTCACTTTCTAAATGCTGTACTTTCAGAGAAAATCACTTTCCTTTGAAAGTGCCTTAAGCTACTAACAAGCATTCACCAGCAACTCACATGAGTTTTTTCTGAAAGAGAAGCAGTCTGTTCCAACACTTCAATTCACTGTGCGAAGTGAATGTGTTGTTGTTTAACTTTCTAAATGCTGTACTTTCAGAGAAAATCACTCTTCTTTGAAAGTGCCTTAAGCTACTTATAAGCATTCACCAACAACTCTCATGCATTACTCTGAAAGAGAAGCAGTCTGTTCCAACACTTCAATTCAATGTGCGAAGTGAATGGAGTGTTGATTCACTTTCTAAATGCTGTACTTTCAGAATAAATCATTTTCCTTTGACACTGCCTTAAGCTACCTACAAGCATTCACCAGCATCTCACATGCATTTCTCTGAAAGAGAAGCAGTCTGTTCCAACACTTCAATTCACTGTGCGAAGTCAATGGAGTGTTAATTCACTTTCTAAATACTGTAGTTACAGAAAAAATCATTTTCCTTTGAATGTGCCTTAAGTTACTTACAAGCATTCACAAGAAACTCACATGCGTTTCTCTGAAAGAGAAGCAGTCTGTCCAACACTTCAATTCACTGTGCAAAGTGAATGGAGTGTTACTTCACTTTCTAAATACTGTACTTTCAGAGAAAATCACTTTCCTTTGAAACTGCCTTATGATACTTACAAGCATTCACAAGAAACTAACATGCGTTTCTCTGAAAGAGAAGCAGTCTGTTCCAACACATCAATTCACTGTGCGAAGTGAATGGAGTGTTGCTTCACTTTCTAAATACTCTCCTTTGAGAGAAAATCACTCTCTTTTGAAACTGCCTGAATCGACTTACAAGCAGTCACAAGAAACTCACATCTGTCTCCCTGAAAGAGAAACAGTCTGTTGCAACACTTCAATTTTCTGTGCGAAGTGAATGGAGTGTTGCTCCACTTTCTAACTGCTGTCCTTTCAGAGAAAATCACTTTTCTTTGAAAGTGCCTTAAGGTACGTACAAGCAATCAACAGAAATTCACATGCGTTTTTCTGAAAGAGAAGCAGTCTGTTCCAACACTTCAATTCACTGTGCGAAGTGAATGGAGTGTTGCGTCACTTTCAAAATGCTGTACTTTCAGAGAAAATCACTTTCCTTTCAAAGTACCTTAAGCTATTACAAGCATTCGCCAGCAACTCACATGAGTTTCTCTGAAAGAGAAGCAGTCTGTTCCAACACTTCAATTCATTGTCCGAAGTGAATGTGTTGTTGTTTCAATTTCTAAATGCTGTACTTTCAGAGAAAATCACTTTCCTTTGAAACAGCCTTAAGCTACTTACAAGCATTTTGTAGAAACTCAAATGCGTTTCTCTGAAAGAGAAGAAGTCTGTCCCAACATTTCAATTCACATTTCGAAGAGAATGGAGTGTGGCTTCACTTTCTAAATTCTGTACTTTCAGAGAATATCACTTTCCTTTTAAAGTGCCTTAAGCTAATTGGAAGCATTCTCAAGAAACTCTCATGCATTTCTCTGAAAGAGAAGCCGTCTATTCCAACACTTCAATACACTGTGCGAAGTGAATGGAGTGTTGCTTCACTTTCTAAATGCTGTCCTTTCAGAGAAAATCACTTTCCTTTGAAAGTGCCATAAGCTACTTACAAGCATTCACCAGCAACTCACATGAGTTTCTCTAAAAGAGAAGCAGTCTGTTTCAACACTTCAATTCACTGTGCGAAGTGAATGGAGTGTTGATTCACTTTCTAAATGCTGTACTTTCAGAGAAAATCACTTTCCTTTGAAAGTGCCTTAAGCTACTTACAAGCATTCACCAGCAACTCACATGAGTTTCTCCGAAAGAGAGGAAGTCTGTTCCAACACTTCAATTCACTGTGCGAAGTGAATGTAGTGTTGCTTCACTTTCTAAATGCTCTCCTTTTGGAGAAAATCACCTTCTTCTGAAACTTCCTTAAGCTACTTACAAGCATTCACAAGAAACTGACATCTGCTTCTCTGAATGAGAAGCAGTCAGTTCTAACACTTCAATTCACTGTGTGAACTGAATGGAGTGTTGCTTCACTTTCTAAATGCTGTCCTTTCAGAGAAAATCACTTTCCTTTGAAAGTGCCTTAAGCTACTTACAAGCATTCACAAGAGACTCCCATGCATTTCTCTGAAAGAGAAGCAGTCAGTTCCAACACTTCTATTCACTGTGCGAAGTGAATGGAGTGTGGCTTCACCTTCTAAATGCTGTCCTTTCAGAGAATATCACATTCCTTTGAAAGTGCTTTAAGCTACTTAAAAGCATTCAACAGAAATTCATATGCGTTTCTCTGAAAGAGAAGCAGTCTGTTCCAACACTACAATTCACTATGCGCAGTGAATGGAATGTTGCTTCACTTTCTAAATGCTGTACTTTCAGAGAAAATCACATTCCTTTGAAAGTTCCTTAAGGTACTTACAACCATTCAACAGAAATTCACATGCGTTTCTCTGAAAGAGAAGCAGTCTCTTCCAACACTTCAATTCACTGTGCGAAGTGAATAGAGTGTTGCTCCACTTTCTAAATACTCTCCTTTTAGAGAAATCACTTTCTTTTGAAACAGCATGAAGCAACTTTCAAGCATTCACAAGAAAATCAGATCTGTTCTTCTGAAAGAGAAACAGTCTGTTCCAACACTTCAATTCACTGTGCGAAGTGCATAGAGTGTTCCTTCACATTCTAAATGCTGTACTTTCAGAGAAAATCACTTTCCTTTGAAAGTGCCTAAAGCTACTTACAAGAATTCAACAGAAATTCACATGCGCTTTTCTGAAAGAGAAGCAGTCTGTTCCAACACTTCAATTCACTGTGCAAAGTGAATGGAGTGTTGCTTCACTTTCAAAATGCTGTACTTTCAGAGAAAATCACTTTCCTTTGAAACTGCCTTAAACTACTTACTAGCATTCACAAGCAACTCACATGAGTTTCTCTGAAAGAGAAGCAGTCTGTTCCAACTCTTCAATTCACTGTGCGAAGTGGATGGAGTGTTGCGTCACTTTCTAAATGCTGTAATTTCAGAGAAAATCACTTTCCTTTGAAACTGCCTTAAGCGACTTACAAGCATTCACCAGCAACTCACATGAGTTTCTCTGAAAGAGAAGCAGTCTGTTCCAACACTTCAATTCACTGTGCGAAGTGAATGGAATGTTGCTTCACTTTCTAAATGCTCTCCTTTGAGAGAAAATCACTCTCTTTTGAAACTGCCTGAAGCGACTTACAAGCAGTCACAAGAAACTCACATCTGTTTCCCTGAAAGAGAAACAGTCTGTTGCAACACTTCAATTTTCTGTGCGAAGTGAATGTAGTGTTGCTCCACTTTCTAAATGCTGTCCTTTCAGAGAAAATCACTTTCCTTTGAAAGTGCCTTAAGGTACTTACAACCATTCAACAGAAATTCACATGCGTTTTTCTGAAAGAGAAGCAGTCTGTTCCAACACTTCAATTCACTGTGCGAAGTGAATGGAGTGTTGCTTCACTTTCAAAATGCTGTACTTTCAGAGAAAATCACTTTCCTTTGAAACTTCCTTAAACTACTTACAAGCATTCACCAGCAATTCACATGAGTTTCTCTGAAAGAGAAGTAGTGTGTTCCAACTCTTCAATTCACTGTGCGAAGTGAATGGAGTGTTGCGTCACTTTCAAAATGCTGTACTTTCAGAGAAAATCACTTTCCTTTGAAACTGCCTTAAGCGACTTACAAGCATTCACCAGCAACTCACATGAGTTTCTCTGAAAGAGAAGCAGTCTGTTCCAACACTTCAATTCACTGTGCGAAGTGAATGTGTTGTTGTTTCACTTTATAAATGCTGTACTTTCAGAGAAAATCACTCTTCTTTGAAAGTGCCTTAAGCCACTTACAAGCATTCACCAACAACTCTCATGCATTACTCTGAAAGAGAAGTAGTCTGTTCCAACACTTCAATTCACTGTTCGAAGTGAATGGAGTGTTGCTTCACTTTCAAAATGCTGTACTTTCAGAGAAAATCACTTTCCTTTGAAAGTGCCTTAAGCTACTTACAAGCATTCACGAGCAACTCACAATCATTTTTCTGAAAGAGAAGCAGTCTGTTCCAACACTTCAATTCACTCTGCGATGTGAATGGAGGGTTGCTTCACTTTCTAAATGCTGTACTTTCAGAGAAAATCACATTCCTTTGAAAGTGCCTTAAGCTAATTACAAGCATTCACAAGAAAATCACATGCATTTCTCTGAAAGAGAAGTAGTCTGTTCCAACACTTCAATTCACTGTGCGAAGTGAATGGAGTGTGGCTTCACCTTCTAAATGCTGTCCTTTCAGAGAAAATCACATTCCTTTGAAAGTGCCTTAAGCTACTTACAAGCATTCAGAAGAAACTCACATGCATTTCTCTGAAAAAGAAGCAGTCTGTTCCAACACTTCAATTCACTGTGCGAAGAGAATGGAGTGTTGCTCCACTTTCTAAATGCTCTCCTTTTAGAGAAATCACTTTCTTTTGAAACAGCCTGAAGCAACTTTCAAGCATTCACAAGAAAATCACATCTGTTTTTCTGAAAGAGAAACAGTCTGTTCCAACACTTCAATTCACTGTGCAAAGTGAATGGAGTGTTGCTTCACTTTCTAAATGCTGTACTTTCAGAGAAAATCACTTTCCTTTGAAACTGCCTAAACTACTTACAAGCATTCACCAGCAACTCAAATGAGTTTCTCTGAAAGAGAAGCAGTCTGTTCCAACACTTCAATTCACTGTGCGAAGTGAATGGAGTGTTGCTTCACTTTCTACATGCTGTACTTTCAGAGAAAATATCTTTCCTTTGATAGCGCACTAAGCTACTTACAAGCATTCACCAGCAACTCACATGAGTTTCTCTGAAAGAGAGGCAGTCTTTTCCAACATTTCAATACACAGTGCAAAGTGAATGGAGTGTTGCTTCACTTTCTAAATGCTGTACATTCAGAGAAAATCACTTTCCTTTCACATTACCTTAAGCTACTTACAAGCATTCACCAGCAACTCACATGAGTTTCTCTGAAAGAGAAGCAGTCTGTTCCAACACTTCAATTCACTGTGCGAAGTGAATGGAGGGTTGCTTCACTTTCTAAATGCTGTACTTTCAGAGAAAATCACTTTCCTTTGAAACTGCCTTAATCTACTTACAAGCATTCACCAGCAACTCACTTGAGTTTCTCTGAAAGAGAAGCAGTCTGTTCCAACACTTCAATTCACTGTGCGTAGTGAATGGAGGGTTGCTTCACTTTCTAAATGCTGTACTTTCAGAGAAAATCACTTTCCTTTGAAACTGCCTTAATCTTCTTACAAGCATTAACCAGCAACTCACTTGAGTTTCTCTCAAAGAGTAGCAGTCTGTTCCAACACTTCAATTCACTGTGCGTAGTGAATGGAGGGTTGCTTCACTTTCTAAATCCTGTACTTTCAGAGAAAATCACTTTCCTTTGAAACTGCCTTAAGCTACTTACAAGCATTCACTAGCAACTCACATGAGTTTCTCTGAAAGAGAAGCAGTCTGTTCCAACACTTCAATTCACTGTGTGAAGTGAATGTGTTGTTGTTTCACTTTCTAAATGCTGTACTTTCAGAGAAAATCACTCTTCTTTGAAAGTGCCTTAAGCTACTTACAAGCATTCACCAGCAACTCACATACATTTCTCTGAAAGAGAAGCAGTCTGTTCCAACACTTCAATTCACTGTGCCAAGTGAATGGAGTGTTACTTCACTTTCTAAATGCTGTACTTTCAGACACAATCACTTTGCTTTGAAACTGCCTTAAGCTACTTACAAGCATTCACCAGCAACTCACATGAGTTTCTCTGAAAGAGAAGCAGTCTGTTCCAACACTTCAATTGACAGTGCATAGAGAATGGAGTGTTGCTTCACTTTCTAAATGCTGTACTTTCAAGGAAAATCACTTTCCTTTGATACTGCCTTAAACTACTTACAAGCATTCACCAGCAACTCACATGAGTTTCTCTGAAAGAGAAGCAGTTTTTTCCAACTCTTCAATTCACTGTGCAAAGTGAATGGAGTGGTGCGTCACTTTCTAAATGCTGTACTTTCAGAGAAAATCACTTTCCTTTGAAACTGCCTTAAACTACTTACAAGCATTAAGCAGCAACTCACATGAGTTTCTCTGAAAGAGAAGCAGTCTGTTCCAACACTTCAATTCACTGTGCAAAGTGAATGTGTTGTTGTTTCACTTTCTAAATGCAGTACTTTCAGAGAAAATCACTCTTCTTTGAAAGTGCCTTAAGCTACTTACAAGCATTCACCAACAACTCTCATGCATTACTCTGAAAGAGAAGCAGTCTGTTCCAACACTTCAATTCAATGTGCGAAGTGAATGGAGTGTTGATTCACTTTCTAAATGCTGTACTATCAGAAAAAATCACTTTCCTTTGACACTGCCTTAAGCTACCTACAAGCATTCACCAGCATCTCACATGCATTTCTCTGAAAGAGAAGCAGTCTGTTCCAACACTTCAATTCACTGTGCGAAGTCAATGGAGTGTTACTTCACTTTCTAAATACTGTAGTTACAGAAAAAATCATTTTCCTTTGAATGTGCATTAAGTTACTTACAAGCGTTCACAAGAAACTCACATGCGTTTCTCTGAAAGAGAAGCAGTCTGTTCCAACACTTCAATTCACTGTGCAAAGTGAACGGAGTGTTACTTCACTTTCTAAATGCTGTACTTTCAGAGAAAATCACTTTCCTTTGAAACTGCCTTAATATACTTACAAGCATTCACAAGAAACTAACATGCGTTTCTCTGAAAGAGAAGCAGTCTGTTCCAACACATCAATTCACTGTGTGAAGTGAATGGAATGTTGATTCACTTTCTAAATGCTGTACTTTCAGAGAAAATCACTTTCCTTTGAAACTGCCTTAAGCTACTTACAAGCATTCACCAGGAACTCACATGAGTTTCTCTGAAAGAGAAGCAGTCTGTTCCAACACTTCAATTCACTGTGCGAAGTGACTGGAGTATTACTTCACTTTCTAAATGCTGTACTTTCAGAGAAAATCACTTTCCTTTGATACTTCCTTAAGCTACTTACATGCGTTCACAAGAAACTCACATGCGTTTCTCTGAAAGAGAAGCAGTCTGTTCCAACACTTCAATTCACAGTGCGAAGTGAATGGAGTTTTGCTTCATTTTCTAAATGATGTACTTTCAGAGAAAATCACTTTCCTTTGAATGTTTCTTAAGCTACCTACAAGCATTCACCAGCAACTCACATGAGTTTCAATGAAAGAGACGCAGTCTGTTCCAACACTTCAATTCACAGTGCAAAGGGAATGGAGTGTTGCTTCACTTTCTAAATGCTGTACTTTCAGAGAAAATCACTTTCCTTTGAAACAGCCTTAAGCTACTTACAAGCATTCACCAGCAACTCACATGAGTTTCTCTGAAAGAGAAGCAGTCTGTTCCAACTCCTAAATTCACTGTGCGAAGATAATGGAGTGTTGCGTCACTTTTTAAATGCTGTACTTTCAGAGAAAATCTCTTTCCTTTCAAAGTACCTTAAGCTACTTACAAGCATTCACCAGCAACTCACACGACTTTCCCTGAAAGAGAAGCAGTCTGTTCCAACACTTCAATTCATTGTGCGAAGTGAATGTGTTGTTGTTTCACTTTCTAAATGCTGTACGTTCAGAGAAAAACACTTTCCTTTGAAACTGCCTTAAGCTACTTACAAGCATTCACCAGCAACTCACATACATTTGTCTGAAAAAGCAGTCTGTTCCAACACTTCATTACACTGTGCGAAGTGAATGGAGTGTTGGTTAACTTTCTAAATGGTGTACTTTCAGAGAAAATCACTTTCCTTTGAAACTGCCTTAAGCTACTTACAAGCATTCACTAGCAACTCACATGAGTTTCTCTGAACGAGAAGCAGTCTGTTCCAACACTTCAATTCATTGTGTGAAATGAATGTGTTGTTGTTTCACTTTCTAAATGCTGTACTTTCAGAGAAAATCACTTTCCTTTGAAACAGCCTTAAACTACTTACAAGCATTCACCAACAACTCACATGAGTTTCTCTGAAAGAGAAGCAGTCTGTTCCAACTCCTAAATTCACTGTGCGAAGAGAATGGAGTGTTGCGTCACTTTTTAAATGCTGTACTTTCAGAGAAAATCTCTTTCCTTTCAAAGTACCTTAAGCTACTTACAAGCATTCACCAGCAATTCACATGAGTCTCTGAAAGAGAAGCAGTCTGTTCCAACACTTCAATTCATTGTGCGAAGTGAATGTGTTGTTGTTTCACTTTCTAAATGCTGTACGTTCAGAGAAAAACACTTTCCTTTGAAACTGCCTTAAGCTACTTACAAGCATTCACCAGCAACTCACATACTTTTGTCTGAAAGAGAAGCAGTCTGTTCCAACACTTCAATTCACTGTGCGAAGTGAATGGAGTGTTGCTTCTCTTTGTAAAGGCTGTACTTTTAGAGAAAATCACTTTCCTTTGAAAGTGCCTTAAGCTACTTACAAGCATTTTGTAGAAACTCACATGCGTTTCTCTGAGAGAGAAGAAGTCTGTCCCAACATTTCAATTCACTGTGCGAAGAGAATGGAGTGTTGCTTCACTTTCTAAATGCTGTACTTTCAGAGAAAATCACTTTCCTTCGAAAGTACCTTAAGTTACTTATAAGCATTCTCTAGCAACTCACATGCATTTCATGAAGAAAAGCAGTCTGTTCCAACACTTCAATTCACTGTGCGAATTGAATGGATTGTTGCTTCCCTTTCTCAATGCTGTACTTTCAGAGAAAATCACTTTCCTTTGAAGCTGCCTTAAGCTACTTGCAAGCATTCTCTAGCAACTCACATGCATTTCTCTGAAAGAGAAGGAGTCTGTTCCAACATTTCAATTCACTGTGCGAAGTGAATGGAGTGTTGCTTCACTTTCTAAATGCTGTACTTTCAGAAAAAATCACTTTCCTTTGACACTGCCTTAAGCTACAGACAAGCATTCACCAGCATCTCACATGCATTTCTCTGAAAGAGAAGCAGTCTGTTCCAACACTTCAATTCACTGTGCGAAGTCAATGGAGTGTTACTTCACTTTCTAAATGCTGTAGTTGCAGAGAAAATCACGTTCAATTGAATGTGCCTTAAGTTACTTACAAGCATTCACAAGAAACTCACATGCGTTTCTCTGAAAGAGAAGCAGTCTTTTCCAACACATCAATTCACTGTGCAAAGTGAATGGAATGTTGATTCACTTTCTAAAAGCTGTACTTTCATAGAAAATCACTTTCCTTTGAAACTGCCTTAAGCTACTTACAAGCATTCACCAGCAACTCACATGAGTTTCTGAAAGAGAAGTAGTCTGTTCCAACACTTCAATTCACTGTGCGAAGTGAATGGAATGTTGATTCACTTTCTAAATGCTGTACTTTCAGAGAAAATCACTTTCCTTTGAAACTGCCTTAAGCTACTTACAAGCATTCACCAGGAACTCACATGAGTTTCTCTGAAAGAGAAGCAGTCTGTTCCAACACTTCAATTCACTGTGCGAAGTGACTGGAGTGTTACTTCACTTTCTAAATGCTGTACTTTCAGAGAAAATCACTTTCCTTTGATACTTCCTTAAGCTATTTACATGCGTTCACAAGAAACTCACATGCGTTTCTCTGAAAGAGAAGCAGTCTGTTCCAACATTTCAATTCACAGTGCGAAGTGAATGGAGTGTTGCTTCATTTTCTAAATGCTGTACTTTCAGAGAAAATCACTTTCCTTTGAAAGTTTCTTAAGCTACCTACAAGCATTCACCAGCAACTCACATGAGTTTCTCTGAAAGAGACGCAGTCTGTTCCAACACTTCAATTCACAGTGCAAAGGGAATGGAGTGTTGCTTCACTTTCTAAATGCTGTACTTTCAGAGAAAATCACTTTCCTTTGAAACAGCCTTAAGCTACTTACAAGCATTCACCAGCAACTCACATGAGTTTCTCTGAAAGAGAAGCAGTCTGTTCCAACTCCTAAATTCACTGTGCAAAGAGAATGGAGTGTTGCGTCCCTTTTTAAATGCTGTACTTTCAGAGAAAATCTCTTTCCTTTCAAACTACCTTAAGCTACTTACAAGCATTCACCAGCAACTCACATGACTTTCCCTGAAAGAGAAGCAGTCTGTTCCAACACTTCAATTTATTGTGCGAAGTGAATGTGTTGTTGTTTCACTTTCTAAATGCTGTACGTTCAGAGAAAAACACTTTCCTTTGAAACTGCCTTAAGCTACTTACAAGCATTCACCAGCAACTCACATACATTTGTCTGAAAGAGCAGTCTCTTCCAACACTTCATTACACTGTGCGAAGTGAATGGAGTGTTGGTTAACTTTCTAAATGGTGTACTTTCAGAGAAAATCACTTTCCTTTGAAACTGTCTTAAGCTACTTTCAAGCATTCACCAGCAACTCACATGACTTTCCCTGAAAGGGAAGCAGTCTGTTCCAACACTTCAATTCACTGTGCAATGTGAATGGAGTGTTGCTTCACTTTCTAAATGCTGTACTTTCAGAGAGAATCACTTTCCTTTGAAACTGCCTTAAACTACTTACAAGCATTCACCAGCAACTCATATGCTTTTCTCTGAAAGAGAAGCAGTCTGTTCCAACACTTCAATTCACTGTGCGAAGGGAATGGAGAGTTGTTTTACTTTCTAAATGCTGTACTTTCAGAGAAAATAACTTTCCTTTAAAGTGCCTTAAGCTACTTACAAGCATTCACGAGCAACTCAGAATCATTTTTCTGAAAGAGAAGCAGTCTGTTCCAACCCTTCAATTCACTGTGCGAAGTGTATGGAGGGTTGCTTCACTTTTTAAATGCTGTACTTTCAGAGAAAATCACTTTCCTTTGAAAGTGCCTTAAGCTACTTACAAGCATTCACCAGGAACTCACATGAGTTTCTCTGAAAGAGAAGCAGTCTGTTCCAACACTTCAATTCACTGTGCGAAGTGAATGTGTTGTTGTTTCACTTTCTAAATGCTGTACTTTCAGAGAAAATCACTTTCCTTTGAAACTGCCTTAAGCTTCTTACAAGTATTCACCAGCACCTCACATGCATTTCTCTGAAAAAAAGCAGTCTGTTCCAACACTTCAATTCACTGTGCAAAGTGAATGGATTGTTGATTCACTTTGTAAATGCTGTAGTTACAGAGATAATCACTTTCTATTGAAACTGACTTAAGGTACTTACAAGCATTCACCAGCAAATCACATGCATTTCTCTGAAAGAGAAGCATTCTTTACCAACACTTCAATTCACTGTGCGAGGTGAATGGAGTGTTGCTTCACTTTCTAAGTGCAGTACTTTCAGAGAAAATCACTTCCTTTTGAAACTGTTTAAGCTACTTACAAACATTCACCACCAAATCGCATGCGTTTCTCTGAAAGAGAAGCAGTCTGTTCCAACACTTCAATTCACTGTGCGAAGTGAATGGAGTGTTGCTTCACTTTCTACGTGCTGTACTTTCAGAGAAAATCACTTTCTTTGAAAGTGGCTTAAGCTACTTACAAGCATTCACCAGCAACTCACATGAGTTTCTCTGAAAGAGAAGCAGTCTGTTCCAACACTCCAATTCACTGGGCAAAGTGAATGGAGTGTTGATTCAATTTCTAAATGCTGAACTTTCAGAGAAAATCACTTTCCTTTGAAAGTGCCTTAAGCTACTAACAAGCATTCACCAGCAACTCACATGGGTTTCTCTGAAATAGAAGCAGTCTGTTCCAACACTTCAATTCACTGTGCGAAGTGAATGGAGTGTTGCTTCACTTTCTAAATGCTGTACTTTCAGAGAAAATCACTTTCCTTTGAAACTGTCTTAAGCTACTTGCAACCATTCTCCAGCAACTCACATGCATTTCTCTGAAAGAGAAGGAGTCTGTTGAACATTTCAATTCACTGTGCAAAGTGAATGGAGTGTTGCTTCACTTTCTAAATGCACTTCTTTCAGAGAAAATCACTTTCTTTGAAAGTGCCTTAAGCTAATTAAAAGCATTCACCAGCAACTCACATGCATTTCTCTGAAAGAGAAGCAGTCTGTTCCAACACTTCAATTCACTGTGCGAAGTGAATGGAGTGTTGCTTCACTTTCTAAATGCTGTACTTTCAGAGAAAATCGCTTTCCTTTTAAAGTGTCTTAATCTAATTACAAACATTCACAAGAAACTCACATGCATTTCATGAAGAAAAGCAGTCTGTTCCAACACTTCAATTCACTGTGCGAATTGAATGGATTGTTGCTTCACTTTCTCAATGCTGTACTTTCAGAGAAAATCACTTTCCTTTGAAGCTGCCTTAAGCTACTTGCAAGCATTCTCTAGCAACTGACATGCATTTCTCTGAGAGAGAAGGAGTCTGTTCCAACATTTCAATTCACTGTGCGAAGTGAATGGAGTGTTGCTTCACTTTCTAAATACTGTGCTTTCAGAGAAAATCACTTTCCTTTGAATGTGCCTTAAACTACTTACAAGCATTCACCAGCAACTCAAATGAGTTTCTCTGAAAGAGAAGCAGTCTGTTCCAACACTTCAATTCACTGTGCGAAGTGAATGGAGTGTTGCGTCACTTTGTAAATGATGTACTTTGAAAGAAAATCACTTTCCTTTGAAAGTGCCTTGAGCTACTTACAAGCATTCACCAGCAACTCACATGAGTTTCTCTGAAAGAGACGCAGTCTGTTCCAACACTTCAATTCATTGTGCGAAGTTAATGTGTTGTTGTTTCACTTTCTAAATGCTGTACGTTCAGAGAAAAACACTTTCCTTTGAAACTGCCTTAAGCTACTTACAAGCATTCACCAGCAACTCACATACATTTGTCTGAAAAAGCAGTCTTTTCCAACACTTCATTACACTGTGCGAAGTGAATGGAGTGTTGGTTAACTTTCTAAATGGTGTACTTTCAGAGAAAATCACTTTCCTTTGAAACTGCCTTAAGCTACTTACAAGCATTCACTAGCAACTCACATGAGTTTCTCTGAACGAGAAGCAGTCTGTTCCAACACTTCAATTCATTGTGTGAAATGAATGTGTTGTTGTTTCACTTTCTAAATGCTGTACTTTCAGAGAAAATCACTTTCCTTTGAAACAGCCTTAAACTACTTACAAGCATTCACCAACAACTCACATGAGTTTCTCTGAAAGAGAAGCAGTCTGTTCCAACTCCTAAATTCACTGTGCGAAGAGAATGGAGTGTTGCGTCACTTTTTAAATGCTGTACTTTCAGAGAAAATCTCTTTCCTTTCAAAGTACCTTAAGCTACTTACAAGCATTCACCAGCAATTCACATGAGTCTCTGAAAGAGAAGCAGTCTGTTCCAACACTTCAATTCATTGTGCGAAGTGAATGTGTTGTTGTTTCACTTTCTAAATGCTGTAAGTTCAGAGAAAAACACTTTCCTTTGAAACTGCCTTAAGCTACTTACAAGCATTCACCAGCAACTCACATACTTTTGTCTGAAAGAGAAGCAGTCTGTTCCAACACTTCAATTCACTGTGCGAAGTGAATGGAGTGTTGCTTCTCTTTGTAAAGGCTGTACTTTTAGAGAAAATCACTTTCCTTTGAAAGTGCCTTAAGCTACTTACAAGCATTTTGTAGAAACTCACATGCGTTTCTCTGAGAGAGAAGAAGTCTGTCCCAACATTTCAATTCACTGTGCGAAGAGAATGGAGTGTTGCTTCACTTTCTAAATGCTGTACTTTCAGAGAAAATCACTTTCCTTCGAAAGTACCTTAAGTTACTTATAAGCATTCTCTAGCAACTCACATGCATTTCATGAAGAAAAGCAGTCTGTTCCAACACTTCAATTCACTGTGCGAATTGAATGGATTGTTGCTTCCCTTTCTCAATGCTGTACTTTCAGAGAAAATCACTTTCCTTTGAAGCTGCCTTAAGCTACTTGCAAGCATTCTCTAGCAACTCACATGCATTTCTCTGAAAGAGAAGGAGTCTGTTCCAACATTTCAATTCACTGTGCGAAGTGAATGGAGTGTTGCTTCACTTTCTAAATGCTGTACTTTCAGAAAAAATCACTTTCCTTTGACACTGCCTTAAGCTACAGACAAGCATTCACCAGCATCTCACATGCATTTCTCTGAAAGAGAAGCAGTCTGTTCCAACACTTCAATTCACTGTGCGAAGTCAATGGAGTGTTACTTCACTTTCTAAATGCTGTAGTTGCAGAGAAAATCACGTTCAATTGAATGTGCCTTAAGTTACTTACAAGCATTCACAAGAAACTCACATGCGTTTCTCTGAAAGAGAAGCAGTCTTTTCCAACACATCAATTCACTGTGCAAAGTGAATGGAATGTTGATTCACTTTCTAAAAGCTGTACTTTCATAGAAAATCACTTTCCTTTGAAACTGCCTTAAGCTACTTACAAGCATTCACCAGCAACTCACATGAGTTTCTGAAAGAGAAGTAGTCTGTTCCAACACTTCAATTCACTGTGCGAAGTGAATGGAATGTTGATTCACTTTCTAAATGCTGTACTTTCAGAGAAAATCACTTTCCTTTGAAACTGCCTTAAGCTACTTACAAGCATTCACCAGGAACTCACATGAGTTTCTCTGAAAGAGAAGCAGTCTGTTCCAACACTTCAATTCACTGTGCGAAGTGACTGGAGTGTTACTTCACTTTCTAAATGCTGTACTTTCAGAGAAAATCACTTTCCTTTGATACTTCCTTAAGCTATTTACATGCGTTCACAAGAAACTCACATGCGTTTCTCTGAAAGAGAAGCAGTCTGTTCCAACATTTCAATTCACAGTGCGAAGTGAATGGAGTGTTGCTTCATTTTCTAAATGCTGTACTTTCAGAGAAAATCACTTTCCTTTGAAAGTTTCTTAAGCTACCTACAAGCATTCACCAGCAACTCACATGAGTTTCTCTGAAAGAGACGCAGTCTGTTCCAACACTTCAATTCACAGTGCAAAGGGAATGGAGTGTTGCTTCACTTTCTAAATGCTGTACTTTCAGAGAAAATCACTTTCCTTTGAAACAGCCTTAAGCTACTTACAAGCATTCACCAGCAACTCACATGAGTTTCTCTGAAAGAGAAGCAGTCTGTTCCAACTCCTAAATTCACTGTGCAAAGAGAATGGAGTGTTGCGTCCCTTTTTAAATGCTGTACTTTCAGAGAAAATCTCTTTCCTTTCAAACTACCTTAAGCTACTTACAAGCATTCACCAGCAACTCACATGACTTTCCCTGAAAGAGAAGCAGTCTGTTCCAACACTTCAATTTATTGTGCGAAGTGAATGTGTTGTTGTTTCACTTTCTAAATGCTGTACGTTCAGAGAAAAACACTTTCCTTTGAAACTGCCTTAAGCTACTTACAAGCATTCACCAGCAACTCACATACATTTGTCTGAAAGAGCAGTCTCTTCCAACACTTCATTACACTGTGCGAAGTGAATGGAGTGTTGGTTAACTTTCTAAATGGTGTACTTTCAGAGAAAATCACTTTCCTTTGAAACTGTCTTAAGCTACTTTCAAGCATTCACCAGCAACTCACATGACTTTCCCTGAAAGGGAAGCAGTCTGTTCCAACACTTCAATTCACTGTGCAATGTGAATGGAGTGTTGCTTCACTTTCTAAATGCTGTACTTTCAGAGAGAATCACTTTCCTTTGAAACTGCCTTAAACTACTTACAAGCATTCACCAGCAACTCATATGCTTTTCTCTGAAAGAGAAGCAGTCTGTTCCAACACTTCAATTCACTGTGCGAAGGGAATGGAGAGTTGTTTTACTTTCTAAATGCTGTACTTTCAGAGAAAATAACTTTCCTTTAAAGTGCCTTAAGCTACTTACAAGCATTCACGAGCAACTCAGAATCATTTTTCTGAAAGAGAAGCAGTCTGTTCCAACCCTTCAATTCACTGTGCGAAGTGTATGGAGGGTTGCTTCACTTTTTAAATGCTGTACTTTCAGAGAAAATCACTTTCCTTTGAAAGTGCCTTAAGCTACTTACAAGCATTCACCAGGAACTCACATGAGTTTCTCTGAAAGAGAAGCAGTCTGTTCCAACACTTCAATTCACTGTGCGAAGTGAATGTGTTGTTGTTTCACTTTCTAAATGCTGTACTTTCAGAGAAAATCACTTTCCTTTGAAACTGCCTTAAGCTTCTTACAAGTATTCACCAGCACCTCACATGCATTTCTCTGAAAAAAAGCAGTCTGTTCCAACACTTCAATTCACTGTGCAAAGTGAATGGATTGTTGATTCACTTTGTAAATGCTGTAGTTACAGAGATAATCACTTTCTATTGAAACTGACTTAAGGTACTTACAAGCATTCACCAGCAAATCACATGCATTTCTCTGAAAGAGAAGCATTCTTTACCAACACTTCAATTCACTGTGCGAGGTGAATGGAGTGTTGCTTCACTTTCTAAGTGCAGTACTTACAGAGAAAATCACTTCCTTTTGAAACTGTTTAAGCTACTTACAAACATTCACCACCAAATCGCATGCGTTTCTCTGAAAGAGAAGCAGTCTGTTCCAACACTTCAATTCACTGTGCGAAGTGAATGGAGTGTTGCTTCACTTTCTACGTGCTGTACTTTCAGAGAAAATCACTTTCTTTGAAAGTGGCTTAAGCTACTTACAAGCATTCACCAGCAACTCACATGAGTTTCTCTGAAAGAGAAGCAGTCTGTTCCAACACTCCAATTCACTGGGCAAAGTGAATGGAGTGTTGATTCAATTTCTAAATGCTGAACTTTCAGAGAAAATCACTTTCCTTTGAAAGTGCCTTAAGCTACTAACAAGCATTCACCAGCAACTCACATGGGTTTCTCTGAAATAGAAGCAGTCTGTTCCAACACTTCAATTCACTGTGCGAAGTGAATGGAGTGTTGCTTCACTTTCTAAATGCTGTACTTTCAGAGAAAATCACTTTCCTTTGAAACTGTCTTAAGCTACTTGCAACCATTCTCCAGCAACTCACATGCATTTCTCTGAAAGAGAAGGAGTCTGTTGAACATTTCAATTCACTGTGCAAAGTGAATGGAGTGTTGCTTCACTTTCTAAATGCACTTCTTTCAGAGAAAATCACTTTCTTTGAAAGTGCCTTAAGCTAATTAAAAGCATTCACCAGCAACTCACATGCATTTCTCTGAAAGAGAAGCAGTCTGTTCCAACACTTCAATTCACTGTGCGAAGTGAATGGAGTGTTGCTTCACTTTCTAAATGCTGTACTTTCAGAGAAAATCGCTTTCCTTTTAAAGTGTCTTAATCTAATTACAAACATTCACAAGAAACTCACATGCATTTCATGAAGAAAAGCAGTCTGTTCCAACACTTCAATTCACTGTGCGAATTGAATGGATTGTTGCTTCACTTTCTCAATGCTGTACTTTCAGAGAAAATCACTTTCCTTTGAAGCTGCCTTAAGCTACTTGCAAGCATTCTCTAGCAACTGACATGCATTTCTCTGAGAGAGAAGGAGTCTGTTCCAACATTTCATTTCACTGTGCGAAGTGAATGGAGTGTTGCTTCACTTTCTAAATACTGTGCTTTCAGAGAAAATCACTTTCCTTTGAATGTGCCTTAAACTACTTACAAGCATTCACCAGCAACTCAAATGAGTTTCTCTGAAAGAGAAGCAGTCTGTTCCAACACTTCAATTCACTGTGCGAAGTGAATGGAGTGTTGCGTCACTTTGTAAATGATGTACTTTGAAAGAAAATCACTTTCCTTTGAAAGTGCCTTGAGCTACTTACAAGCATTCACCAGCAACTCACATGAGTTTCTCTGAAAGAGACGCAGTCTGTTCCAACACTTCAATTCATTGTGCGAAGTTAATGTGTTGTTGTTTCACTTTCTAAATGCTGTACTTTCAGAGAAAATCACTTTCCTTTGAAAGTGCCTTAAGCTACTTACAAGCATTCACCAACAACTCACATACATTTCTCTGAAAGAGAAGCAGTTTGTTCCAACACTTCAATTCACTGTGCGAAATGAATGGAGTGTTGCTTCACTTTCTAAATGCTGTACTTTCAGAGAAAATCACTTTCCTTTGAAACTGCCTTAAGCTACTTACAAGCATTCACCAGCAACTCACATGAGTTTTATGAAAGAGAAGCAGTCTGTTCCAACACTTCAATTCACTGTGCGAATTGAATGGATTGTTGCTTCACTTTCTCAATGCTGTACTTTCAGAGAAAATCACTTTCCTTTGAAGCTGCCTTAAGCTACTTGCAAGCATTCTCTAGCAACTCACATGCATTTCTCTGAAAGAGAAGGAGTCTGTTCCAACATTTCAATTCACTGTGCGAAGTGAATGGAGTGTTGCTTCACTTTCTCAATGCTGTACTTTCAGAGAAAAACCCTTTCCTTTGAAACTGCCTTAAGCTACTTACACGCATTCACCAGCAACTAACATGCGTTTCTCTGAAAGAGAAGCAGTCTGTTCAAACACTTGAATTGACTGTGCGAAGTGAATGGAGTGTTGCTTCACTTTCCAAATGCTGTACTTTCAGAGAAAAGCACTTTCCTTTGAAAGTGCCTTAAGTAACTTACAAGCATTCACCAGCAACTCACATGTGTTTCTCTGAAAGAAAAGCAGTCTGTTTCCACACTTCAATTCACTGTGCAAAGTGAATGGAGTGTTGATTAACTTTCTAAATGCTGTACTTTCAGAAAAAATCACTTTCCTTTGACACTGCCTTAAGCTACAGACAAGCATTCACCAGCATCTCACATGCATTTCTCTGAAAGAGAAGCAGTCTGTTCCAACACTTCAATTCACTGTGCGAAGTCAATGGAGTGTTACTTCACTTTCTAAATGCTGTAGTTGCAGAGAAAATCACGTTCAATTGAATGTGCCTTAAGTTACTTACAAGCATTCACAAGAAACTCACATGCGTTTCTCTGAAAGAGAAGCAGTCTTTTCCAACACATCAATTCACTGTGCAAAGTGAATGGAATGTTGATTCACTTTCTAAAAGCTGTACTTTCATAGAAAATCACTTTCCTTTGAAACTGCCTTAAGCTACTTACAAGCATTCACCAGCAACTCACATGAGTTTCTGAAAGAGAAGTAGTCTGTTCCAACACTTCAATTCACTGTGCGAAGTGAATGGAATGTTGATTCACTTTCTAAATGCTGTACTTTCAGAGAAAATCACTTTCCTTTGAAACTGCCTTAAGCTACTTACAAGCATTCACCAGGAACTCACATGAGTTTCTCTGAAAGAGAAGCAGTCTGTTCCAACACTTCAATTCACTGTGCGAAGTGACTGGAGTGTTACTTCACTTTCTAAATGCTGTACTTTCAGAGAAAATCACTTTCCTTTGATACTTCCTTAAGCTATTTACATGCGTTCACAAGAAACTCACATGCGTTTCTCTGAAAGAGAAGCAGTCTGTTCCAACATTTCAATTCACAGTGCGAAGTGAATGGAGTGTTGCTTCATTTTCTAAATGCTGTACTTTCAGAGAAAATCACTTTCCTTTGAAAGTTTCTTAAGCTACCTACAAGCATTCACCAGCAACTCACATGAGTTTCTCTGAAAGAGACGCAGTCTGTTCCAACACTTCAATTCACAGTGCAAAGGGAATGGAGTGTTGCTTCACTTTCTAAATGCTGTACTTTCAGAGAAAATCACTTTCCTTTGAAACAGCCTTAAGCTACTTACAAGCATTCACCAGCAACTCACATGAGTTTCTCTGAAAGAGAAGCAGTCTGTTCCAACTCCTAAATTCACTGTGCAAAGAGAATGGAGTGTTGCGTCCCTTTTTAAATGCTGTACTTTCAGAGAAAATCTCTTTCCTTTCAAACTACCTTAAGCTACTTACAAGCATTCACCAGCAACTCACATGACTTTCCCTGAAAGAGAAGCAGTCTGTTCCAACACTTCAATTTATTGTGCGAAGTGAATGTGTTGTTGTTTCACTTTCTAAATGCTGTACGTTCAGAGAAAAACACTTTCCTTTGAAACTGCCTTAAGCTACTTACAAGCATTCACCAGCAACTCACATACATTTGTCTGAAAGAGCAGTCTCTTCCAACACTTCATTACACTGTGCGAAGTGAATGGAGTGTTGGTTAACTTTCTAAATGGTGTACTTTCAGAGAAAATCACTTTCCTTTGAAACTGTCTTAAGCTACTTTCAAGCATTCACCAGCAACTCACATGACTTTCCCTGAAAGGGAAGCAGTCTGTTCCAACACTTCAATTCACTGTGCAAAGTGAATGGAGTGTTGCTTCACTTTCTAAATACTGTGCTTTCAGAGAAAATCACTTTCCTTTGAATGTGCCTTAAACTACTTACAAGCATTCACCAGCAACTCAAATGAGTTTCTCTGAAAGAGAAGCAGTCTGTTCCAACACTTCAATTCACTGTGCGAAGTGAATGGAGTGTTGCGTCACTTTGTAAATGATGTACTTTGAGAGAAAATCACTTTCCATTGAAAGTGCCTTGAGCTACTTACAAGCATTCACCAGCAACTCACATGAGTTTCTCTGAAAGAGACGCAGTCTGTTCCAACACTTCAATTCATTGTGTGAAGTTAATGTGTTGTTGTTTCACTTTCTAAATGCTGTACTTTCAGAGAAAATCACTTTCCTTTGAAAGTGCCTTAAGCTACTTACAAGCATTCACCAACAACTCACATACATTTCTCTGAAAGAGAAGCAGTTTGTTCCAACACTTCAATTCACTGTGCGAAATGAATGGAGTGTTGCTTCACTTTCTAAATGCTGTACTTTCAGAGAAAATCACTTTCCTTTGAAACTGCCTTAAGCTACTTACAAGCATTCACCAGCAACTCACACGAGATTTATGAAAGAGAAGCAGTCTGTTCCAACACTTCAATTCACTGTGCGAATTGAATGGATTGTTGCTTCACTTTCTCAATGCTGTACTTTCAGAGAAAATCACTTTCCTTTGAAGCTGCCTTAAGCTACTTGCAAGCATTCTCTAGCAACTCACATGCATTTCTCTGAAAGAGAAGGAGTCTGTTCCAACATTTCAATTCACTGTGCGAAGTGAATGGAGTGTTGCTTCACTTTCTCAATGCTGTACTTTCAGAGAAAAACCCTTTCCTTTGAAACTGCCTTAAGCTACTTACACGCATTCACCAGCAACTAACATGCGTTTCTCTGAAAGAGAAGCAGTCTGTTCAAACACTTGAATTGACTGTGCGAAGTGAATGGAGTGTTGCTTCACTTTCCAAATGCTGTACTTTCAGAGAAAAGCACTTTCCTTTGAAAGTGCCTTAAGTAACTTACAAGCATTCACCAGCAACTCACATGAGTTTCTCTGAAAGAAAAGCAGTCTGTTTCCACACTTCAATTCACTGTGCAAAGTGAATGGAGTGTTGATTAACTTTCTAAATGCTGTACTTTCAGAAAAAATCACTTTCCTTTGACACTGCCTTAAGCTACAGACAAGCATTCACCAGCATCTCACATGCATTTCTCTGAAAGAGAAGCAGTCTGTTCCAACACTTCAATTCACTGTGCGAAGTAAATGGAGTGTTGCTTCACTTTCTAAATGCTCTCCTTTGAGAGAAAATCGCTCTCTTTTGAAACTGCCTGAAGCGACTTACAAGCAGTCACAAGAAACTCACATCTGTTTCCCTGAAAGAGAAACAGTCTGTTGCAACACTTCAATTTTCTGTGCGAAGTGAATGGAGTGTTGCTCCACTTTCTAAATGCTGTAATTTCAGAGAAAATCACATTCCTTTGAAAGTGCCTTAAGGTACTTACAAGCATTCAACAGAAATTCACATGCGTTTTTCTGAAAGAGAAGCAGTCTGTTCCAACACTTCAATTCACTGTGCAAAGTGAATGGAGTGTTGCTTCACTTTCAAAATGCTGTACTTTCAGAGAAAATCACTTTCCTTTAAAACTGCCTTAAGCGACTTACAAGCATTCACCAGCAACTCACATGAGTTTCTCTGAAAGAGAAGCAGTCTGTTCCAACACTTCAATTCACTGTGCGAAGTGAATGTGTTGTTGTTTCACTTTATAAATCCTGTACTTTCAGAGAAAATCACTCTTCTTTGAAAGTGCCTTAAGCTACTTACAAGCATTCACCAACTACTCTCATGCATTACTCTGAAAGAGAAGTAGTCTGTTCCAACACTTCAATTCACTGTGCGAAGTGAATGGAGTGTTGCTTCACTTTCTAAATGCTGTACTTTCAGAGAAAATCACTGTCCTTTGTAACTGCCTTAAGCTACTTACAAGCATTCACCAGCAACTCACATGCATTTCTCTGAAAGAGAAGCAGTCTGTTCCAACACTTCAATTCACTGTTCGAAGTGAATGGAGTGTTGCTTCACTTTCAAAATGCTGTACTTTCAGAGAAAATCACTTTCTTTTGAAAGTGCCTTAAGCTACTTACAAGCATTTTGTAGAAACTCAAATGAATTTCTCTGAAAGAGAAGAAGTCTGTCCCAACACTTCAATTCACTGTGCGAAGAGAATGGAGTGTTGCTTCACTTTCTAAATTCAGTACTTTCAGAGAAATTCACTTTCCTTTGAAAGTGAATTAAGCTAATTGGAAGCATTAACAAGAAACTCTCATGCATTTCTCTGAAAGAGAAGCCATCTGTTCCAACACTTCAATTCACTGTGCGAAGTGAATGGAGTGTTGCTTCACTTTCTAAATGCTGTCCTTTCAGAGAAAATCACTTTCCTTTGACAGTGCCATAAGCTACTTACAAGCATTCTCTAGCAACTCACATGCATTTCTCTGAAAGAGAAGCAGTCTGTTCCAACAATTCAATTCACTGTGCGAAGTGAATGGAGTGATGCTTCACTTTCTAAATGCTGTACTTTCAGAGAAAATCACTTTCCTTTCAAAGTACCTTAAGTTACTAACAAGCATTCACCAGCAACTCACATGAGTATCTCTGAAAGAGAAGCAGTCTGTTCCAATACTTCAATTCACTGTGCGAAGTTAATGTGTTGTTGTTTTACTTTCTAAAATCTGTACTTTCAGAGAAAATCACTTTCCTTTGAAAGTGCCTTAAGCTACTCACATGCATTTACCAGCAACTCACATGCATTTCTCTGAAAGGGAAGCAGTCTGTTCCAACACTTCAATTCACTGTGGGAAGTGAATGGAGTGTTACTTCACTTTCTAAATGCTCTCCTTTTAGAGAAAATCACCTTCTTTTGAAACTTCCTTAAGCTACTTACAAGCATTCACAAGAAACTGACATCTGCTTCTCTGAAAGAGAAGCAGTCAGTTCCAACACTTCAATTCACTGTGCGAAGTGCATGGAGTGTTTCTTCACTTTCTAAATGCTGTCCTTTCAGAGAAAATCACTTTCCTTTGAAAGTGCCTTAAGCTACTTACAAGCATTCACAAGAAACTCCCATGCATTTCTCTGAAAGAGAAGCAGTCAGTTCCAACACTTCAATTCACTGTGCGAAGTGAATGGAGTGTTGCTTCACTTTCTAAATGCTGTACTTTCAGAGAAAATCACATTGCTTTGAAAGTTCCTTAAGGTACTTACAATCATTCAATAGAAATTCACATGCGTTTTTCTGAAAGAGAAGCAGTCTGTTCCAACACTTCAATTCACTGTGCAAAGTGAATGGATTGTTACTTCACTTTGTAAATGCTGTAGTTACAGAGATAATCACTTTCTATTGAAACTGACTTAAGGTACTTACAAGCATTCACCAGCAAATCACATGCGTTTCTCTGAAAGAGAAGCATTCTTTTCCAACACTTCAATTCACTGTGCGAGGAGAATGGAGTGTTGCTTCACTTTCAAAGTGCTGTACTTTCAGAGAAAATCACTTTCCTTTGAAAGTGCCTTAAGCTACTTACAAGCATTCACCGGCAACTCACATGCATTTCTCTGAAAGAGAAGCAGTCTGTTTCAACACTTCAATTCACTGTGCGAAGTGAATGGAGTGTTGCGTCACTTTCAAAATGCTGTACTTTCAGAGAAAATCACTTTCCTTTGAATGTGCCTTAAGCTACTTACAAGCATTCACCAGCAACTCACATGAGTGTCTCTGAAAGAGAAGCAGTCTGTTCCAACTCTTCAATTCACTGTGCGAAGTGAATGGAGTGTTGCGTCACTTTCTAAATGCTGTACTTTCAGAGAAAATCACTTTCCTTTCAAAGTACCTTAAGCTACTTACAATCATTCGCCAGCAACTCACATGAGTTTCTCTGAAAGAGAAGCAGTCTGTTCCAACACTTCAATTCATTGTGCGAAGTGAATGTGTTGTTGTTTCACTTTCTAAATGCTGTACTTTCAGAGAAAATCACTTTCCTTTGAAAGTGCCTTAAGCTACTTACAAGCATTTTGTAGAAACTCAAATGCGTTTCTCTGAAAGAGAAGAAGTCGGTCCCAACATTTCCATTCACTGTTCGAAGAGAATGGAGTGTGGCTTCACTTTCTAAATTCTGTACTTTCAGAGAAAATCACTTTCCTTTGAAAGTGCCTTAAGCTAATTGGAAGCATTCTCAAGAAACTCTCATGCATTTCTCTGAAAGAGAAGCCGTCTGTTCCAACACTTCAATTCACTGTGCGAAGTGAATGGAGTGTTGCTTCACTTTCTAAATGCTGTCCTTTAAGAGAAAATCACTTTCCTTTGAAAGTGCCATAAGCTACTTACAAGCATTCACCGGCAATTCACATGAGTTTCTCTGAAAGGGAAGCAGTCTGTTCTAACACTTCAATTCACTGTGCGAAGTGAATGGAGTGTTGCTTCACTTTCTAAATCCTCTCCTTTTAGAGAAAATCACCTTCTTTTGAAACTTCCTTAAGCTACTTACAAGCATTCACAAGAAACTGACAATAGCTTCTCTGAAAGAGAAGCAGTCAGTTCCAACACTTCAATTCACTGTGCGAAGTGAATGGAGTGTTGCTTCACTTTCTAAATGCTGTCCTTTCAGAGAAAATCACTTTCCTTTGAAATAGCCTTAAGCTACTTACAAGCATTCACAAGAAACTGCCATGCATTTCTCTGAAAGAGAAGCAGTCAGTTCCAACACTTCAATTCACTGTGCGAAGTGAATGGAGTGTTGCTTCACTTTCTAAATGCTGTACTTTCAGAGAAAATCACATTCCTTTGAAAGTTCCTTAAGGTACTTACAAGAATTCAACAGAAATTGACATGCGTTTTTCTGAAAGAGAAGCAGTCTGTTCCAACTCTTCAATTCACTGTGCGAAGTGAATGGAGTGTTACGTCACTTTCAAAATTTTCTGTACTTTTAGAGAAAATCACTTTCCTTTGAAACTGCCTTAAGCGACTTACGAGCATTCACCAGCAACTCACATGAGTTTCTCTGAAAGAGAAGCAGTCTGTTCCAACACTTCAATTCACTGTGCGAAGTGAATGTGTTGTTGTTTCACTTTATAAATCCTGTATTTTCAGAGAAAATCACTCTTCTTTGAAAGTGCCTTAAGCTACTTACAAGCATTCACCAACAACTCTCATGCATTACTCTGAAAGAGAAGTAGTCTTTTCCAACACTTCAATTCACTGTGCGAAGTGAATGGAGTGTTGCTTCACTTTCTAAATGCTGTACTTTCAGAGAAAATCACTTTCCTTTGAAAGTGCCTTAAGCTACTTAAAACCATTCACGAGCAACTCACAATTATTTTTCTGAAAGAGAAGCAGTCTGTTCCAGCACTTCAATTCACTCTGCGAAGTGAATGGAGGGTTGCTTCACTTTCTAAATGCTGTACTTTCAGAGAAAATAACTTTCCTTTGAAACTGCCTTAAGCTACTTACAAGCATTCACCAGCAACTCACATGAGTTTCTCTGAAAGATTAGCAGTCTGTTCCAACACTTCAAATCACTGTGCGAAGTTAATGGAGTGTTGCTTCACTTTCTAAATGCTGTACTTTCAGAGAAAATCACTTCGCTTTGAATGTGCCTTAAGCTACTTGCAAGCATTCACCAGCAACTCACATGAGTGTCTCTGAAAGAGAAGCAGTCTGTTCCAACTCTTCAATTCACTGTGCGAAGTGAATGGAGTGTTGCGTCACTTTCTAAATGCTGTACTTTCAGAGAAAATCACTTTCCTCTCAAAGTACCTTAAGCTACTTACAAGCATTCACCAGCAACTCACATGAGTTTCTCTGAAAGAGAAGCAGTCTGTTCCAACACTTCAATTCATTGTGCGAAGTGAATGTGTTGTTGGTTCACTTTATAAATGCTCTCCTTTTAGAGAAAATCGCCTTCTTTTGAAACTTACTTAAGCTACTTACAAGCATTCACAAGAAACTGACATCTGCTTTTCTGAAAGGGAAGCAGTTTGTTCCAACACTACAATTCACTATGCGCAGTGAATGGAGTGTTGCTTCACTTTCTAAATGCTGTACTTTCAGAGAAAATCACTTTCCTTTGAAGCTGCCTTAAGCTACTTGCAAGCATTCTCTAGCAACTCACATGCATTTCTCTGAGAGAGAAGGAGTCTGTTCCAACATTTCAATTCACTGTGCGAAGTGAATGGAGTGTTGCTTCACTTTCTAAATACTGTGCTTTCAGAGAAAATCACTTTCCTTTGAATGTGCCTTAAACTACTTACAAGCATTCACCAGCAACTCAAATGAGTTTCTCTGAAAGAGAAGCAGTCTGTTCCAACACTTCAATTCACTGTGCGAATTGAATGGAGTGTTGCGTCACTTTGTAAATGATGTACTTTGAAAGAAAATCACTTTCCTTTGAAAGTGCCTTGAGCTACTTACAAGCATTCACCAGCAACTCACATGAGTTTCTCTGAAAGAGACGCAGTCTGTTCCAACACTTCAATTCATTGTGCGAAGTTAATGTGTTGTTGTTTCACTTTCTAAATGCTGTACTTTCAGAGAAAATCACTTTCCTTTGAAAGTGCCTTAAGCTACTTACAAGCATTCACCAACAACTCACATACATTTCTCTGAAAGAGAAGCAGTTTGTTCCAACACTTCAATTCACTGTGCGAAGTCAATGGAGTGTTGCTTCACTTTCTAAATGCTGTACTTTCAGAGAAAATCACTTTCCTTTGAAACTGCCTTAAACTACTTACAAGCATTCACCAGCAACTCACATGAGTTTTATGAAAGAGAAGCAGTCTGTTCCAACACTTCAATTCACTGTGCGAATTGAATGGATTGTTGCTTCACTTTCTCAATGCTGTACTTTCAGAGAAAATCACTTTCCTTTGAAGCTGCCTTAAGCTACTTGCAAGCATTCTCTAGCAACTCACATGCATTTCTCTGAAAGAGAAGGAGTCTGTTCCAACATTTCAATTCACTGTGCGAAGTGAATGGAGTGTTGCTTCACTTTCTCAATGCTGTACTTTCAGAGAAAAACCCTTTCCTTTGAAACTGCCTTAAGCTACTTACACGCATTCACCAGCAACTAACATGCGTTTCTCTGAAAGAGAAGCAGTCTGTTCAAACACTTGAATTGACTGTGCGAAGTGAATGGAGTGTTGCTTCACTTTCCAAATGCTGTACTTTCAGAGAAAAGCACTTTCCTTTGAAAGTGCCTTAAGTAACTTACAAGCATTCACCAGCAACTCACATGTGTTTCTCTGAAAGAAAAGCAGTCTGTTTCCACACTTCAATTCACTGTGCAAAGTGAATGGAGTGTTGATTAACTTTCTAAATGCTGTACTTTCAGAAAAAATCACTTTCCTTTGACACTGCCTTAAGCTACAGACAAGCATTCACCAGCATCTCACATGCATTTCTCTGAAAGAGAAGCAGTCTGTTCCAACACTTCAATTCACTGTGCGAAGTCAATGGAGTGTTACTTCACTTTCTAAATGCTGTAGTTGCAGAGAAAATCACGTTCAATTGAATGTGCCTTAAGTTACTTACAAGCATTCACAAGAAACTCACATGCGTTTCTCTGAAAGAGAAGCAGTCTTTTCCAACACATCAATTCACTGTGCAAAGTGAATGGAATGTTGATTCACTTTCTAAAAGCTGTACTTTCATAGAAAATCACTTTCCTTTGAAACTGCCTTAAGCTACTTACAAGCATTCACCAGCAACTCACATGAGTTTCTGAAAGAGAAGTAGTCTGTTCCAACACTTCAATTCACTGTGCGAAGTGAATGGAATGTTGATTCACTTTCTAAATGCTGTACTTTCAGAGAAAATCACTTTCCTTTGAAACTGCCTTAAGCTACTTACAAGCATTCACCAGGAACTCACATGAGTTTCTCTGAAAGAGAAGCAGTCTGTTCCAACACTTCAAATCACTGTGCGAAGTGACTGGAGTGTTACTTCACTTTCTAAATGCTGTACTTTCAGAGAAAATCACTTTCCTTTGAAACAGCCTTAAGCTACTTACAAGCATTCACCAGCAACTCACATGAGTTTCTCTGAAAGAGAAGCAGTCTGTTCCAACTCCTAAATTCACTGTGCAAAGAGAATGGAGTGTTGCGTCCCTTTTTAAATGCTGTACTTTCAGAGAAAATCTCTTTCCTTTCAAACTACCTTAAGCTACTTACAAGCATTCACCAGCAACTCACATGACTTTCCCTGAAAGAGAAGCAGTCTGTTCCAACACTTCAATTTATTGTGCGAAGTGAATGTGTTGTTGTTTCACTTTCTAAATGCTGTACGTTCAGAGAAAAACACTTTCCTTTGAAACTGCCTTAAGCTACTTACAAGCATTCACCAGCAACTCACATACATTTGTCTGAAAGAGCAGTCTCTTCCAACACTTCATTACACTGTGCGAAGTGAATGGAGTGTTGGTTAACTTTCTAAATGGTGTACTTTCAGAGAAAATCACTTTCCTTTGAAACTGTCTTAAGCTACTTTCAAGCATTCACCAGCAACTCACATGACTTTCCCTGAAAGGGAAGCAGTCTGTTCCAACACTTCAATTCACTGTGCAATGTGAATGGAGTGTTGCTTCACTTTCTAAATGCTGTACTTTCAGAGAGAATCACTTTCCTTTGAAACTGCCTTAAACTACTTACAAGCATTCACCAGCAACTCATATGCTTTTCTCTGAAAGAGAAGCAGTCTGTTCCAACACTTCAATTCACTGTGCGAAGGGAATGGAGAGTTGTTTCACTTTCTAAATGCTGTACTTTCAGAGCAAATAACTTTCCTTTAAAGTGCCTTAAGCTACTTACAAGCATTCACGAGCAACTCAGAATCATTTTTCTGAAAGAGAAGCAGTCTGTTCCAACCCTTCAATTCACTGTGCGAAGTGTATGGAGGGTTGCTTCACTTTTTAAATGCTGTACTTTCAGAGAAAATCACTTTCCTTTGAAAGTGCCTTAAGCTACTTACAAGCATTCACCAGGAACTCACATGAGTTTCTCTGAAAGAGAAGCAGTCTGTTCCAACACTTCAATTCACTGTGCGAAGTGAATGTGTTGTTGTTTCACTTTCTAAATGCTGTACTTTCAGAGAAAATCACTTTCCTTTGAAACTGCCTTAAGCTTCTTACAAGTATTCACCAGCACCTCACATGCATTTCTCTGAAAAAAAGCAGTCTGTTCCAACACTTCAATTCACTGTGCAAAGTGAATGGATTGTTGATTCACTTTGTAAATGCTGTAGTTACAGAGATAATCACTTTCTATTGAAACTGACTTAAGGTACTTACAAGCATTCACCAGCAAATCACATGCATTTCTCTGAAAGAGAAGCATTCTTTACCAACACTTCAATTCACTGTGCGAGGTGAATGGAGTGTTGCTTCACTTTCTAAGTGCAGTACTTTCAGAGAAAATCACTTCCTTTTGAAACTGTTTAAGCTACTTACAAACATTCACCACCAAATCGCATGCGTTTCTCTGAAAGAGAAGCAGTCTGTTCCAACACTTCAATTCACTGTGCGAAGTGAATGGAGTGTTGCTTCACTTTCTACGTGCTGTACTTTCAGAGAAAATCACTTTCTTTGAAAGTGGCTTAAGCTACTTACAAGCATTCACCAGCAACTCACATGAGTTTCTCTGAAAGAGAAGTAGTCTGTTCCAACACTCCAATTCACTGGGCAAAGTGAATGGAGTGTTGATTCAATTTCTAAATGCTGAACTTTCAGAGAAAATCACTTTCCTTTGAAAGTGCCTTAAGCTACTAACAAGCATTCACCAGCAACTCACATGGGTTTCTCTGAAATAGAAGCAGTCTGTTCCAACACTTCAATTCACTGTGCGAAGTGAATGGATAGTTGCTTCACTTTCTAAATGCTGTACTTTCAGAGAAAATCACTTTCCTTTGAAACTGTCTTAAGCTACTTGCAACCATTCTCCAGCAACTCACATGCATTTCTCTGAAAGAGAAGGAGTCTGTTGAACATTTCAATTCACTGTGCAAAGTGAATGGAGTGTTGCTTCACTTTCTAAATGCTCTTCTTTCAGAGAAAATCACTTTCTTTGAAAGTGCCTTAAGCTAATTAAAAGCATTCACCAGCAACTCACATGCATTTCTCTGAAAGAGAAGCAGTCTGTTCCAACACTTCAATTCACTGTGCGAAGTGAATGGAGTGTTGCTTCACTTTCTAAATGCTGTACTTTCAGAGAAAATCGCTTTCCTTTTAAAGTGTCTTAATCTAATTACAAACATTCACAAGAAACTCACATGCATTTCATGAAGAAAAGCAGTCTGTTCCAACACTTCAATTCACTGTGCGAATTGAATGGATTGTTGCTTCACTTTCTCAATGCTGTACTTTCAGAGAAAATCACTTTCCTTTGAAGCTGCCTTAAGCTACTTGCAAGCATTCTCTAGCAACTCACATGCATTTCTCTGAGAGAGAAGGAGTCTGTTCCAACATTTCAATTCACTGTGCGAAGTGAATGGAGTGTTGCTTCACTTTCTAAATACTGTGCTTTCAGAGAAAATCACTTTCCTTTGAATGTGCCTTAAACTACTTACAAGCATTCACCAGCAACTCAAATGAGTTTCTCTGAAAGAGAAGCAGTCTGTTCCAACACTTCAATTCACTGTGCGAAGTGAAAGGAGTGTTGCGTCACTTTGTAAATGATGTACTTTGAAAGAAAATCACTTTCCTTTGAAAGTGCCTTGAGCTACTTACAAGCATTCACCAGCAACTCACATGAGTTTCTCTGAAAGAGACGCAGTCTGTTCCAACACTTCAATTCATTGTGCGAAGTTAATGTGTTGTTGTTTCACTTTCTAAATGCTGTACTTTCATAGAAAATCACTTTCCTTTGAAAGTGCCTTAAGCTACTTACAAGCATTCACCAACAACTCACATACATTTCTCTGAAAGAGAAGCAGTTTGTTCCAACACTTCAATTCACTGTGCGAAATGAATGGAGTGTTGCTTCACTTTCTAAATGCTGTACTTTCAGAGAAAATCACTTTCCTTTGAAACTGCCTTAAGCTACTTACAAGCATTCACCAGCAACTCACATGAGTTTTATGAAAGAGAAGCAGTCTGTTCCAACACTTCAATTCACTGTGCGAATTGAATGGATTGTTGCTTCACTTTCTCAATGCTGTACTTTCAGAGAAAATCACTTTCCTTTGAAGCTGCCTTAAGCTACTTGCAAGCATTCTCTAGCAACTCACATGCATTTCTCTGAAAGAGAAGGAGTCTGTTCCAACATTTCAATTCACTGTGCGAAGTGAATGGAGTGTTGCTTCACTTTCTCAATGCTGTACTTTCAGAGAAAAACCCTTTCCTTTGAAACTGCCTTAAGCTACTTACACGCATTCACCAGCAACTAACATGCGTTTCTCTGAAAGAGAAGCAGTCTGTTCAAACACTTGAATTGACTGTGCGAAGTGAATGGAGTGTTGCTTCACTTTCCAAATGCTGTACTTTCAGAGAAAAGCACTTTCCTTTGAAAGTGCCTTAAGTAACTTACAAGCATTCACCAGCAACTCACATGTGTTTCTCTGAAAGAAAAGCAGTCTGTTTCCACACTTCAATTCACTGTGCAAAGTGAATGGAGTGTTGATTAACTTTCTAAATGCTGTACTTTCAGAAAAAATCACTTTCCTTTGACACTGCCTTAAGCTACAGACAAGCATTCACCAGCATCTCACATGCATTTCTCTGAAAGAGAAGCAGTCTGTTCCAACACTTCAATTCACTGTGCGAAGTCAATGGAGTGTTACTTCACTTTCTAAATGCTGTAGTTGCAGAGAAAATCACGTTCAATTGAATGTGCCTTAAGTTACTTACAAGCATTCACAAGAAACTCACATGCGTTTCTCTGAAAGAGAAGCAGTCTTTTCCAACACATCAATTCACTGTGCAAAGTGAATGGAATGTTGATTCACTTTCTAAAAGCTGTACTTTCATAGAAAATCACTTTCCTTTGAAACTGCCTTAAGCTACTTACAAGCATTCACCAGCAACTCACATGAGTTTCTGAAAGAGAAGTAGTCTGTTCCAACACTTCAATTCACTGTGCGAAGTGAATGGAATGTTGATTCACTTTCTAAATGCTGTACTTTCAGAGAAAATCACTTTCCTTTGAAACTGCCTTAAGCTACTTACAAGCATTCACCAGGAACTCACATGAGTTTCTCTGAAAGAGAAGCAGTCTGTTCCAACACTTCAATTCACTGTGCGAAGTGACTGGAGTGTTACTTCACTTTCTAAATGCTGTACTTTCAGAGAAAATCACTTTCCTTTGATACTTCCTTAAGCTATTTACATGCGTTCACAAGAAACTCACATGCGTTTCTCTGAAAGAGAAGCAGTCTGTTCCAACATTTCAATTCACAGTGCGAAGTGAATGGAGTGTTGCTTCATTTTCTAAATGCTGTACTTTCAGAGAAAATCACTTTCCTTTGAAAGTTTCTTAAGCTACCTACAAGCATTCACCAGCAACTCACATGAGTTTCTCTGAAAGAGACGCAGTCTGTTCCAACACTTCAATTCACAGTGCAAAGGGAATGGAGTGTTGCTTCACTTTCTAAATGCTGTACTTTCAGAGAAAATCACTTTCCTTTGAAACAGCCTTAAGCTACTTACAAGCATTCACCAGCAACTCACATGAGTTTCTCTGAAAGAGAAGCAGTCTGTTCCAACTCCTAAATTCACTGTGCAAAGAGAATGGAGTGTTGCGTCCCTTTTTAAATGCTGTACTTTCAGAGAAAATCTCTTTCCTTTCAAACTACCTTAAGCTACTTACAAGCATTCACCAGCAACACACATGACTTTCCCTGAAAGAGAAGCAGTCTGTTCCAACACTTCAATTTATTGTGCGAAGTGAATGTGTTGTTGTTTCACTTTCTAAATGCTGTACGTTCAGAGAAAAACACTTTCCTTTGAAACTGCCTTAAGCTACTTACAAGCATTCACCAGCAACTCACATACATTTGTCTGAAAGAGCAGTCTGTTCCAACACTTCATTACACTGTGCGAAGTGAATGGAGTGTTGGTTAACTTTCTAAATGGTGTACTTTCAGAGAAAATCACTTTCCTTTGAAACTGTCTTAAGCTACTTTCAAGCATTCACCAGCAACTCACATGACTTTCCCTGAAAGGGAAGCAGTCTGTTCCAACACTTCAATTCACTGTGCAAAGTGAATGGAGTGTTGCTTCACTTTCTAAATACTGTGCTTTCAGAGAAAATCACTTTCCTTTGAATGTGCCTTAAACTACTTACAAGCATTCACCAGCAACTCAAATGAGTTTCTCTGAAAGAGAAGCAGTCTGTTCCAACACTTCAATTCACTGTGCGAAGTGAATGGAGTGTTGCGTCACTTTGTAAATGATGTACTTTGAGAGAAAATCACTTTCCTTTGAAAGTGCCTTGAGCTACTTACAAGCATTCACCAGCAACTCACATGAGTTTCTCTGAAAGAGACGCAGTCTGTTCCAACACTTCAATTCATTGTGTGAAGTTAATGTGTTGTTGTTTCACTTTCTAAATGCTGTACTTTCAGAGAAAATCACTTTCCTTTGAAAGTGCCTTAAGCTACTTACAAGCATTCACCAACAACTCACATACATTTCTCTGAAAGAGAAGCAGTTTGTTCCAACACTTCAATTCACTGTGCGAAATGAATGGAGTGTTGCTTCACTTTCTAAATGCTGTACTTTCAGAGAAAATCACTTTCCTTTGAAACTGCCTTAAGCTACTTACAAGCATTCACCAGCAACTCACATGAGATTTATGAAAGAGAAGCAGTCTGTTCCAACACTTCAATTCACTGTGCGAATTGAATGAATTGTTGCTTCACTTTCTCAATGCTGTACTTTCAGAGAAAATCACTTTCCTTTGAAGCTGCCTTAAGCTACTTGCAAGCATTCTCTAGCAACTCACATGCATTTCTCTGAAAGAGAAGGAGTCTGTTCCAACATTTCAATTCACTGTGCGAAGTGAATGGAGTGTTGCTTCACTTTCTCAATGCTGTACTTTCAGAGAAAAACCCTTTCCTTTGAAACTGCCTTAACCTACTTACACGCATTCACCAGCAACTAACATGCGTTTCTCTGAAAGAGAAGCAGTCTGTTCAAACACTTGAATTGACTGTGCGAAGTGAATGGAGTGTTGCTTCACTTTCCAAATGCTGTACTTTCAGAGAAAAGCACTTTCCTTTGAAAGTACCTTAAGTAACTTACAAGCATTCACCAGCAACTCACATGAGTTTCTCTGAAAGAAAAGCAGTCTGTTTCCACACTTCAATTCACTGTGCAAAGTGAATGGAGTGTTGATTAACTTTCTAAATGCTGTACTTTCAGAAAAAATCACTTTCCTTTGACACTGCCTTAAGCTACAGACAAGCATTCACCAGCATCTCACATGCATTTCTCTGAAAGAGAAGCAGTCTGTTCCAACACTTCAATTCACTGTGCGAAGTAAATGGAGTGTTGCTTCACTTTCTAAATGCTCTCCTTTGAGAGAAAATCGCTCTCTTTTGAAACTGCCTGAAGCGACTTACAAGCAGTCACAAGAAACTCACATCTGTTTCCCTGAAAGAGAAACAGTCTGTTGCAACACTTCAATTTTCTGTGCGAAGTGAATGGAGTGTTGCTCCACTTTCTAAATGCTGTAATTTCAGAGAAAATCACATTCCTTTGAAAGTGCCTTAAGGTACTTACAAGCATTCAACAGAAATTCACATGCGTTTTTCTGAAAGAGAAGCAGTCTGTTCCAACACTTCAATTCACTGTGCAAAGTGAATGGAGTGTTGCTTCACTTTCAAAATGCTGTACTTTCAGAGAAAATCACTTTCCTTTAAAACTGCCTTAAGCGACTTACAAGCATTCACCAGCAACTCACATGAGTTTCTCTGAAAGAGAAGCAGTCTGTTCCAACACTTCAATTCACTGTGCGAAGTGAATGTGTTGTTGTTTCACTTTATAAATCCTGTACTTTCAGAGAAAATCACTCTTCTTTGAAAGTGCCTTAAGCTACTTACAAGCATTCACCAACTACTCTCATGCATTACTCTGAAAGAGAAGTAGTCTGTTCCAACACTTCAATTCACTGTGCGAAGTGAATGGAGTGTTGCTTCACTTTCTAAATGCTGTACTTTCAGAGAAAATCACTGTCCTTTGTAACTGCCTTAAGCTACTTACAAGCATTCACCAGCAACTCACATGCATTTCTCTGAAAGAGAAGCAGTCTGTTCCAACACTTCAATTCACTGTTCGAAGTGAATGGAGTGTTGCTTCACTTTCAAAATGCTGTACTTTCAGAGAAAATCACTTTCCTTTGAAAGTGCCTTAAGCTACTTACAAGTATTTTGTAGAAACTCAAATGAATTTCTCTGAAAGAGAAGAAGTCTGTCCCAACACTTCAATTCACTGTGCGAAGAGAATGGAGTGTTGCTTCACTTTCTAAATTCAGTACTTTCAGAGAAATTCACTTTCCTTTGAAAGTGAATTAAGCTAATTGGAAGCATTAACAAGAAACTCTCATGCATTTCTCTGAAAGAGAAGCCATCTGTTCCAACACTTCAATTCACTGTGCGAAGTGAATGGAGTGTTGCTTCACTTTCTAAATGCTGTCCTTTCAGAGAAAATCACTTTCCTTTGACAGTGCCATAAGCTACTTACAAGCATTCTCTAGCAACTCACATGCATTTCTCTGAAAGAGAAGCAGTCTGTTCCAACAATTCAATTCACTGTGCGAAGTGAATGGAGTGATGCTTCACTTTCTAAATGCTGTACTTTCAGAGAAAATCACTTTCCTTTCAAAGTACCTTAAGTTACTAACAAGCATTCACCAGCAACTCACATGAGTATCTCTGAAAGAGAAGCAGTCTGTTCCAATACTTCAATTCACTGTGCGAAGTTAATGTGTTGTTGTTTTACTTTCTAAAATCTGTACTTTCAGAGAAAATCACTTTCCTTTGAAAGTGCCTTAAGCTACTCACATGCATTTACCAGCAACTCACATGCATTTCTCTGAAAGGGAAGCAGTCTGTTCCAACACTTCAATTCACTGTGGGAAGTGAATGGAGTGTTACTTCACTTTCTAAATGCTCTCCTTTTAGAGAAAATCACCTTCTTTTGAAACTTCCTTAAGCTACTTACAAGCATTCACAAGAAACTGACATCTGCTTCTCTGAAAGAGAAGCAGTCATTTCCAACACTTCAATTCACTGTGCGAAGTGCATGGAGTGTTGCTTCACTTTCTAAATGCTGTCCTTTCAGAGAAAATCACTTTCCTTTGAAAGTGCCTTAAGCTACTTACAAGCATTCACAAGAAACTCCCATGCATTTCTCTGAAAGAGAAGCAGTCAGTTCCAACACTTCAATTCACTGTGCGAAGTGAATGGAGTGTTGCTTCACTTTCTAAATGCTGTACTTTCAGAGAAAATCACATTGCTTTGAAAGTTCCTTAAGGTACTTACAACCATTCAATAGAAATTCACATGCGTTTTTCTGAAAGAGAAGCAGTCTGTTCCAACACTTCAATTCACTGTGCAAAGTGAATGGATTGTTACTTCACTTTGTAAATGCTGTAGTTACAGAGATAATCACTTTCTATTGAAACTGACTTAAGGTACTTACAAGCATTCACCAGCAAATCACATGCGTTTCTCTGAAAGAGAAGCATTCTTTTCCAACACTTCAATTCACTGTGCGAGGAGAATGGAGTGTTGCTTCACTTTCAAAGTGCTGTACTTTCAGAGAAAATCACTTTCCTTTGAAAGTGCCTTAAGCTACTTACAAGCATTCACCGGCAACTCACATGCATTTCTCTGAAAGAGAAGCAGTCTGTTTCAACACTTCAATTCACTGTGCGAAGTGAATGGAGTGTTGCGTCACTTTCAAAATGCTGTACTTTCAGAGAAAATCACTTTCCTTTGAATGTGCCTTAAGCTACTTACAAGCATTCACCAGCAACTCACATGAGTGTCTCTGAAAGAGAAGCAGTCTGTTCCAACTCTTCAATTCACTGTGCGAAGTGAATGGAGTGTTGCGTCACTTTCTAAATGCTGTACTTTCAGAGAAAATCACTTTCCTTTCAAAGTACCTTAAGCTACTTACAATCATTCGCCAGCAACTCACATGAGTTTCTCTGAAAGAGAAGCAGTCTGTTCCAACACTTCAATTCATTGTGCGAAGTGAATGTGTTGTTGTTTCACTTTCTAAATGCTGTACTTTCAGAGAAAATCACTTTCCTTTGAAAGTGCCTTAAGCTACTTACAAGCATTTTGTAGAAACTCAAATGCGTTTCTCTGAAAGAGAAGAAGTCGGTCCCAACATTTCCATTCACTGTTCGAAGAGAATGGAGTGTGGCTTCACTTTCTAAATTCTGTACTTTCAGAGAAAATCACTTTCCTTTGAAAGTGCCTTAAGCTAATTGGAAGCATTCTCAAGAAACTCTCATGCATTTCTCTGAAAGAGAAGCCGTCTGTTCCAACACTTCAATTCACTGTGCGAAGTGAATGGAGTGTTGCTTCACTTTCTAAGTGCTGTCCTTTAAGAGAAAATCACTTTCCTTTGAAAGTGCCATAAGCTACTTACAAGCATTCACCGGCAATTCACATGAGTTTCTCTGAAAGGGAAGCAGTCTGTTCTAACACTTCAATTCACTGTGCGAAGTGAATGGAGTGTTGCTTCACTTTCTAAATCCTCTCCTTTTAGAGAAAATCACCTTCTTTTGAAACTTCCTTAAGCTACTTACAAGCATTCACAAGAAACTGACATCTGCTTCTCTGAAAGAGAAGCAGTCAGTTCCAACACTTCAATTCACTGTGCGAAGTGAATGGAGTGTTGCTTCACTTTCTAAATGCTGTCCTTTCAGAGAAAATCACTTTCCTTTGAAATAGCCTTAAGCTACTTACAAGCATTCACAAGAAACTGCCATGCATTTCTCTGAAAGAGAAGCAGTCAGTTCCAACACTTCAATTCACTGTGCGAAGTGAATGGAGTGTTGCTTCACTTTCTAAGTGCTGTCCTTTAAGAGAAAATCACTTTCCTTTGAAAGTGCCATAAGCTACTTACAAGCATTCACCAGCAACTCACATGAGTTTCTCTGAAAGAGAAGCAGTCTGTTCCAACACTTCAATTCACTGTGCGAAGTGAATGTGTTGTTGTTTCACTTTATAAATCCTGTACTTTCAGAGAAAATCACTCTTCTTTGAAAGTGCCTTAAGCTACTTACAAGCATTAACCAACTACTCTCATGCATTACTCTGAAAGAGAAGTAGTCTGTTCCAACACTTCAATTCACTGTGCGAAGTGAATGGAGTGTTGCTTCACTTTCTAAATGCTGTACTTACAGAGAAAATCACTGTCCTTTGTAACTGCCTTAAGCTACTTACAAGCATTCACCAGCAACTCACATGCATTTCTCTGAAAGAGAAGCAGTCTGTTCCAACACTTCAATTCACTGTTCGAAGTGAATGGAGTGTTGCTTCACTTTCAAAATGCTGTACTTTCAGAGAAAATCACTTTCCTTTGAAAGTGCCTTAAGCTACTTACAAGCATTTTGTAGAAACTCAAATGAATTTCTCTGAAAGAGAAGAAGTCTGTCCCAACACTTCAATTCACTGTGCGAAGAGAATGGAGTGTTGCTTCACTTTCTAAATATAGTACTTTCAGAGAAATTCACTTTCCTTTGAAAGTGAATTAAGCTAATTGGAAGCATTAACAAGAAACTCTCATGCATTTCTCTGAAAGAGAAGCCATCTGTTCCAACACTTCAATTCACTGTGCGAAGTGAATGGAGTGTTGCTTCACTTTCTAAATGCTGTCCTTTCAGAGAAAATCACTTTCCTTTGACAGTGCCATAAGCTACTTACAAGCATTCTCTAGCAACTCACATGCATTTCTCTGAAAGAGAAGCAGTCTGTTCCAACAATTCAATTCACTGTGCGAAGTGAATGGAGTGATGCTTCACTTTCTAAATGCTGTACTTTCAGAGAAAATCACTTTCCTTTCAAAGTACCTTAAGTTACTAACAAGCATTCACCAGCAACTCACATGAGTATCTCTGAAAGAGAAGCAGTCGGTTCCAATACTTCAATTCACTGTGCGAAGTTAATGTGTTGTTGTTTTACTTTCTAAAATCTGTACTTTCAGAGAAAATCACTTTCCTTTGAAAGTGCCTTAAGCTACTCACATGCATTTACCAGCAACTCACATGCATTTCTCTGAAAGGGAAGCAGTCTGTTCCAACACTTCAATTCACTGTGGGAAGTGAATGGAGTGTTACTTCACTTTCTAAATGCTCTCCTTTTAGAGAAAATCACCTTCTTTTGAAACTTCCTTAAGCTACTTACAAGCATTCACAAGAAACTGACATTTGCTTCTCTGAAAGAGAAGCAGTCAGTTCCAACACTTCAATTCACTGTGCGAAGTGCATGGAGTGTTGCTTCACTTTCTAAATGCTGTCCTTTCAGAGAAAATCACTTTCCTTTGAAAGTGCCTTAAGCTACTTACAAGCATTCACAAGAAACTCCCATGCATTTCTCTGAAAGAGAAGCAGTCAGTTCCAACACTTCAATTCACTGTGCGAAGTGAATGGAGTGTTGCTTCACTTTCTAAATGCTGTACTTTCAGAGAAAATCACATTGCTTTGAAAGTTCCTTAAGGTACTTACAACCATTCAATAGAAATTCACATGCGTTTTTCTGAAAGAGAAGCAGTCTGTTCCAACACTTCAATTCACTGTGCAAAGTGAATGGATTGTTACTTCACTTTGTAAATGCTGTAGTTACAGAGATAATCACTTTCTATTGAAACTGACTTAAGGTACTTACAAGCATTCACCAGCAAATCACATGCGTTTCTCTGAAAGAGAAGCATTCTTTTCCAACACTTCAATTCACTGTGCGATGAGAATGGAGTGTTGCTTCACTTTCAAAGTGCTGTACTTTCAGAGAAAATCACTTTCCTTTGAAAGTGCCTTAAGCTACTTACAAGCATTCACCGGCAACTCACATGCATTTCTCTGAAAGAGAAGCAGTCTGTTTCAACACTTCAATTCACTGTGCGAAGTGAATGGAGTGTTGCGTCACTTTCAAAATGCTGTACTTTCAGAGAAAATCACTTTCCTTTGAATGTGCCTTAAGCTACTTACAAGCATTCACCAGCAACTCACATGAGTGTCTCTGAAAGAGAAGCAGTCTGTTCCAACTCTTCAATTCACTGTGCGAAGTGAATGGAGTGTTGCGTCACTTTCTAAATGCTGTACTTTCAGAGAAAATCACTTTCCTTTCAAAGTACCTTAAGCTACTTACAATCATTCGCCAGCAACTCACATGAGTTTCTCTGAAAGAGAAGCAGTCTGTTCCAACACTTCAATTCATTGTGCGAAGTGAATGTGTTGTTGTTTCACTTTCTAAATGCTGTACTTTCAGAGAAAATCACTTTCCTTTGAAAGTGCCTTAAGCTACTTACAAGCATTTTGTAGAAACTCAAATGCGTTTCTCTGAAAGAGAAGAAGTCGGTCCCAACATTTCCATTCACTGTTCGAAGAGAATGGAGTGTGGCTTCACTTTCTAAATTCTGTACTTTCAGAGAAAATCACTTTCCTTTGAAAGTGCCTTAAGCTAATTGGAAGCATTCTCAAGAAACTCTCATGCATTTCTCTGAAAGAGAAGCCGTCTGTTCCAACACTTCAATTCACTGTGCGAAGTGAATGGAGTGTTGCTTCACTTTCTAAGTGCTGTCCTTTAAGAGAAAATCACTTTCCTTTGAAAGTGCCATAAGCTACTTACAAGCATTCACCGGCAATTCACATGAGTTTCTCTGAAAGGGAAGCAGTCTGTTCTAACACTTCAATTCACTGTGCGAAGTGAATGGAGTGTTGCTTCACTTTCTAAATCCTCTCCTTTTAGAGAAAATCACCTTCTTTTGAAACTTCCTTAAGCTACTTACAAGCATTCACAAGAAACTGACATCTGCTTCTCTGAAAGAGAAGCAGTCAGTTCCAACACTTCAATTCACTGTGCGAAGTGAATGGAGTGTTGCTTCACTTTCTAAATGCTGTCCTTTCAGAGAAAATCACTTTCCTTTGAAATAGCCTTAAGCTGCTTACAAGCATTCACAAGAAACTGCCATGCATTTCTCTGAAAGAGAAGCAGTCAGTTCCAACACTTCAATTCACTGTGCGAAGTGAATGGAGTGTTGCTTCACTTTCTAAATGCTGTACTTTCAGAGAAAATCACATTCCTTTGAAAGTTCCTTAAGGTACTTACAAGAATTCAACAGAAATTGACATGCGTTTTTCTGAAAGAGAAGCAGTCTGTTCCAACACTTCAATTCACTGTGCAAAGTGAATGGAGTGTTCCTTCACTTTCAAAATGCTGTACTTTCAGAGAAAATCACTTTCCTTTGAAACTGCCTTAAACTTCTTACAAGCATTCACCAGCAACTCACATGAGTTTCTCTGAAAGAGAAGCAGTCTGTTCCAACTCTTCAATTCACTGTGAGAAGTGGATGGAGTGTTGCGTCGCTTTCTAAATGCTGTAATTTCAGAGAAAATCACTTTCCTTTGAAACTGCCTAAGCGACTTACAAGCATTCACCAGCATCTCACATGAGTTTCTCTGAAAGAGAAGCAGTCTGTTCCAACACTTCAATTCACTGTGCGAAGTGAATGGAGTGTTGCTTCACTTTCTAAATGCTCTCCTTTGAGAGAATATCACTCTCTTTTGAAACTGCCTGAAGCGACTTACAAGCAGTCACAAGAAACTCACATCTGTTTCCCTGAAAGAGAAACAGTCTGTTGCAACACTTCAATTTTCTGTGCGAAGTGAATGTAGTGTTGCGCCACTTTCTAAATGCTGTCCTTTCAGAGAAAATCACTTTCCTTTGAAAGGGCATTAAGGTACTTACAACCATTCAACAGAAATTCACATGCGTTTTTCTGAAAGAGAAGCAGTCTGTTCCAACACTTCAATTCACTGTGTGAAGTGAATGGAGTGTTGCTTCACTTTCAAAATGCTGTATTTTCAGAGAAAATCACTTTCCTTTGAAACTTCCTTAAACTACTTACAAGCATTCACCAGCAATTCACATGAGTTTCTCTGAAAGAGAAGCAGTCTGTTCCAACTCTTCAATTCACTGTGCGAAGTGAATGGAGTGTTACGTCACTTTCAAAATTTTCTGTACTTTTAGAGAAAATCACTTTCCTTTGAAACTGCCTTAAGCGACTTACGAGCATTCACCAGCAACTCACATGAGTTTCTCTGAAAGAGAAGCAGTCTGTTCCAACACTTCAATTCACTGTGCGAAGTGAATGTGTTGTTGTTTCACTTTATAAATCCTGTATTTTCAGAGAAAATCACTCTTCTTTGAAAGTGCCTTAAGCTACTTACAAGCATTCACCAACAACTCTCATGCATACTCTGAAAGAGAAGTAGTCTTTTCCAACACTTCAATTCACTGTGCGAAGTGAATGGAGTGTTGCTTCACTTTCTAAATGCTGTACTTTCAGAGAAAATCACTTTCCTTTGAAAGTGCCTTTAAGCTACTTAAAACCATTCACGAGCAACTCACAATTATTTTTCTGAAAGAGAAGCAGTCTGTTCCAGCACTTCAATTCACTCTGCGAAGTGAATGGAGGGTTGCTTCACTTTCTAAATGCTGTACTTTCAGAGAAAATAACTTTCCTTTGAAACTGCCTTAAGCTACTTACAAGCATTCACCAGCAACTCACATGAGTTTCTCTGAAAGATTAGCAGTCTGTTCCAACACTTCAAATCACTGTGCGAAGTTAATGGAGTGTTGCTTCACTTTCTAAATGCTGTACTTTCAGAGAAAATCACTTCGCTTTGAATGTGCCTTAAGCTACTTGCAAGCATTCACCAGCAACTCACATGAGTGTCTCTGAAAGAGAAGCAGTCTGTTCCAACTCTTCAATTCACTGTGCGAAGTGAATGGAGTGTTGCGTCACTTTCTAAATGCTGTACTTTCAGAGAAAATCACTTTCCTCTCAAAGTACCTTAAGCTACTTACAAGCATTCACCAGCAACTCACATGAGTTTCTCTGAAAGAGAAGCAGTCTGTTCCAACACTTCAATTCATTGTGCGAAGTGAATGTGTTGTTGGTTCACTTTATAAATGCTCTCCTTTTAGAGAAAATCACCTTCTTTTGAAACTTCCTTAAGCTACTTACAAGCATTCACAAGAAACTGACATCTGCTTTTCTGAAAGGGAAGCAGTTTGTTCCAACACTACAATTCACTATGCGCAGTGAATGGAGTGTTGCTTCACTTTCTAAATGCTGTACTTTCAGAGAAAATCACATTCCTTGAAAGTGCCTTAAGCTACTTACAAGAATTCAACAGAAATTCACATGTGTTTTTCTGAAAGAGAAGCAGTCTGTTCCAACACTTCAATTCAATCTGCGAAGTGAATGGAGGGTTGCTTCACTTTCTAAATGCTGTACTTTCAGAGAAAATAACTTTCCTTTGAAACTGCCTTAAGCTACTTACAAGCATTCACCAGCAACTCACATGAGTTTCTCTGAAAGATTAGCAGTCTGTTCCAACACTTCAAATCACTGTGCGAAGTCAATGGAGTGTTGCTTCACTTTCTAAATGCTGTACTTTCAGAGAAAATCACTTCCCTTTGAATGTGCCTTAAGCTACTTACAAGCATTCACCAGCAACTCACATGAGTGTCTCTGAAAGAGAAGCAGTCTGTTCCAACTCTTCAATTCACTGTGCGAAGTGAATGGAGTGTTGCGTCACTTTCTAAATGCTGTACTTTCAGAGAAAATCACTTTCCTTTCAAAGTACCTTAAGCTACTTACAAGCATTCACCAGCAACTCACATGAGTTTCTCTGAAAGAGAAGCAGTCTGTTCCAGCACTTCAACTCATTGTGCGAAGTGAATGTGTTGTTGTTTCACTTTCTAAATGTTGTACTTTCAGAGAAAATCACTTTCTCTTAAGCTACTTACAAGTATTCACCAGCAACTCACATGCATTTCTCTGAAAAAAAGCAGTCTGTTTCAACACTTCAATTCACTGTGCAAAGTGAATGGAGTGTTGCTTCACTTTCGAAGTGCTGTACTTTCAGAGAAAATCACTTCCTTTTGAAACTGCCTTAAGCTACTTACAAGCATTCACCAGCAAATCGCATGCGTTTCTCTGAAAGAGAAGCAGTCTGTTCCAACACTTCAATTCACTGTGCGAAGTGAATGGAGTGTTGCTTCACTTTCTAAGTGCTGTACTTTCAAAGAAAATCACTTTGCTTTGAAAGTGCCTTAAGCTACTTACAAGCATTCACAAGAAAATCACATCTGTTTTTCTGAAAGAGAAACAGGCTGTTCCAACACTTCAATTCACTGTGCGAAGTGAATAGAGTGTTCCTTCACATTCTAAATGCTGTAGTTTTAGAGAAAATCACTTTCCTTTGAAAGTGCCTTAAGCTACATACAAGAATTCAACAGAAATTCACATGCGTTTTTCTGAAAGAGAAGCAGTCTGTTCCAACACTTCAATTCAATCTGCGAAGTGAGTGGAGGGTTGCTTCACTTTCTTAATGCTGTACTTTCAGAGAAAATAACTTTCCTTTGAAACTGCCTTAAGCTACTTACAAGCATTCACCAGCAACTCACATGAGTTTCTCTGAAAGATTAGCAGTCTGTTCCAACACTTCAAATCACTGTGCGAAGTCAATGGAGTGTTGCTTCACTTTCTAAATGCTGTACTTTCAGAGAAAATCACTTCCCTTTGAATGTGCCTTAACCTACTTACAAGCATTCACCAGCAACTCACATGAGTGTCTCTGAAAGAGAAGCAGTCTGTTCCAACTCTTCAATTCACTGTGCGAAGTGAATGGAGTGTTGCGTCACTTTCTAAATGCTGTACTTTCAGAGAAAATCACTTTCCTTTCAAAGTACCTTAAGCTACTTACAAGCATTCACCAGCAACTCACATGAGTTTCTCTGAAAGAGAAGCAGTCTGTTCCAACACTTCAAATCACTGTGCGAACTGAATGTGTTGTGGTTTAACTTTCTAAATGCTGTACTTTCAGAGAAAAATACTCTTCTTTGAAAGTGCCTTAAGCTACTTACAAGCATTCACCAACAACTCTCATGCATTACTCTGAAAGAGAAGCAGTCTGTTCCAACACTTCAATTCAATGTGCGAAGTGAATGGAGTGTTGATTCACTTTCTAAATGCTGTACTTTCAGAAAAAATCATTTTCCTTTGACACTGCCTTAAGCTACCTACAAGCATTCACCAGCATCTCACATGCATTTCTCTGAAAGAGAAGCAGTCTGTTCCAACACTTCAATTCACTGTGCGAAGTCAATGGAGTGTTAATTCACTTTCTAAATACTGTAGTTACAGAAAAAATCATTTTCCTTTGAATGTGCCTTAAGTTACTTACAAGCATTCACAACAAACTCACATGCGTTTCTCTGAAAGAGAAGCCGTCTGTTCCAACACTTCAATTCACTCTGCAAAGTGAATGGAGTGTTACTTCACTTTCTAAATGCTGTACTTTCAGAGAAAATCACTTTCCTTTGAAACTGCCTTATGATACTTACAAGCATTCACAAGAAACTAACATGCGTTTCTCTGAAAGAGAAGCAGTCTGTTCCAACAAATCAATTCACTGTGCGAAGTGAATGGAGTGTTGCTTCACTTTCTAAATGCTCTTTTTTGAGAGAAAATCACTCTCTTTTGAAACTGCCTGAAGCGACTTACAAGCAGTCACAAGAAACTCACATCTGTTTCCCTGAAAGAGAAACAGTCTGTTGCAACACTTCAATTTTCTGTGCGAAGTGAATGGAGTGTTGCTCCACTTTCTAACTGCTGTCCTTTCAGAGAAAATCACTTTTCTTTGAAAGTGCCTTAAGGTACTTACAAGCATTCAACAGAAATTCACATGCGTTTTTCTGAAAGAGAAGCAGTCTGTTCCAACACTTCAATTCACTGTGCGAAGTGAATGGAGTGTTGTGTCACCTTAAAAATGCTGTACTTTCAGAGAAAATCACTTTCCTTTGAATGTGCCTTAAGCTACTTACAAGCATTCACCAGCAACTCACATGAGTGTCTCTGAAAGAGAAGCAGTCTGTTCCAATACTTCAATTCACTGTGAGAAGTAAATGGAGTGTTGCGTCACTTTCTAAATGCTGTACTTTCACAGAAAATCACTTTCCTTTCAAAGTACATTAAGCTACTTACAAGCATTCGCCAGCAACTCACATGAGTTTCTCTGAAAGAGAAGCAGTCAGTTCCAACACTTCAATTCATTGTGCGAAGTGAATGTGTTGTTGTTTTACTTTCTAAATGCTGTACTTTCAGAGAAAATCACTTTCCTTTGAAAGTGCCTTAAGCTACTTACAAGCATTTTGTAGAAACTCAAATGCGTTTCTCTGAAAGAGAAGAAGTCTGTCCCAACATTTCAATTCACTGTTCGAAGAGAATGGAGTGTGGCTTCACTTTCTAAATTCTGTACTTTCAGAGAAAATCACTTTCCTTTGAAAGTGCCTTAAGCTAATTGGAAGCATTCTCAAGAAACTCTCATGCATTTCTCTGAAAGAGAAGCCGTCTGTTCCAACACTTCAATTCACTGTACGAAGTGAATGGAGTGTTGCTTCACTTTCTAAATGCTGTCCTTTCAGAGAAAATCACTTTCCTTTGAAAGTGCCATAAGCTACTTACAAGCATTCACCAGCAACTCACATGAGTTTCTCTGAAAGAGAAGCAGTCTGTTCCAACACTTCAATTCACTGTGCGAAGTGAATGGAGTGTTGCTTCACTTTCTAAATGCTGTACTTTCAGAGAAAATCACTTTCCTTTGAGAGTGCCTTAAGCTACTTACAAGCATTCACCAGCAACTCACATGAGTTTCTGCGAAAGAGAGGCAGTCTATTCCAACACTTCAATTCACTGTGGGAAGTGAATGGAGTGTTGCTTCACTTTCTAAATGCTCTCCTTTTAGAGAAAATCACCTTCTTTTGAAACTTCCTTAAGCTACTTACAAGAATTCACAAGAAACTCCCATGCATTTCTCTGAAAGAGAAGCAGTCAGTTCCAACACTTCAATTCACTGTGCGAAGTGAATGGAGTGTTGCTTCACTTTCTAAATGCTCTCCTTTGAGAGAAAATCACTCTCTTTTAAAACTGCCTGAAGCGACTTACAAGCAGTCACAAGAAACTCACATCTGTTTCCCTGAAAGAGAAACAGTCTGTTGCAACACTTCAATTTTCTGTGCGAAGTGAATGTAGTGTTGCTCCATTTTCTAAATGCTGTACTTTCAGAGAAAATCACATTCCTTTGAAAGTTCCTTAAGGTACTTACAACCATTCAACAGAAATTCACATGCGTTTTTCTGAAAGAGAAGCAGTCTGTTCCAACACTTCAGTTCACTGTGCGAAGTGAATGGAGCGTTGCTCCACTTTCTAAATGCTCTTCTTTTAGAGAAATCACTTTCTTTTGAAACAGCCTGAAGCAACTTTCAATCATTCACAAGAAAATCAGATCTCTTTTTCTGAAAGAGAAACAGTCTGTTCCAACACTTCAATTCACTGTGCGAAGTGCATAGAGTGTTCCTTCACATTCTAAATGCTGTAGTTTCAACGAAAATCACTTTCCTTTGAAAGTGCCTTAAGCTACTTACAAGAATTCAACAGAAATTCACATGCGTTTTTCTGAAAGAGAAGCAGTCTGTTCCAACACTTCAATTCACTGTGCAAAGTGAATGGAGTGTTGCTTCACTTTCAAAATGCTGTACTTTCAGAGAAAATCACTTTCCTTTGAAACTGCCTTAAACTACTTACAAGCTTTCACCAGCAACTCACATGAGTTTCTCTGAAAGAGAAGCAGTCTGTTCCAACTCTTCAATTCACTGTGCGAAGTGGATGGAGTGTTGCGTCACTTTCTAAATGCTGTAATTTCAGAGAAAATCACTTTCCTTTGAAACTGCCTTAAGCGACTTACAAGCATTCACCAGCAACTCACATGAGTTTCTCTGAAAGAGATGCAGTCTGTTCCAACACTTCAATTCACTGTGCGAAGTGAATGGAGTGTTGCTTCACTTTCTAAATGCTCTCCTTTGAGAGAAAATCACTCTCTTTTAAAACTGCCTGAAGCGACTTACAAGCAGTCACAAGAAACTCACATCTGTTTCCCTGAAAGAGAAACAGTCTGTTGCAACACTTCAATTTTCTGTGCGAAGTGAATGTAGTGTTGCTCCACTTTCTAAATGCTGTCCTTTCAGAGAAAATCACTTTCCTTTGAAAGTGCCTTAAGGTACTTACAACCATTCAACAGAAATTCACATGCGTTTTTCTGAAAGAGAAGCAGTCTGTTCCAACACTTCAATTCACTGTGCGAAGTGAATGGAGTGTTGCTTCACTTTCAAAATGCTGTACTTTCAGAGAAAATCACTTTCCTTTGAAACTTCCTTAAACTACTCACAAGCATTCACCAGCAATTCACATGAGTTTTTCTGAAAGAGAAGAAGTCTGTTCCAACTCTTCAATTCACTGTGCGAAGTGAATGGAGTGTTGTGTCACTTTCAAAATGCTGTACTTTCAGAGAAAATCACTTTCCTTTGAAACTGCCTTAAGCGACTTACAAGCATTCACCAGCAACTCACATGAGTTTCTCTGAAAGAGAAGCAGTCTGTTCCAACACTTCAATTCACTGTGCGAAGTGAATGTGTTGTTGTTTCACTTTCTAAATGCTGTACTTTCAGAGAAAATCACTCCTCTTTGAAAGTGCCTTAAGCTACTTACAAGCATTCACTAACAACTCTCATGCATTACTCTGAAAGAGAAGTAGTCTGTTCCAACACTTCAATTCACTGTTCGAAGTGAATGGAGTGTTGCTTTACTTTCAAAATGCTGTACTTTCAGAGAAAATCACTTTCCTTTGAAAGTGCCTTACACTACTTACAAGCATTCACGAGCAACTCACAATCATTTTTCTGAAAGAGAAGCAGTCTGTTCCAACAATTCAATTATCTCTGCGAAGTTAATGGAGGGTTGCTTCACTTTCTAAATGCTGTACTTTCAGAGAAAATCACTTTCCTTTGACACTGCCTTAAGCTACCTACAAGCATTCACCAGCATCTCACATGCATTTCTCTGAAAGAGAAGCAGTCTGTTCCAACACTTCAATTCACTGTGTGAAGTGAATGGACTGTTGATTCACTTTCTAAATGCTGTACTTTCAGAGAAAATCACTTTCCTTTGAAACTGCCTTAAGCTACTTACAAGCATTCACCAGGAACTCACATGAGTTTCTCTGAAAGAGAAGCTGTCTGTTCCAACACTTTAATTCACTGTGCGAAGTGACTGGAGTGTTACTTCACTTTCTAAATGCTGTCCTTTCAGAGAAAATCACTTTCCTTTGATACTGCCTTAAGCTACTTACAAGCGTTCACAAGAAACTCACATGCGTTTCTCTGAAAGAGAAGCAGTCTGTTCCAACACTTCAGTTCACTGTGCGAAGTGAATGGAGTGTTACTTCACTTTCTAAAGGCTGTACTTTCAGAGAAAATCACTTTCCTTTGAAACTGCCTTAAGCTACTTACAAGCATTCACAAGAAACTCACATGCGTTTCTCTGAAAGAAAAGCAGTCTGTTCCAACACTTCAATTCACTGTGTGAAGTGAATGGAGTGTTGCTTCACTTTATAAATGCTGTACTTTCAGAGAAAATCACTTTCCTTTGAAAGTGCCTTAAGCTACTTACTAGGATTCACCAGCAACTCACATGCGTTTCTCTGAAAGAGAAGCAGTCTGTTCCAACACTTCAATTCACTGTGTGAAGTGAATGTGTTGTTGTTTCACTTTCTAAATGCTGTACTTTGAGAGAAAATCACTCTTCTTTGAAAGTGCCTTAAGTTTCTTACAAGCATTCACCAACAACACTCATGCATTACTCTGAAAGAGAAGCAGTCTGTTCCAACACTTCAATTCAATGTGCGAAGTGAATGGAGTGTTGCTTCACTTTCTAAATGCTGTTGTTACAGAGATAATCACTTTTTTTTGAAACTGCCTTAAGCTACCTACAAGCATTCAACAGCAACTCACATGAGTTTCTCTGAAAGAGAAGCAGTCTGTTCCAACACTTCAATTCACTGTGCGAAGAGAATGGAGTGTTGCTTCACTTTCTAAATGCTGTCCTCTCAGAGAAAATCACTGTCCTTTGAACCTGCCTTAAGCTACTTACAAGCATTCACAAGCAACTCACATGCATTTCTCTGAAAGAGAAGCAGTCTTTTCCAACACTTCAATTCACTGTGCGAAGTGAATGGAGGGTTGCTTAACTTTCTAAAGCTGTACTTTCAGAGAAAATCACTTCCCTTTGAATGTTCCTTAAGCTACTTACAAGCATTCACCAGCAACTCACATGAGTGTCTCTGAAAGAGAAGCAGTCTTTTCCAACTCTTCAATTCACTGTGCGAAGTGAATGGAGTGTTGCGTCACATTCTAATTGCTGTACTTTCAGAGAAAATCACTTTCCTTTCAAAGTACCTTAAGCTACTTACAAGCATTCACCAGCAACTCACATGAGTTTCTCTGAAAGATTAGTAGTCTGTTCCAACACTTCAATTCATTGTGCGAAGTGAATGTGTTGTTGTTTCACTTTCTAAATGCTGTACTTTCAGAGAAAATCACTCTTCTTTGAAAGTGCCTTAAGCTACTTACAAGCATTCACCAGCAACTCACAAACATTTCTCTGAAAGAGAAGCAGTCTGTTCCAACACTTCAATTCACTGCCCGAAGTGAATGGAGTGTTGCTTCACTTTCTAAATGTTGTACTTTCAGAGTAAATCACTTTCCCTTGAAAATGCCTTAAGCTACTTACAAGCATTCACCAGCAGCTCAAATGAGTTTCTCTGAAAGAGAAGCAGTCTGTTCCAAAACTTCAATTCACTGTGCAAAGTGAATGGAGTGTTGCTTCACTTTCTAAATGCTGTACTTTCAGAGAAAATCACTTTCCTTTGAAACTGCCTTAAGCTACTTACAAGCATTCACCAGCAACTCACAAACATTTCTCTGAAAGAGAAGCAGTCTGTTCCAACACTTCAATTCACTGTGCGAAGTGAATGGAGGGTTGCTTAACTCTCTAAAGCTGTACTTTCAGAGAAAATCACTTCCCTTTGAATGTTCCTTAAGCTACTTACAAGCATTCACCAGCAACTCACATGAGTGTCTCTGAAAGAGAAGCAGTCTGTTCCAACTCTTCAATTCACTGTGCGAAGTGAATGGAGTGTTGCGTCACATTCTAAATGCTGTACTTTCAGAGAAAATCACTTTCCTTTCAAAGTACCTTAAGCTACTTACAAGCATTCACCAGCAACTCACATGAGTTTCTCTGAAAAATTAGTAGTCTGTTCCAACACTTCAATTCATTGTGCGAAGTGAATGTGTTGTTGTTTCACTTTCTAAATGCTGTACTTTCAGAGAAAATCACTCTTCTTTGAAAGTGCCTTAAGCTACTTACAAGCATTCACCAGCAACTCACAAACATTTCTCTGAAAGAGAAGCAGTCTGTTCCAACACTTCAATTCACTGCGCGAAGTGAATGGAGTGTTGCTTCACTTTCTAAATGTTGTACTTTCAGAGTAAATCACTTTCCCTTGAAAATGCCTTAAGCTACTTACAAGCATTCACCAGCAGCTCAAATGAGTTTCTCTGAAAGAGAAGCAGTCTGTTCCAAAACTTCATTTCACTGTGCAAAGTGAATGGAGTGTTGCTTCACTTTCTAAATGCTGTACTTTCAGAGAAAATCACTTTCCTTTGAAACTGCCTTAAGCTACTTCCAAGCATTCACCAGCAACTCACATGAGTTTCTCAGAAAGAGAAGCAGTCTGTTCCAACACATCAATTCACTGTGCGAAGTGAATGGAGTGTTGCTTCACTTTCTAAATGCTCTCCTTTGAGAGAAAATCACTCTCTTTTGAAACTGCCTGAAGCGACTTACAAGCAGTCACAAAAAACTCACATCTGTTTCCCTGAAAGAGAAACAGTCTGTTGCAACACTTCAATTTTCTGTGCGAAGTGAATGTAGTGTTGCTCCACTTTCTAAATGCTGTACTTTCAGAGAAAATCACATTCCTTTGAAAGTTCCTTAAGGTACTTACAACCATTCAACAGAAATTAACATGCGTTTTTCTGAAAGACAAGCAGTCTGTTCCAACACTTCAATTCACTGTGCGAAGTGAATGGAGTGTTGCTCCACTTTCTAAATGCTCTCCTTTTAGAGAAATCACTTTCTTTTGAAACAGCCTGAAGCAACTTTCAAGCATTCACCAGAAAATCAGATCTGTTTTTCTGAAAGAGAAACAGTCTGTTCCAACACTTCAATTCACTGTGCGAAGTGCATAGAGTATTCCTTCACATTCTAAATCCTGTAGTTTCAGAGAAAATCACTTTCCTTTGAACGTGCCTTAAGCTACTTACAAGAATTCAACAGAAATTCACATGAGTTTCTCTGAAAGAGAAGCAGTCTGTTCCAACTCTTCAATTCACTGTGCGAAGTGGATGGAGTGTTGCGTCACTTTCTAAATGCTGTACTTTCAGAGAAAATCACTTTCCTTTCAAAGTACCTTAAGCTACTTACAAGCATTCGCCAGCAACTCACATGAGTTTCTCTGAAAGAGAAGCAGTCTGTTCCAACACTTCAATTCATTGTCCGAAGTGAATGTGTTGTTGTTTCACTTTCTAAGTGCTGTACTTTCAGAGAAAATCACTTTCTTTGAAAGTGGCTTAAGCTGCTTACAAGCATTCACCAGCAACTCACATGAGTTTCTCTGAAAGAGAAACAGTCTGTTTCAACACTTCAATTCACTGGGCAAAGTGAATGGAGTGTTGATTCACTTTCTAAATGCTGTACTTTCAGAGAAAATCACTTTCCTTTGAAAGTGCCTTAAGCTACTAACAAGCATTCACCAGCAACTCACATGAGTTTTTTCTGAAAGAGAAGCAGTCTGTTCCAACACTTCAATTCACTGTGCGAAGTGAATGTGTTGTTGTTTAACTTTCTAAATGCTGTACTTTCAGAGAAAATCACTCTTCTTTGAAAGTGCCTTAAGCTACTTATAAGCATTCACCAACAACTCTCATGCATTACTCTGAAAGAGAAGCAGTCTGTTCCAACACTTCAATTCAATGTGCGAAGTGAATGGAGTGTTGATTCACTTTCTAAATGCTGTACTTTCAGAAAAAATCATTTTCCTTTGACACTGCCTTAAGCTACCTACAAGCATTCACCAGCATCTCACATGCATTTCTCTGAAAGAGAAGCAGTCTGTTCCAACACTTCAATTCACTGTGCGAAGTCAATGGAGTGTTAATTCACTTTCTAAATACTGTAGTTACAGAAAAAATCATTTTCCTTTGAATGTGCCTTAAGTTACTTACAAGCATTCACAAGAAACTCACATGCGTTTCTCTGAAAGAGAAGCAGTCTGTCCAACACTTCAATTCACTGTGCAAAGTGAATGGAGTGTTACTTCACTTTCTAAATACTGTACTTTCAGAGAAAATCACTTTCCTTTGAAACTGCCTTATGATACTTACAAGCATTCACAAGAAACTAACATGCGTTTCTCTGAAAGAGAAGCAGTCTGTTCCAACACATCAATTCACTGTGCGAAGTGAATGGAGTGTTGCTTCACTTTCTAAATACTCTCCTTTGAGAGAAAATCACTCTCTTTTGAAACTGCCTGAAGCGACTTACAAGCAGTCACAAGAAACTCACATCTGTTTCCCAGAAAGAGAAACAGTCTGTTGCAACACTTCAATTTTCTGTGCGAAGTGAATGGAGTGTTGCTCCACTTTCTAACTGCTGTCCTTTCAGAGAAAATCACTTTTCTTTGAAAGTGCCTTAAGGTACGTACAAGCAATCAACAGAAATTCACATGCGTTTTTCTGAAAGAGAAGCAGTCTGTTCCAACACTTCAATTCACTGTGCGAAGTGAATGGAGTGTTGCGTCACTTTCAAAATGCTGTACTTTCAGAGAAAATCACTTTCCTTTCAAAGTACCTTAAGCTATTACAAGCATTCGCCAGCAACTCACATGAGTTTCTCTGAAAGAGAAGCAGTCTGTTCCAACACTTCAATTCATTGTCCGAAGTGAATGTGTTGTTGTTTCAATTTCTAAATGCTGTACTTTCAGAGAAAATCACTTTCCTTTGAAAGTGCCTTAAGCTACTTACAAGCATTTTGTAGAAACTCAAATGCGTTTCTCTGAAAGAGAAGAAGTCTGTCCCAACATTTCAATTCACATTTCGAAGAGAATGGAGTGTGGCTTCACTTTCTAAATTCTGTACTTTCAGAGAATATCACTTTCCTTTGAAAGTGCCATAAGCTACTTACAAGCATTCACCAGCAACTCACATGAGTTTCTCTAAAAGAGAAGCAGTCTGTTTCAACACTTCAATTCACTGTGCGAAGTGAATGGAGTGTTGATTCACTTTCTAAATGCTGTACTTTCAGAGAAAATCACTTTCCTTTGAAAGTGCCTTAAGCTACTTACAAGCATTCACCAGCAACTCACATGAATTTCTCGGAAAGAGAGGAAGTCTGTTCCAACACTTCAATTCACTGTGCGAAGTGAATGGAGTGTTGCTTCACTTTCTAAATGCTCTCCTTTTGGAGAAAATCACCTTCTTCTGAAACTTCCTTAAGCTACTTACAAGCATTCACAAGAAACTGACATCTGCTTCTCTGAATGAGAAGCAGTCAGTTCTAACACTTCAATTCACTTTGTGAAGTGAATGGAGTGTTGCTTCACTTTCTAAATGCTGTCCTTTCAGAGAAAATCACTTTCCTTTGAAAGTGCCTTAAGCTACTTACAAGCATTCACCAGCAACTCACATACATTTCTCTGAAAGAGAAGCAGTCTGTTCCAACACTTCAATTCACTGTGCCAAGTGAATGGAGTGTTACTTCACTTTCTAAATGCTGTACTTTCAGACACAATCACTTTGCTTTGAAACTGCCTTAAGCTACTTACAAGCATTCACCAGCAACTCACATGAGTTTCTCTGAAAGAGAAGCAGTCTGTTCCAACACTTCAATTGACAGTGCATAGAGAATGGAGTGTTGCTTCACTTTCTAAATGCTGTACTTTCAAGGAAAATCACTTTCTTTGATACTGCCTTAAACTACTTACAAGCATTCACCAGCAACTCACATGACTTTCTCTGAAAGAGAAGCAGTTTTTTCCAACTCTTCAATTCACTGTGCAAAGTGAATGGAGTGGTGCGTCACTTTCTAAATGCTGTACTTTCAGAGGAAATCACTTTCCTTTGAAACTGCCTTAAACTACTTACAAGCATTAAGCAGCAACTCACATGAGTTTCTCTGAAAGAGAAGCAGTCTGTTCCAACACTTCAATTCACTGTGCATGGTGAATGGAGTGTTGCTTCACTTTCTAAATGCTGTACTTTCAGACACAATCACTTTGCTTTGAAACTGCCTTAAGCTACTTACAAGCATTCACCGGCAACTCACATGAGTTTCTCTGAAAGAGAAGCAGTCTGTTCCAACACTTCAATTCACTGTGCGAAGTGAATGTGTTGTTGTTTCACTTTCTAAATGCAGTACTTTCAGAGAAAATCACTCTTCTTTGAAAGTGCCTTAAGCTACTTACAAGCATTCACCAACAACTCTCATGCATTACTCTGAAAGAGAAGCAGTCTGTTCCAACACTTCAATTCAATGTGCGAAGTGAATGGAGTGTTGATTCACTTTCTAAATGCTGTACTTTCAGAAAAAATCACTTTCCTTTGACACTGCCTTAAGCTACCTACAAGCATTCACCAGCATCTCACATGCATTTCTCTGAAAGAGAAGCAGTCTGTTCCAACACTTCAATTCACTGTGCGAAGTCAATGGAGTGTTACTTCACTTTCTAAATACTGTAGTTACAGAAAAAATCATTTTCCTTTGAATGTGCATTAAGAAACTTACAAGCGTTCACAAGAAACTCACATGCGTTTCTCTGAAAGAGAAGCAGTCTGTTCCAACACTTCAATTCACTGTGCAAAGTGAACGGAGTGTTACTTCACTTTCTAAATGCTGTACTTTCAGAGAAAATCACTTTCCTTTGAAACTGCCTTAATATACTTACAAGCATTCACAAGAAACTAACATGCGTTTCTCTGAAAGAGAAGCAGTCTGTTCCAACACATCAATTCACTGTGTGAAGTGAATGGAATGTTGATTCACTTTCTAAATGCTGTACTTTCAGAGAAAATCACTTTCCTTTGAAACTGCCTTAAGCTACTTACAAGCATTCACCAGGAACTCACATGAGTTTCTCTGAAAGAGAAGCAGTCTGTTCCAACACTTCAATTCACTGTGCGAAGTGACTGGAGTATTACTTCACTTTCTAAATGCTGTACTTTCAGAGAAAATCACTTTCCTTTGATACTTCCTTAAGCTACTTACATGCGTTCACAAGAAACTCACATGCGTTTCTCTGAAAGAGAAGCAGTCTGTTCCAACACTTCAATTCACAGTGCGAAGTGAATGGAGTTTTGCTTCATTTTCTAAATGATGTACTTTCAGAGAAAATCACTTTCCTTTGAATGTTTCTTAAGCTACCTACAAGCATTCACCAGCAACTCACATGAGTTTCAATGAAAGAGACGCAGTCTGTTCCAACACTTCAATTCACAGTGCAAAGGGAATGGAGTGTTGCTTCACTTTCTAAATGCTGTACTTTCAGAGAAAATCACTTTCCTTTGAAACAGCCTTAAGCTACTTACAAGCATTCACCAGCAACTCACATGAGTTTCTCTGAAAGAGAAGCAGTCTGTTCCAACACTTCAATTCATTGTGCGAAGTGAATGTGTTGTTGTTTCACTTTCTAAATGCTGTACGTTCAGAGAAAAACACTTTCCTTTGAAACTGCCTTAAGCTACTTACAAGCATTCACCAGCAACTCACATACATTTGTCTGAAAAAGCAGTCTGTTCCAACACTTCATTACACTGTGCGAAGTGAATGGAGTGTTGGTTAACTTTCTAAATGGTGTACTTTCAGAGAAAATCACTTTCCTTTGAAACTGCCTTAAGCTACTTACAAGCATTCACTAGCAACTCACATGAGTTTCTCTGAACGAGAAGCAGTCTGTTCCAACACTTCAATTCATTGTGTGAAATGAATGTGTTGTTGTTTCACTTTCTAAATGCTGTACTTTCAGAGAAAATCACTTTCCTTTGAAACAGCCTTAAACTACTTACAAGCATTCACCAACAACTCACATGAGTTTCTCTGAAAGAGAAGCAGTCTGTTCCAACTCCTAAATTCACTGTGCGAAGAGAATGGAGTGTTGCGTCACTTTTTAAATGCTGTACTTTCAGAGAAAATCTCTTTCCTTTCAAAGTACCTTAAGCTACTTACAAGCATTCACCAGCAATTCACATGAGTCTCTGAAAGAGAAGCAGTCTGTTCCAACACTTCAATTCATTGTGAGAAGTGAATGTGTTGGTGTTTCACTTTCTAAATGCTGTACGTTCAGAGAAAAACACTTTCCTTTGAAACTGCCTTAAGCTACTTACAAGCATTCACCAGCAACTCACATACTTTTGTCTGAAAGAGAAGCAGTCTGTTCCAACACTTCAATTCACTGTGCGAAGTGAATGGAGTGTTGCTTCTCTTTGTAAAGGCTGTACTTTTAGAGAAAATCACTTTCCTTTGAAAGTGCCTTAAGCTACTTACAAGCATTTTGTAGAAACTCACATGCGTTTCTCTGAGAGAGAAGAAGTCTGTCCCAACATTTCAATTCACTGTGCGAAGAGAATGGAGTGTTGCTTCACTTTCTAAATGCTGTACTTTCAGAGAAAATCACTTTCCTTCGAAAGTACCTTCAGTTACTTATAAGCATTCTCTAGCAACTCACATGCATTTCATGAAGAAAAGCAGTCTGTTCCAACACTTCAATTCACTGTGCGAATTGAATGGATTGTTGCTTCCCTTTCTCAATGCTGTACTTTCAGAGAAAATCACTTTCCTTTGAAGCTGCCTTAAGCTACTTGCAAGCATTCTCTAGCAACTCACATGCATTTCTCTGAAAGAGAAGGAGTCTGTTCCAACATTTCAATTCACTGTGCGAAGTGAATGGAGTGTTGCTTCACTTTCTAAATGCTGTACTTTCAGAAAAAATCACTTTCCTTTGACACTGCCTTAAGCTACAGACAAGCATTCACCAGCATCTCACATGCATTTCTCTGAAAGAGAAGCAGTCTGTTCCAACACTTCAATTCACTGTGCGAAGTCAATGGAGTGTTACTTCACTTTCTAAATGCTGTAGTTGCAGAGAAAATCACGTTCAATTGAATGTGCCTTAAGTTACTTACAAGCATTCACAAGAAACTCACATGCGTTTCTCTGAAAGAGAAGCAGTCTTTTCCAACACATCAATTCACTGTGCAAAGTGAATGGAATGTTGATTCACTTTCTAAATGCTGTACTTTCAGAGAAAATCACTTTCCTTTGAAACTGCCTTAAGCTACTTACAAGCATTCACCAGCAACTCACACGACTTTCCCTGAAAGAGAAGTAGTCTGTTCCAACACTTCAATTCACTGTGCGAAGTGAATGGAGTGTTGCTTCACTTTCTAAGTGCTGTACTTTCAGAGAAAATCACGTTCCTATGAAACTGCCTTAATCTACTTACAAGCATTCACCAGCAACTCACTTGAGTTTCTCTGAAAGAGAAGCAGTCTGTTCCAACACTTCAATTCACTGTGCGTAGTGAATGGAGGGTTGCTTCACTTTCTAAATGCTGTACTTTCAGAGAAAATCACTTTCCTTTGAAACTGCCTTAGGCTTCTTACAAGCATTCACCAGCAACTCACATGAGTTTCTCTGAAAGAGAAGCAGTCTGTTCCAACACTTCAATTCACTGTGCGAAGTGAATGGAGTGTTGCGTCACTTTCTAAATCCTGTACTTTCAGAGAAAATCACTTTCCTTTGAAACTGCCTTAAGCTACTTACAAGCATTCAATAGCAACTCACATGAGTTTCTCTGAAAGAGAAGCAGTCTGTTCCAACACTTCAATTCATTGTGTGAAGTGAATGTGTTGTTGTTTCACTTTCTAAATGCTGTACTTTCAGAGAAAATCACTCTTCTTTGAAAGTGCCTTAAGCTACTTACAAGCATTCACCAGCAACTCACATACATTTCTCTGAAAGAGACGCAGTCTGTTCCAACACTTCAATTTACTGGGCGAAGTGAATGTGTTGTTGTTTCACTTTCTAAATGCTGTACTTTCAGAGAAATTCACTTTCCTTTGAAACTGCCTTAAGCTACTTACAAGCATTCACCAGCAACTCACATACATTTCTCTGAAAGAGAAGCAGTCTGTTCCCACACTTCAATTCACTGTGCCAAGTGAATGGAGTGTTGATTCACTTTCTAGATGCTGTACTTTCAGAGAAAATCACTTTCCTTTGAAACTGCCTTAAGCTACTTACAAGCATTCACCAGCAACTCACATGAGTTTCTCTGAAAGAGAAGCAGTCTGTTCCAACACTTCAATTGACAGTGCATAGAGAATGGAGTGTTGCTTCACTTTCTAAATGCTGTACTTTCAAGGAAAATCACTTTCCTTTGATACTGCCTTAAACTACTTACAAGCATTCACCAGCAACTCACATGAGTTTCTCTGAAAGAGAAGCAGTTTTTTCCAACTCTTCAATTCACTGTGCAAAGTGAATGGAGTGGTGCGTCACTTTCTAAATGCTGTACTTTCAGAGGAAATCACTTTCCTTTGAAACTGCCTTAAGCTACTTACAAGCATTCACCAGCAACTCACATACATTTGTCTGAAAAAGCAGTCTGTTCCAACACTTCATTACACTGTGCGAAGTGAATGGAGTGTTGGTTAACTTTCTAAATGGTGTACTTTCAGAGAAAATCACTTTGCTTTGAAACTGCCTTAAGCTACTTACAAGCATTCACCAGCAACTCACATGAGTTTCTCTGAAAGAGAAGCAGTCTGTTCCAACACTTCAATTCACTGTGCGAAGTGAATGTGTTGTTGTTTCACTTTCTAAATGCAGTACTTTCAGAGAAAATCACTCTTCTTTGAAAGTGCCTTAAGCTACTTACAAGCATTCACCAACAACTCTCATGCATTACTCTGAAAGAGAAGCAGTCTGTTCCAACACTTCAATTCAATGTGCGAAGTGAATGGAGTGTTGATTCACTTTCTAAATGCTGTACTTTCAGAAAAAATCACTTTCCTTTGACACTGCCTTAAGCTACCTACAAGCATTCACCAGCATCTCACATGCATTTCTCTGAAAGAGAAGCAGTCTGTTCCAACACTTCAATTCACTGTGCGAAGTCAATGGAGTGTTACTTCACTTTCTAAATACTGTAGTTACAGAAAAAATCATTTTCCTTTGAATGTGCATTAAGTTACTTACAAGCGTTCACAAGAAACTCACATGCGTTTCTCTGAAAGAGAAGCAGTCTGTTCCAACACTTCAATTCACTGTGCAAAGTGAACGGAGTGTTACTTCACTTTCTAAATGCTGTACTTTCAGAGAAAATCACTTTCCTTTGAAACTGCCTTAATATACTTACAAGCATTCACAAGAAACTAACATGCGTTTCTCTGAAAGAGAAGCAGTCTGTTCCAACACATCAATTCACTGTGTGAAGTGAATGGAATGTTGATTCACTTTCTAAATGCTGTACTTTCAGAGAAAATCACTTTCCTTTGAAACTGCCTTAAGCTACTTACAAGCATTCACCAGGAACTCACATGAGTTTCTCTGAAAGAGAAGCAGTCTGTTCCAACACTTCAATTCACTGTGCGAAGTGACTGGAGTATTACTTCACTTTCTAAATGCTGTACTTTCAGAGAAAATCACTTTCCTTTGATACTTCCTTAAGCTACTTACATGCGTTCACAAGAAACTCACATGCGTTTCTCTGAAAGAGAAGCAGTCTGTTCCAACACTTCAATTCACAGTGCGAAGTGAATGGAGTTTTGCTTCATTTTCTAAATGATGTACTTTCAGAGAAAATCACTTTCCTTTGAATGTTTCTTAAGCTACCTACAAGCATTCACCAGCAACTCACATGAGTTTCAATGAAAGAGACGCAGTCTGTTCCAACACTTCAATTCACAGTGCAAAGGGAATGGAGTGTTGCTTCACTTTCTAAATGCTGTACTTTCAGAGAAAATCACTTTCCTTTGAAACGGCCTTAAGCTACTTACAAGCATTCACCAGCAACTCACATGAGTTTCTCTGAAAGAGAAGCAGTCTGTTCCAACACTTCAATTCATTGTGCGAAGTGAATGTGTTGTTGTTTCACTTTCTAAATGCTGTACGTTCAGAGAAAAACACTTTCCTTTGAAACTGCCTTAAGCTACTTACAAGCATTCACCAGCAACTCACATACATTTGTCTGAAAAAGCAGTCTGTTCCAACACTTCATTACACTGTGCGAAGTGAATGGAGTGTTGGTTAACTTTCTAAATGGTGTACTTTCAGAGAAAATCACTTTCCTTTGAAACTGCCTTAAGCTACTTACAAGCATTCACTAGCAACTCACATGAGTTTCTCTGAACGAGAAGCAGTCTGTTCCAACACTTCAATTCATTGTGTGAAATGAATGTGTTGTTGTTTCACTTTCTAAATGCTGTACTTTCAGAGAAAATCACTTTCCTTTGAAACAGCCTTAAACTACTTACAAGCATTCACCAACAACTCACATGAGTTTCTCTGAAAGAGAAGCAGTCTGTTCCAACTCCTAAATTCACTGTGCGAAGAGAATGGAGTGTTGCGTCACTTTTTAAATGCTGTACTTTCAGAGAAAATCTCTTTCCTTTCAAAGTACCTTAAGCTACTTACAAGCATTCACCAGCAATTCACATGAGTCTCTGAAAGAGAAGCAGTCTGTTCCAACACTTCAATTCATTGTGAGAAGTGAATGTGTTGGTGTTTCACTTTCTAAATGCTGTACGTTCAGAGAAAAACACTTTCCTTTGAAACTGCCTTAAGCTACTTACAAGCATTCGCCAGCAACTCACATACTTTTGTCTGAAAGAGAAGCAGTCTGTTCCAACACTTCAATTCACTGTGCGAAGTGAATGGAGTGTTGCTTCTCTTTGTAAAGGCTGTACTTTTAGAGAAAATCACTTTCCTTTGAAAGTGCCTTAAGCTACTTACAAGCATTTTGTAGAAACTCACATGCGTTTCTCTGAGAGAGAAGAAGTCTGTCCCAACATTTCAATTCACTGTGCGAAGAGAATGGAGTGTTGCTTCACTTTCTAAATGCTGTACTTTCAGAGAAAATCACTTTCCTTCGAAAGTACCTTCAGTTACTTATAAGCATTCTCTAGCAACTCACATGCATTTCATGAAGAAAAGCAGTCTGTTCCAACACTTCAATTCACTGTGCGAATTGAATGGATTGTTGCTTCCCTTTCTCAATGCTGTACTTTCAGAGAAAATCACTTTCCTTTGAAGCTGCCTTAAGCTACTTGCAAGCATTCTCTAGCAACTCACATGCATTTCTCTGAAAGAGAAGGAGTCTGTTCCAACATTTCAATTCACTGTGCGAAGTGAATGGAGTGTTGCTTCACTTTCTAAATGCTGTACTTTCAGAAAAAATCACTTTCCTTTGACACTGCCTTAAGCTACAGACAAGCATTCACCAGCATCTCACATGCATTTCTCTGAAAGAGAAGCAGTCTGTTCCAACACTTCAATTCACTGTGCGAAGTCAATGGAGTGTTACTTCACTTTCTAAATGCTGTAGTTGCAGAGAAAATCACGTTCAATTGAATGTGCCTTAAGTTACTTACAAGCATTCACAAGAAACTCACATGCATTTCTCTGAAAGAGAAGCAGTCTTTTCCAACACATCAATTCACTGTGCAAAGTGAATGGAATGTTGATTCACTTTCTAAATGCTGTACTTTCAGAGAAAATCACTTTCCTTTGAAACTGCCTTAAGCTACTTACAAGCATTCACCAGCAACTCACACGACTTTCCCTGAAAGAGAAGTAGTCTGTTCCAACACTTCAATTCACTGTGCGAAGTGAATGGAGTGTTGCTTCACTTTCTAAGTGCTGTACTTTCAGAGAAAATCACGTTCCTATGAAACTGCCTTAATCTACTTACAAGCATTCACCAGCAACTCACTTGAGTTTCTCTGAAAGAGAAGCAGTCTGTTCCAACACTTCAATTCACTGTGCGTAGTGAATGGAGGGTTGCTTCACTTTCTAAATGCTGTACTTTCAGAGAAAATCACTTTCCTTTGAAACTGCCTTAGGCTTCTTACAAGCATTCACCAGCAACTCACATGAGTTTCTCTGAAAGAGAAGCAGTCTGTTCCAACACTTCAATTCACTGTGCGAAGTGAATGGAGTGTTGCGTCACTTTCTAAATCCTGTACTTTCAGAGAAAATCACTTTCCTTTGAAACTGCCTTAAGCTACTTACAAGCATTCAATAGCAACTCACATGAGTTTCTCTGAAAGAGAAGCAGTCTGTTCCAACACTTCAATTCATTGTGTGAAGTGAATGTGTTGTTGTTTCACTTTCTAAATGCTGTACTTTCAGAGAAAATCACTCTTCTTTGAAAGTGCCTTAAGCTACTTACAAGCATTCACCAGCAACTCACATACATTTCTCTGAAAGAGACGCAGTCTGTTCCAACACTTCAATTTACTGGGCGAAGTGAATGTGTTGTTGTTTCACTTTCTAAATGCTGTACTTTCAGAGAAATTCACTTTCCTTTGAAACTGCCTTAAGCTACTTACAAGCATTCACCAGCAACTCACATACATTTCTCTGAAAGAGAAGCAGTCTGTTCCCACACTTCAATTCACTGTGCCAAGTGAATGGAGTGTTGATTCACTTTCTAGATGCTGTACTTTCAGAGAAAATCACTTTCCTTTGAAAGTGCCTTAAGCTACTTACAAGCATTCACCAGCAACTCACATGAGTTTCTCTGAAAGAGAAGCAGTCTGTTCCAACACTTCAATTCACAGTGCATAGAGAATGGAGTGTTGCTTCACTTTCTAAATGCTGTACTTTCAGAGAAAATCACTTTCCTTTGATACTGCCTTAAACTACTTACAAGCATTCACCAGCAACTCACATGAGTTTCTCTGAAAGAGAAGCAGTCTTTTCCAACTCTTCAATTCACTGTGCAAAGTGAATGGAGTGGTGCGTCACTTTCTAAATGCTGTACTTTCAGAGAAAATCACTTTCCTTTCAAAGCACATTAAGCTACTTACAAGCATTCACAAGAAACTCACATGAGTTTCTCTGAAAGAGAATCAGTCTGTTCCAACACTTCAATTCATTGTGCGAAGTGAATGTGTTGTTGTTTCACTTTATAAATTCTGTACTTTCAGAGAAAATCACTTTCCTTTGAAACTGCCTTAAGCTACTTACAAGCATTCACCAGCAACTCACATGAGTTTCTCTGAAAGAGAAGCAGTCTTTTCCAACACTTCAATTCACTGTGCAAAGTGAATGGAGTGTTGCTTCACTTTCTAAATGCTGTACTTTCAGAGAAAATCACTTTCCTTTGAAACTGCCTTAAGCTACTTACAAGCATTCACCAGCAACTCACATGAGTTTCTCTGAAAGAGAAGCAGTCTGTTCCAACACTTCAATTCACTGTGCGAAGTGAATGTGTTGTTGTTTCACTTTCTAAATGCAGTACTTTCAGAGAAAATCACTCTTCTTTGATAGTGCCTTAAGCTACTTACAAGCATTCATCAACAACTCTCCTGCATTACTCTGAAAGAGAAGCAGTCTGTTCCAACACTTCAATTCAATGTGCGAAGTGAATGGAGTGTTGATTCACTTTCTAAATGCTGTACTTTCAGAAAAAATCACTTTCCTTTGACACTGCCTTAAGCTACCTACAAGCATTCACCAGCATCTCACATGCATTTCTCTGAAAGAGAAGCAGTCTGTTCCAACACTTCAATTCACTGTGCGAAGTCAATAGAGATTTACTTCACTTTCTAAATACTGTAGTTACAGAGAAAATCATTTTCCTTTGAATGTGCCTTAAGTTACTTACAAGCGTTCACAAGAAACTCACATGCGTTTCTCTGAAAGAGAAGCAGTCTGTTCCAACACTTCAATTCACTGTGCAAAGTGAATGGAGTTTTACTTCAATTTCTAAAGGCTGTACTTTCAGAGAAAATCACTTTCCTTTGATACTGCCTTAAGCTACTTACATGCATTCACAAGAAACTCACATGCGTTTCTCTGAAAGAGAAGCAGTCTGTTCTAACACTTCAATTCACAGTGCGAAGTGAATGGAGTGTTGCTTCATTTTCTAAATGCTGTACTTTCAGAGAAAATCACTTTCCTTTGAAAGTTCCTTAAGCTACCTACAAGCATTCACCAGCAACTCACATGAGTTTCTCTGAAAGAGACGCAGTCTGTTCCAACACTTCAATTCACAGTGCACAGGGAATGGAGTGTTGCTTCACTTTCTGAATGATGTGCTTTCAGAGAAAATCACTTTCCTTTGAAACAGCCTTAAACTACTTACAAGCATTCACCAACAACTCCCATGAGTTTCTCTGAAAGAGAAGCAGTCTGTTCCAACTCCTAAATACACTGTGCGAAGAGAATGGATTGTTGCGTCACTTTTTAAATGCTGTACTTTCAGAGAAAATCTCTTTCCTTTCAAAGTACCTTAAGCTACTTACAAGCATTCACCAGCAATTCACATGAGTCTCTGAAAGAGAAACAGTCTGTTCCAACACTTCAATTCATTGTGCGAAGTCAATGTGTTGTTGTTTCACTTTCTAAATGCTGTACGTTCGGAGAAAAACACTTTCCTTTGAAACTGCCTTAAGGTACTTACAAGCATTCACCAGCAACTCACATACTTTTGTCTGGAAGAGAAGCAGTCTGTTCCAACACTTCATTACACTGTGCGAAGTGAATGGAGTTTTGGTTAACTTTCTAAATGGTGTACCTTCAGAGAAAATCACTTTCCTTTAAAACTGTCTTAAGCTTCTTTCAAGCATTCACCAGCAACTCACATGACTTTCCCTGAAAGAGAAGCAGTCTGTTCCAACACTTCAATTCACTGTGCAATGTGAATGGAGTGTTGCTTCACTTTCTAAATGCTGTACTTTCAGAGAGAATCACTTTCCTTTGAAACTGCCTTAAACTACTTACAAGCATTCACCAGCAACTCATATGCTTTTCTCTGAAAGAGAAGCAGTCTGTTCCAACACTTCAATTCACTGTGCGAAGGGAATGGAGAGTTGTTTCACTTTCTAAATGCTGTACTTTCAGAGAAAATAACTTTCCTTTAAAGTGCCTTAAGCTACTTACAAGCATTCACGAGCAACTCAGAATCATTTTTCTGAAAGAGAAGCAGTCTGTTCCAACCCTTCAATTCACTGTGGGAAGTGTATGGAGGGTTGCTTCACTTTTTAAATGCTGTACTTTCAGAGAAAATCACTTTCCTTTGAAAGTGCCTTAAGCTACTTACAAGCATTCACCAGGAACTCACATGAGTTTCTCTGAAAGAGAAGCAGTCTGTTCCAACACTTCAATTCACTGTGCGAAGTGAATGTGTTGTTGTTTCACTTTCTAAATGCTGTACTTTCAGAGAAAATCACTTTCCTTTGAAACTGCCTTAAGCAACTTACAAGTATTCACCAGCACCTCACATGCATTTCTCTGAAAAAAAGCAGTCTGTTCCAACACTTCAATTCACTGTGCAAAGTGAATGGATTGTTGATTCACTTTGTAAATGCTGTAGTTACAGAGATAATCACTTTCTATTGAAACTGACTTAAGGTACTTACAAGCATTCACCAGCAAATCACATGCATTTCTCTGAAAGAGAAGCATTCTTTACCAACACTTCAATTCACTGTGCGAGGTGAATGGAGTGTTGATTCACTTTCTAAGTGCAGTACTTTCAGAGAAAATCACTTCCTTTTGAAACTGTTTAAGCTACTTACAAACATTCACCACCAAATCGCATGCGTTTCTCTGAAAGAGAAGCAGTCTGTTCCAACACTTCAATTCACTGTGCGAAGTGAATGGAGTGTTGCTTCACTTTCTACGTGCTGTACTTTCAGAGAAAATCACTTTCTTTGAAAGTGGCTTAAGCTACTTACAAGCATTCACCAGCAACTCACATGAGTTTCTCTGAAAGAGAAGCAGTCTGTTCCAACACTCCAATTCACTGGGCAAAGTGAATGGAGTGTTGATTCAATTTCTAAATGCTGAACTTTCAGAGAAAATCACTTTCCTTTGAAAGTGCCTTAAGCTACTAACAAGCATTCACCAGCAACTCACATGGGTTTCTCTGAAATAGAAGCAGTCTGTTCCAACACTTCAATTCACTGTGCGAAGTGAATGGAGTGTTGCTTCACTTTCTAAATGCTGTACTTTCAGAGAAAATCACTTTCCTTTGAAACTGTCTTAAGCTACTTGCAACCATTCTCCAGCAACTCACATGCATTTCTCTGAAAGAGAAGGAGTCTGTTGAACATTTCAATTCACTGTGCAAAGTGAATGGAGTGTTGCTTCACTTTCTAAATGCTCTTCTTTCAGAGAAAATCACTTTCTTTGAAAGTGCCTTAAGCTAATTAAAAGCATTCACCAGCAACTCACATGCATTTCTCTGAAAGAGAAGCAGTCTGTTCCAACACTTCAATTCACTGTGCGAAGTGAATGGAGTGTTGCTTCACTTTCTAAATGCTGTACTTTCAGAGAAAATCGCTTTCCTTTTAAAGTGTCTTAATCTAATTACAAACATTCACAAGAAACTCACATGCATTTCATGAAGAAAAGCAGTCTGTTCCAACACTTCAATTCACTGTGCGAATTGAATGGATTGTTGCTTCACTTTCTCAATGCTGTACTTTCAGAGAAAATCACTTTCCTTTGAAGCTGCCTTAAGCTACTTGCAAGCATTCTCTAGCAACTCACATGCATTTCTCTGAGAGAGAAGGAGTCTGTTCCAACATTTCAATTCACTGTGCGAAGTGAATGGAGTGTTGCTTCACTTTCTAAATACTGTGCTTTCAGAGAAAATCACTTTCCTTTGAATGTGCCTTAAACTACTTACAAGCATTCACCAGCAACTCAAATGAGTTTCTCTGAAAGAGAAGCAGTCTGTTCCAACACTTCAATTCACTGTGCGAAGTGAATGGAGTGTTGCGTCACTTTGTAAATGATGTACTTTGAAAGAAAATCACTTTCCTTTGAAAGTGCCTTGAGCTACTTACAAGCATTCACCAGCAACTCACATGAGTTTCTCTGAAAGAGACGCAGTCTGTTCCAACACTTCAATTCATTGTGCGAAGTTAATGTGTTGTTGTTTCACTTTCTAAATGCTGTACTTTCAGAGAAAATCACTTTCCTTTGAAAGTGCCTTAAGCTACTTACAAGCATTCACCAACAACTCACATACATTTCTCTGAAAGAGAAGCAGTTTGTTCCAACACTTCAATTCACTGTGCGAAATGAATGGAGTGTTGCTTCACTTTCTAAATGCTGTACTTTCAGAGAAAATCACTTTCCTTTGAAACTGCCTTAAGCTACTTACAAGCATTCACCAGCAACTCACATGAGTTTTATGAAAGAGAAGCAGTCTGTTCCAACACTTCAATTCACTGTGCGAATTGAATGGATTGTTGCTTCACTTTCTCAATGCTGTACTTTCAGAGAAAATCACTTTCCTTTGAAGCTGCCTTAAGCTACTTGCAAGCATTCTCTAGCAACTCACATGCATTTCTCTGAAAGAGAAGGAGTCTGTTCCAACATTTCAATTCACTGTGCGAAGTGAATGGAGTGTTGCTTCACTTTCTCAATGCTGTACTTTCAGAGAAAAACCCTTTCCTTTGAAACTGCCTTAAGCTACTTACACGCATTCACCAGCAACTAACATGCGTTTCTCTGAAAGAGAAGCAGTCTGTTCAAACACTTGAATTGACTGTGCGAAGTGAATGGAGTGTTGCTTCACTTTCCAAATGCTGTACTTTCAGAGAAAAGCACTTTCCTTTGAAATTGCCTTAAGTAACTTACAAGCATTCACCAGCAACTCACATGTGTTTCTCTGAAAGAAAAGCAGTCTGTTTCCACACTTCAATTCACTGTGCAAAGTGAATGGAGTGTTGATTAACTTTCTAAATGCTGTACTTTCAGAAAAAATCACTTTCCTTTGACACTGCCTTAAGCTACAGACAAGCATTCACCAGCATCTCACATGCATTTCTCTGAAAGAGAAGCAGTCTGTTCCAACACTTCAATTCACTGTGCGAAGTCAATGGAGTGTTACTTCACTTTCTAAATGCTGTAGTTGCAGAGAAAATCACGTTCAATTGAATGTGCCTTAAGTTACTTACAAGCATTCACAAGAAACTCACATGCGTTTCTCTGAAAGAGAAGCAGTCTTTTCCAACACATCAATTCACTGTGCAAAGTGAATGGAATGTTGATTCACTTTCTAAAAGCTGTACTTTCATAGAAAATCACTTTCCTTTGAAACTGCCTTAAGCTACTTACAAGCATTCACCAGCAACTCACATGAGTTTCTGAAAGAGAAGTAGTCTGTTCCAACACTTCAATTCACTGTGCGAAGTGAATGGAATGTTGATTCACTTTCTAAATGCTGTACTTTCAGAGAAAATCACTTTCCTTTGAAACTGCCTTAAGCTACTTACAAGCATTCACCAGGAACTCACATGAGTTTCTCTGAAAGAGAAGCAGTCTGTTCCAACACTTCAATTCACTGTGCGAAGTGACTGGAGTGTTACTTCACTTTCTAAATGCTGTACTTTCAGAGAAAATCACTTTCCTTTGATACTTCCTTAAGCTATTTACATGCGTTCACAAGAAACTCACATGCGTTTCTCTGAAAGAGAAGCAGTCTGTTCCAACATTTCAATTCACAGTGCGAAGTGAATGGAGTGTTGCTTCATTTTCTAAATGCTGTACTTTCAGAGAAAATCACTTTCCTTTGAAAGTTTCTTAAGCTACCTACAAGCATTCACCAGCAACTCACATGAGTTTCTCTGAAAGAGACGCAGTCTGTTCCAACACTTCAATTCACAGTGCAAAGGGAATGGAGTGTTGCTTCACTTTCTAAATGCTGTACTTTCAGAGAAAATCACTTTCCTTTGAAACAGCCTTAAGCTACTTACAAGCATTCACCAGCAACTCACATGAGTTTCTCTGAAAGAGAAGCAGTCTGTTCCAACTCCTAAATTCACTGTGCAAAGAGAATGGAGTGTTGCGTCCCTTTTTAAATGCTGTACTTTCAGAGAAAATCTCTTTCCTTTCAAACTACCTTAAGCTACTTACAAGCATTCACCAGCAACTCACATGACTTTCCCTGAAAGAGAAGCAGTCTGTTCCAACACTTCAATTTATTGTGCGAAGTGAATGTGTTGTTGTTTCACTTTCTAAATGCTGTACGTTCAGAGAAAAACACTTTCCTTTGAAACTGCCTTAAGCTACTTACAAGCATTCACCAGCAACTCACATACATTTGTCTGAAAGAGCAGTCTCTTCCAACACTTCATTACACTGTGCGAAGTGAATGGAGTGTTGGTTAACTTTCTAAATGGTGTACTTTCAGAGAAAATCACTTTCCTTTGAAACTGTCTTAAGCTACTTTCAAGCATTCACCAGCAACTCACATGACTTTCCCTGAAAGGGAAGCAGTCTGTTCCAACACTTCAATTCACTGTGCAATGTGAATGGAGTGTTGCTTCACTTTCTAAATGCTGTACTTTCAGAGAGAATCACTTTCCTTTGAAACTGCCTTAAACTACTTACAAGCATTCACCAGCAACTCATATGCTTTTCTCTGAAAGAGAAGCAGTCTGTTCCAACACTTCAATTCACTGTGCGAAGGGAATGGAGAGTTGTTTCACTTTCTAAATGCTGTACTTTCAGAGAAAATAACTTTCCTTTAAAGTGCCTTAAGCTACTTACAAGCATTCACGAGCAACTCAGAATCATTTTTCTGAAAGAGAAGCAGTCTGTTCCAACCCTTCAATTCACTGTGGGAAGTGTATGGAGGGTTGCTTCACTTTTTAAATGCTGTACTTTCAGAGAAAATCACTTTCCTTTGAAAGTGCCTTAAGCTACTTACAAGCATTCACCAGGAACTCACATGAGTTTCTCTGAAAGAGAAGCAGTCTGTTCCAACACTTCAATTCACTGTGCGAAGTGAATGTGTTGTTGTTTCACTTTCTAAATGCTGTACTTTCAGAGAAAATCACTTTCCTTTGAAACTGCCTTAAGCTTCTTACAAGTATTCACCAGCACCTCACATGCATTTCTCTGAAAAAAAGCAGTCTGTTCCAACACTTCAATTCACTGTGCAAAGTGAATGGATTGTTGATTCACTTTGTAAATGCTGTAGTTACAGAGATAATCACTTTCTATTGAAACTGACTTAAGGTACTTACAAGCATTCACCAGCAAATCACATGCATTTCTCTGAAAGAGAAGCATTCTTTACCAACACTTCAATTCACTGTGCGAGGTGAATGGAGTGTTGCTTCACTTTCTAAGTGCAGTACTTTCAGAGAAAATCACTTCCTTTTGAAACTGTTTAAGCTACTTACAAACATTCACCACCAAATCGCATGCGTTTCTCTGAAAGAGAAGCAGTCTGTTCCAACACTTCAATTCACTGTGCGAAGTGAATGGAGTGTTGCTTCACTTTCTACGTGCTGTACTTTCAGAGAAAATCACTTTCTTTGAAAGTGGCTTAAGCTACTTACAAGCATTCACCAGCAACTCACATGAGTTTCTCTGAAAGAGAAGCAGTCTGTTCCAACACTTCAATTCACAGTGCAAAGGGAATGGAGTGTTGCTTCACTTTCTAAATGCTGTACTTTCAGAGAAAATCACTTTCCTTTGAAACAGCCTTAAGCTACTTACAAGCATTCACCAGCAACTCACATGAGTTTCTCTGAAAGAGAAGCAGTCTGTTCCAACTCCTAAATTCACTGTGCAAAGAGAATGGAGTGTTGCGTCCCTTTTTAAATGCTGTACTTTCAGAGAAAATCTCTTTCCTTTCAAACTACCTTAAGCTACTTACAAGCATTCACCAGCAACTCACATGACTTTCCCTGAAAGAGAAGCAGTCTGTTCCAACACTTCAATTTATTGTGCGAAGTGAATGTGTTGTTGTTTCACTTTCTAAATGCTGTACGTTCAGAGAAAAACACTTTCCTTTGAAACTGCCTTAAGCTACTTACAAGCATTCACCAGCAACTCACATACATTTGTCTGAAAGAGCAGTCTCTTCCAACACTTCATTACACTGTGCGAAGTGAATGGAGTGTTGGTTAACTTTCTAAATGGTGTACTTTCAGAGAAAATCACTTTCCTTTGAAACTGTCTTAAGCTACTTTCAAGCATTCACCAGCAACTCACATGACTTTCCCTGAAAGGGAAGCAGTCTGTTCCAACACTTCAATTCACTGTGCAATGTGAATGGAGTGTTGCTTCACTTTCTAAATGCTGTACTTTCAGAGAGAATCACTTTCCTTTGAAACTGCCTTAAACTACTTACAAGCATTCACCAGCAACTCATATGCTTTTCTCTGAAAGAGAAGCAGTCTGTTCCAACACTTCAATTCACTGTGCGAAGGGAATGGAGAGTTGTTTCACTTTCTAAATGCTGTACTTTCAGAGAAAATAACTTTCCTTTAAAGTGCCTTAAGCTACTTACAAGCATTCACGAGCAACTCAGAATCATTTTTCTGAAAGAGAAGCAGTCTGTTCCAACCCTTCAATTCACTGTGGGAAGTGTATGGAGGGTTGCTTCACTTTTTAAATGCTGTACTTTCAGAGAAAATCACTTTCCTTTGAAAGTGCCTTAAGCTACTTACAAGCATTCACCAGGAACTCACATGAGTTTCTCTGAAAGAGAAGCAGTCTGTTCCAACACTTCAATTCACTGTGCGAAGTGAATGTGTTGTTGTTTCACTTTCTAAATGCTGTACTTTCAGAGAAAATCACTTTCCTTTGAAACTGCCTTAAGCTTCTTACAAGTATTCACCAGCACCTCACATGCATTTCTCTGAAAAAAAGCAGTCTGTTCCAACACTTCAATTCACTGTGCAAAGTGAATGGATTGTTGATTCACTTTGTAAATGCTGTAGTTACAGAGATAATCACTTTCTATTGAAACTGACTTAAGGTACTTACAAGCATTCACCAGCAAATCACATGCATTTCTCTGAAAGAGAAGCATTCTTTACCAACACTTCAATTCACTGTGCGAGGTGAATGGAGTGTTGCTTCACTTTCTAAGTGCAGTACTTTCAGAGAAAATCACTTCCTTTTGAAACTGTTTAAGCTACTTACAAACATTCACCACCAAATCGCATGCGTTTCTCTGAAAGAGAAGCAGTCTGTTCCAACACTTCAATTCACTGTGCGAAGTGAATGGAGTGTTGCTTCACTTTCTACGTGCTGTACTTTCAGAGAAAATCACTTTCTTTGAAAGTGGCTTAAGCTACTTACAAGCATTCACCAGCAACTCACATGAGTTTCTCTGAAAGAGAAGCAGTCTGTTCCAACACTCCAATTCACTGGGCAAAGTGAATGGAGTGTTGATTCAATTTCTAAATGCTGAACTTTCAGAGAAAATCACTTTCCTTTGAAAGTGCCTTAAGCTACTAACAAGCATTCACCAGCAACTCACATGGGTTTCTCTGAAATAGAAGCAGTCTGTTCCAACACTTCAATTCACTGTGCGAAGTGAATGGAGTGTTGCTTCACTTTCTAAATGCTGTACTTTCAGAGAAAATCACTTTCCTTTGAAACTGTCTTAAGCTACTTGCAACCATTCTCCAGCAACTCACATGCATTTCTCTGAAAGAGAAGGAGTCTGTTGAACATTTCAATTCACTGTGCAAAGTGAATGGAGTGTTGCTTCACTTTCTAAATGCTCTTCTTTCAGAGAAAATCACTTTCTTTGAAAGTGCCTTAAGCTAATTAAAAGCATTCACCAGCAACTCACATGCATTTCTCTGAAAGAGAAGCAGTCTGTTCCAACACTTCAATTCACTGTGCGAAGTGAATGGAGTGTTGCTTCACTTTCTAAATGCTGTACTTTCAGAGAAAATCGCTTTCCTTTTAAAGTGTCTTAATCTAATTACAAACATTCACAAGAAACTCACATGCATTTCATGAAGAAAAGCAGTCTGTTCCAACACTTCAATTCACTGTGCGAATTGAATGGATTGTTGCTTCACTTTCTCAATGCTGTACTTTCAGAGAAAATCACTTTCCTTTGAAGCTGCCTTAAGCTACTTGCAAGCATTCTCTAGCAACTCACATGCATTTCTCTGAGAGAGAAGGAGTCTGTTCCAACATTTCAATTCACTGTGCGAAGTGAATGGAGTGTTGCTTCACTTTCTAAATACTGTGCTTTCAGAGAAAATCACTTTCCTTTGAATGTGCCTTAAACTACTTACAAGCATTCACCAGCAACTCAAATGAGTTTCTCTGAAAGAAAAGCAGTCTGTTCCAACACTTCAATTCACTGTGCGAAGTGAATGGAGTGTTGCGTCACTTTGTAAATGATGTACTTTGAAAGAAAATCACTTTCCTTTGAAAGTGCCTTGAGCTACTTACAAGCATTCACCAGCAACTCACATGAGTTTCTCTGAAAGAGACGCAGTCTGTTCCAACACTTCAATTCATTGTGCGAAGTTAATGTGTTGTTGTTTCACTTTCTAAATGCTGTACTTTCAGAGAAAATCACTTTCCTTTGACACTGCCTTAAGCTACTTACAAGCATTCACCAACAACTCACATACATTTCTCTGAAAGAGAAGCAGTTTGTTCCAACACTTCAATTCACTGTGCGAAATGAATGGAGTGTTGCTTCACTTTCTAAATGCTGTACTTTCAGAGAAAATCACTTTCCTTTGAAACTGCCTTAAGCTACTTACAAGCATTCACCAGCAACTCACATGAGTTTTATGAAAGAGAAGCAGTCTGTTCCAACACTTCAATTCACTGTGCGAATTGAATGGATTGTTGCTTCACTTTCTCAATGCTGTACTTTCAGAGAAAATCACTTTCCTTTGAAGCTGCCTTAAGCTACTTGCAAGCATTCTCTAGCAACTCACATGCATTTCTCTGAAAGAGAAGGAGTCTGTTCCAACATTTCAATTCACTGTGCGAAGTGAATGGAGTGTTGCTTCACTTTCTCAATGCTGTACTTTCAGAGAAAAACCCTTTCCTTTGAAACTGCCTTAAGCTACTTACACGCATTCACCAGCAACTAACATGTGTTTCTCTGAAAGAGAAGCAGTCTGTTCAAACACTTGAATTGACTGTGCGAAGTGAATGGAGTGTTGCTTCACTTTCCAAATGCTGTACTTTCAGAGAAAAGCACTTTCCTTTGAAATTGCCTTAAGTAACTTACAAGCATTCACCAGCAACTCACATGTGTTTCTCTGAAAGAAAAGCAGTCTGTTTCCACACTTCAATTCACTGTGCAAAGTGAATGGAGTGTTGATTAACTTTCTAAATGCTGTACTTTCAGAAAAAATCACTTTCCTTTGACACTGCCTTAAGCTACAGACAAGCATTCACCAGCATCTCACATGCATTTCTCTGAAAGAGAAGCAGTCTGTTCCAACACTTCAATTCACTGTGCGAAGTCAATGGAGTGTTACTTCACTTTCTAAATGCTGTAGTTGCAGAGAAAATCACGTTCAATTGAATGTGCCTTAAGTTACTTACAAGCATTCACAAGAAACTCACATGCGTTTCTCTGAAAGAGAAGCAGTCTTTTCCAACACATCAATTCACTGTGCAAAGTGAATGGAATGTTGATTCACTTTCTAAAAGCTGTACTTTCATAGAAAATCACTTTCCTTTGAAACTGCCTTAAGCTACTTACAAGCATTCACCAGCAACTCACATGAGTTTCTGAAAGAGAAGTAGTCTGTTCCAACACTTCAATTCACTGTGCGAAGTGAATGGAATGTTGATTCACTTTCTAAATGCTGTACTTTCAGAGAAAATCACTTTCCTTTGAAACTGCCTTAAGCTACTTACAAGCATTCACCAGGAACTCACATGAGTTTCTCTGAAAGAGAAGCAGTCTGTTCCAACACTTCAATTCACTGTGCGAAGTGACTGGAGTGTTACTTCACTTTCTAAATGCTGTACTTTCAGAGAAAATCACTTTCCTTTGATACTTCCTTAAGCTATTTACATGCGTTCACAAGAAACTCACATGCGTTTCTCTGAAAGAGAAGCAGTCTGTTCCAACATTTCAATTCACAGTGCGAAGTGAATGGAGTGTTGCTTCATTTTCTAAATGCTGTACTTTCAGAGAAAATCACTTTCCTTTGAAAGTTTCTTAAGCTACCTACAAGCATTCACCAGCAACTCACATGAGTTTCTCTGAAAGAGACGCAGTCTGTTCCAACACTTCAATTCACAGTGCAAAGGGAATGGAGTGTTGCTTCACTTTCTAAATGCTGTACTTTCAGAGAAAATCACTTTCCTTTGAAACAGCCTTAAGCTACTTACAAGCATTCACCAGCAACTCACATGAGTTTCTCTGAAAGAGAAGCAGTCTGTTCCAACTCCTAAATTCACTGTGCAAAGAGAATGGAGTGTTGCGTCCCTTTTTAAATGCTGTACTTTCAGAGAAAATCTCTTTCCTTTCAAACTACCTTAAGCTACTTACAAGCATTCACCAGCAACTCACATGACTTTCCCTGAAAGAGAAGCAGTCTGTTCCAACACTTCAATTTATTGTGCGAAGTGAATGTGTTGTTGTTTCACTTTCTAAATGCTGTACGTTCAGAGAAAAACACTTTCCTTTGAAACTGCCTTAAGCTACTTACAAGCATTCACCAGCAACTCACATACATTTGTCTGAAAGAGCAGTCTGTTCCAACACTTCATTACACTGTGCGAAGTGAATGGAGTGTTGGTTAACTTTCTAAATGGTGTACTTTCAGAGAAAATCACTTTCCTTTGAAACTGTCTTAAGCTACTTTCAAGCATTCACCAGCAACTCACATGACTTTCCCTGAAAGGGAAGCAGTCTGTTCCAACACTTCAATTCACTGTGCAAAGTGAATGGAGTGTTGCTTCACTTTCTAAATACTGTGCTTTCAGAGAAAATCACTTTCCTTTGAATGTGCCTTAAACTACTTACAAGCATTCACCAGCAACTCAAATGAGTTTCTCTGAAAGAGAAGCAGTCTGTTCCAACACTTCAATTCACTGTGCGAAGTGAATGGAGTGTTGCGTCACTTTGTAAATGATGTACTTTGAGAGAAAATCACTTTCCTTTGAAAGTGCCTTGAGCTACTTACAAGCATTCACCAGCAACTCACATGAGTTTCTCTGAAAGAGACGCAGTCTGTTCCAACACTTCAATTCATTGTGTGAAGTTAATGTGTTGTTGTTTCACTTTCTAAATGCTGTACTTTCAGAGAAAATCACTTTCCTTTGAAAGTGCCTTAAGCTACTTACAAGCATTCACCAACAACTCACATGAGTTTCTCTGAAAGAAAAGCAGTCTGTTTCCACACTTCAATTCACTGTGCAAAGTGAATGGAGTGTTGATTAACTTTCTAAATGCTGTACTTTCAGAAAAAATCACTTTCCTTTGACACTGCCTTAAGTTACAGACAAGCATTCACCAGCATCTCACATGCATTTCTCTGAAAGAGAAGCAGTCTGTTCCAACACTTCAATTCACTGTGCGAAGTAAATGGAGTGTTGCTTCACTTTCTCAATGCTCTCCTTTGAGAGAAAATCGCTCTCTTTTGAAACTGCCTGAAGCGACTTACAAGCAGTCACAAGAAACTCACATCTGTTTCCCTGAAAGAGAAACAGTCTGTTGCAACACTTCAATTTTCTGTGCGAAGTGAATGGAGTGTTGCTCCACTTTCTAAATGCTGTAATTTCAGAGAAAATCACATTCCTTTGAAAGTGCCTTAAGGTACTTACAAGCATTCAACAGAAATTCACATGCGTTTTTCTGAAAGAGAAGCAGTCTGTTCCAACACTTCAATTCACTGTGCAAAGTGAATGGAGTGTTGCTTCACTTTCAAAATGCTGTACTTTCAGAGAAAATCACTTTCCTTTAAAACTGCCTTAAGCGACTTACAAGCATTCACCAGCAACTCACATGAGTTTCTCTGAAAGAGAAGCAGTCTGTTCCAACACTTCAATTCACTGTGCGATGTGAATGTGTTGTTGTTTCACTTTATAAATCCTGTACTTTCAGAGAAAATCACTCTTCTTTGAAAGTGCCTTAAGCTACTTACAAGCATTCACCAACTACTCTCATGCATTACTCTGAAAGAGAAGTAGTCTGTTCCAACACTTCAATTCACTGTGCGAAGTGAATGGAGTGTTGCTTCACTTTCTAAATGCTGTACTTTCAGAGAAAATCACTGTCCTTTGTAACTGCCTTAAGCTACTTACAAGCATTCACCAGCAACTCACATGCATTTCTCTGAAAGAGAAGCAGTCTGTTCCAACACTTCAATTCACTGTTCGAAGTGAATGGAGTGTTGCTTCACTTTCAAAATGCTGTACTTTCAGAGAAAATCACTTTCCTTTGAAAGTGCCTTAAGCTACTTACAAGCATTTTGTAGAAACTCAAATGAATTTCTCTGAAAGAGAAGAAGTCTGTCCCAACACTTCAATTCACTGTGCGAAGAGAATGGAGTGTTGCTTCACTTTCTAAATTCAGTACTTTCAGAGAAATTCACTTTCCTTTGAAAGTGAATTAAGCTAATTGGAAGCATTAACAAGAAACTCTCATGCATTTCTCTGAAAGAGAAGCCATCTGTTCCAACACTTCAATTCACTGTGCGAAGTGAATGGAGTGTTGCTTCACTTTCTAAATGCTGTCCTTTCAGAGAAAATCACTTTCCTTTGACAGTGCCATAAGCTACTTACAAGCATTCTCTAGCAACTCACATGCATTTCTCTGAAAGAGAAGCAGTCTGTTCCAACAATTCAATTCACTGTGCGAAGTGAATGGAGTGATGCTTCACTTTCTAAATGCTGTACTTTCAGAGAAAATCACTTTCCTTTCAAAGTACCTTAAGTTACTAACAAGCATTCACCAGCAACTCACATGAGTATCTCTGAAAGAGAAGCAGTCTGTTCCAATACTTCAATTCACTGTGCGAAGTTAATGTGTTGTTGTTTTACTTTCTAAAATCTGTACTTTCAGAGAAAATCACTTTCCTTTGAAAGTGCCTTAAGCTACTCACATGCATTTACCAGCAACTCACATGCATTTCTCTGAAAGGGAAGCAGTCTGTTCCAACACTTCAATTCACTGTGGGAAGTGAATGGAGTGTTACTTCACTTTCTAAATGCTCTCCTTTTAGAGAAAATCACCTTCTTTTGAAACTTCCTTAAGCTACTTACAAGCATTCACAAGAAACTGACATCTGCTTCTCTGAAAGAGAAGCAGTCAGTTCCAACACTTCAATTCACTGTGCGAAGTGCATGGAGTGTTGCTTCACTTTCTAAATGCTGTCCTTTCAGAGAAAATCACTTTCCTTTGAAAGTGCCTTAAGCTACTTACAAGCATTCACAAGAAACTCCCATGCATTTCTCTGAAAGAGAAGCAGTCAGTTCCAACACTTCAATTCACTGTGCGAAGTGAATGGAGTGTTGCTTCACTTTCTAAATGCTGTACTTTCAGAGAAAATCACATTGCTTTGAAAGTTCCTTAAGGTACTTACAACCATTCAACAGAAATTCACATGCGTTTTTCTGAAAGAGAAGCAGTCTGTTCCAACACTTCAATTCACTGTGTGAAGTGAATGGAGTGTTGCTTCACTTTCAAAATGCTGTATTTTCAGAGAAAATCACTTTCCTTTGAAACTTCCTTAAACTACTTACAAGCATTCACCAGCAATTCACATGAGTTTCTCTGAAAGAGAAGCAGTCTGTTCCAACTCTTCAATTCACTGTGCGAAGTGAATGGAGTGTTACGTCACTTTCAAAATTTTCTGTACTTTTAGAGAAAATCACTTTCCTTTGAAACTGCCTTAAGCGACTTACGAGCATTCACCAGCAACTCACATGAGTTTCTCTGAAAGAGAAGCAGTCTGTTCCAACACTTCAATTCACTGTGCGAAGTGAATGTGTTGTTGTTTCACTTTATAAATCCTGTATTTTCAGAGAAAATCACTCTTCTTTGAAAGTGCCTTAAGCTACTTACAAGCATTCACCAACAACTCTCATGCATTACTCTGAAAGAGAAGTAGTCTTTTCCAACACTTCAATTCACTGTGCGAAGTGAATGGAGTGTTGCTTCACTTTCTAAATGCTGTACTTTCAGAGAAAATCACTTTCCTTTGAAAGTGCCTTAAGCTACTTAAAACCATTCACGAGCAACTCACAATTATTTTTCTGAAAGAGAAGCAGTCTGTTCCAGCACTTCAATTCACTCTGCGAAGTGAATGGAGGGTTGCTTCACTTTCTAAATGCTGTACTTTCAGAGAAAATAACTTTCCTTTGAAACTGCCTTAAGCTACTTACAAGCATTCACCAGCAACTCACATGAGTTTCTCTGAAAGATTAGCAGTCTGTTCCAACACTTCAAATCACTGTGCGAAGTTAATGGAGTGTTGCTTCACTTTCTAAATGCTGTACATTCAGAGAAAATCACTTCGCTTTGAATGTGCCTTAAGCTACTTGCAAGCATTCACCAGCAACTCACATGAGTGTCTCTGAAAGAGAAGCAGTCTGTTCCAACTCTTCAATTCACTGTGCGAAGTGAATGGAGTGTTGCGTCACTTTCTAAATGCTGTACTTTCAGAGAAAATCACTTTCCTCTCAAAGTACCTTAAGCTACTTACAAGCATTCACCAGCAACTCACATGAGTTTCTCTGAAAGAGAAGCAGTCTGTTCCAACACTTCAATTCATTGTGCGAAGTGAATGTGTTGTTGGTTCACTTTATAAATGCTCTCCTTTTAGAGAAAATCACCTTCTTTTGAAACTTCCTTAAGCTACTTACAAGCATTCACAAGAAACTGACATCTGCTTTTCTGAAAGGGAAGCAGTTTGTTCCAACACTACAATTCAATATGCGCAGTGAATGGAGTGTTGCTTCACTTTCTAAATGCTGTACTTTCAGAGAAAATCACATTCCTTGAAAGTGCCTTAAGCTACTTACAAGCATTCACAAGAAACTCAAATGCATTTCTCTGAAAAAGAAGCAGTCTGTTCCAACACTTCAATTCACTGTGAGAAGAGAATGGAGTGTTGTCCACTTTCTAAATGCTCTCCTTTTAGAGAAATCACTTTCTTTTGAAACAGCCTGAAGCAACTTTCAAGCATTCACAAGAAAATCACATCTGTTTTTCTGAAAGAGAAACAGGCTGTTCCAACAATTCAATTCACTGTGCGAAGTGAATAGAGTGTTCCTTCACATTCTAAATGCTGTAGTTTTAGAGAAAATCACTTTCCTTTGAAAGTGCCTTAAGCTACTTACAAGAATTCAACAGAAATTCACATGCGTTTTTCTGAAAGAGAAGCAGTCTGTTCCAACACTTCAATTCAATCTGCGAAGTGAATGGAGGGTTGCTTCACTTTCTAAATTCTGTACTTTCAGAGAAAATAACTTTCCTTTGAAACTGCCTTAAGCTACTTACAAGCATTCACCAGCAACTCACATGAGTTTCTCTGAAAGATTAGCAGTCTGTTCCAACACTTCAAATCACTGTGCGAAGTCAATGGAGTGTTGCTTCACTTTCTAAATGCTGTACTTTCAGAGAAAATCACTTCCCTTTGAATGTGCCTTAAGCTACTTACAAGCATTCACCAGCAACTCACATGAGTGTCTCTGAAAGAGAAGCAGTCTGTTCCAACTCTTCAATTCACTGTGCGAAGTGAATGAAGTGTTGCGTCACTTTCTAAATGCTGTACTTTCAGAGAAAATCACTTTCCTTTCAAAGTACCTTAAGCTACTTACAAGCATTCACCAGCAACTCACATGAGTTTCTCTGAAAGAGAAGCAGTCTGTTCCAGCACTTCAACTCATTGTGCGAAGTGAATGTGTTGTTGTTTCACTTTCTAAATGCTGTACTTTCAGAGAAAATCACTTTCTCTTAAGCTACTTACAAGTATTCACCAGCAACTCACATGCATTTCTCTGAAAAAAAGCAGTCTGTTTCAACACTTCAATTCACTGTGCAAAGTGAATGGAGTGTTGCTTCACTTTCGAAGTGCTGTACTTTCAGAGAAAATCACTTCCCTTTGAATGTGCCTTAACCTACTTACAAGCATTCACCAGCAACTCACATGAGTGTCTCTGAAAGAGAAGCAGTCTGTTCCAACTCTTCAATTCACTGTGCGAAGTGAATGGAGTGTTGCGTCACTTTCTAAATGCTGTACTTTCAGAGAAAATCACTTTCCTTTCAAAGTACCTTAAGGTACTTACAAGCATTCACCAGCAACTCACATGAGTTTCTCTGAAAGAGAAGCAGTCTGTTCCAACACTTCAAATCACTGTGCGAACTGAATGTGTTGTGGTTTAACTTTCTAAATGCTGTACTTTCAGAGAAAATCACTCTTCTTTGAAAGTGCCTTAAGCTACTTACAAGCATTCACCAACAACTCTCATGCATTACTCTGAAAGAGAAGCAGTCTGTTCCAACACTTCAATTCAATGTGCGAAGTGAATGGAGTGTTGATTCACTTTCTAAATGCTGTACTTTCAGAAAAAATCATTTTCCTTTGACACTGCCTTAAGCTACCTACAAGCATTCACCAGCATCTCACATGCATTTCTCTGAAAGAGAAGCAGTCTGTTCCAACACTTCAATTCACTGTGCGAAGTCAATGGAGTGTTAAAAAGTTATTTTAGAAAGAGTGTTAGAAAGTTATTCACTTTCTAAATACTGTAGTTACAGAAAAAATCATTTTCCTTTGAATGTGCCTTAAGTTACTTACAAGCATTCACAACAAACTCACATGCGTTTCTCTGAAAGAGAAGCCGTCTGTTCCAACACTTCAATTCACTCTGCAAAGTGAATGGAGTGTTACTTCACTTTCTAAATGCTGTACTTTCAGAGAAAATCACTTTCCTTTGAAACTGCCTTATGATACTTACAAGCATTCACAAGAAACTAACATGCGTTTCTCTGAAAGAGAAGCAGTCTGTTCCAACAAATCAATTCACTGTGCGAAGTGAATGGAGTGTTGCTTCACTTTCTAAATGCTCTTTTTTGAGAGAAAATCACTCTCTTTTGAAACTGCCTGAAGCGACTTACAAGCAGTCACAAGAAACTCACATCTGTTTCCCTGAAAGAGAAACAGTCTGTTGCAACACTTCAATTTTCTGTGCGAAGTGAATGGAGTGTTGCTCCACTTTCTAACTGCTGTCCTTTCAGAGAAAATCACTTTTCTTTGAAAGTGCCTTAAGGTACTTACAAGCATTCAACAGAAATTCACATGCGTTTTTCTGAAAGAGAAGCAGTCTGTTCCAACACTTCAATTCACTGTGCGAAGTGAATGGAGTGTTGTGTCACCTTAAAAATGCTGTACTTTCAGAGAAAATCACTTTCCTTTGAATGTGCCTTAAGCTACTTACAAGCATTCACCAGCAACTCACATGAGTGTCTCTGAAAGAGAAGCAGTCTGTTCCAATACTTCAATTCACTGTGAGAAGTAAATGGAGTGTTGCGTCACTTTCTAAATGCTGTACTTTCACAGAAAATCACTTTCCTTTCAAAGTACATTAAGCTACTTACAAGCATTCGCCAGCAACTCACATGAGTTTCTCTGAAAGAGAAGCAGTCAGTTCCAACACTTCAATTCATTGTGCGAAGTGAATGTGTTGTTGTTTTACTTTCTAAATGCTGTACTTTCAGAGAAAATCACTTTCCTTTGAAAGTGCCTTAAGCTACTTACAAGCATTTTGTAGAAACTCAAATGCGTTTCTCTGAAAGAGAAGAAGTCTGTCCCAACATTTCAATTCACTGTTCGAAGAGAATGGAGTGTGGCTTCACTTTCTAAATTCTGTACTTTCAGCGAAAATCACTTTCCTTTGAAAGTGCCTTAAGCTAATTGGAAGCATTCTCAAGAAACTCTCATGCATTTCTCTGAAAGAGAAGCCGTCTGTTCCAACACTTCAATTCACTGTACGAAGTGAATGGAGTGTTGCTTCACTTTCTAAATGCTGTCCTTTCAGAGAAAATCACTTTCCTTTGAAAGTGCCATAAGCTACTTACAAGCATTCACCAGCAACTCACATGAGTTTCTCTGAAAGAGAAGCAGTCTGTTCCAACACTTCAATTCACTGTGCGAAGTGAATGGAGTGTTGCTTCACTTTCTAAATGCTGTACTTTCAGAGAAAATCACTTTCCTTTGAGAGTGCCTTAAGCTACTTACAAGCATTCACCAGCAACTCACATGAGTTTCTGCGAAAGAGAGGCAGTCTATTCCAACACTTCAATTCACTGTGGGAAGTGAATGGAGTGTTGCTTCACTTTCTAAATGCTCTCCTTTTAGAGAAAATCACCTTCTTTTGAAACTTCCTTAAGCTACTTACAAGAATTCACAAGAAACTCCCATGCATTTCTCTGAAAGAGAAGCAGTCAGTTCCAACACTTCAATTCACTGTGCGAAGTGAATGGAGTGTTGCTTCACTTTCTAAATGCTCTCCTTTGAGAGAAAATCACTCTCTTTTAAAACTGCCTGAAGCGACTTACAAGCAGTCACAAGAAACTCACATCTGTTTCCCTGAAAGAGAAACAGTCTGTTGCAACACTTCAATTTTCTGTGCGAAGTGAATGTAGTGTTGCTCCATTTTCTAAATGCTGTACTTTCAGAGAAAATCACATTCCTTTGAAAGTTCCTTAAGGTACTTACAACCATTCAACAGAAATTCACATGCGTTTTTCTGAAAGAGAAGCAGTCTGTTCCAACACTTCAATTCACTGTGCGAAGTGAATGGAGCGTTGCTCCACTTTCTAAATGCTCTTCTTTTAGAGAAATCACTTTCTTTTGAAACAGCCTGAAGCAACTTTCAATCATTCACAAGAAAATCAGATCTCTTTTTCTGAAAGAGAAACAGTCTGTTCCAACACTTCAATTCACTGTGCGAAGTGCATAGAGTGTTCCTTCACATTCTAAATGCTGTAGTTTCAACGAAAATCACTTTCCTTTGAAAGTGCCTTAAGCTACTTACAAGAATTCAACAGAAATTCACATGCGTTTTTCTGAAAGAGAAGCAGTCTGTTCCAACACTTCAATTCACTGTGCAAAGTGAATGGAGTGTTGCTTCACTTTCAAAATGCTGTACTTTCAGAGAAAATCACTTTCCTTTGAAACTGCCTTAAACTACTTACAAGCTTTCACCAGCAACTCACATGAGTTTCTCTGAAAGAGAAGCAGTCTGTTCCAACTCTTCAATTCACTGTGCGAAGTGGATGGAGTGTTGCGTCACTTTCTAAATGCTGTAATTTCAGAGAAAATCACTTTCCTTTGAAACTGCCTTAAGCGACTTACAAGCATTTACCAGCAACTCACATGAGTTTCTCTGAAAGAGATGCAGTCTGTTCCAACACTTCAATTCACTGTGCGAAGTGAATGGAGTGTTGCTTCACTTTCTAAATGCTCTCCTTTGAGAGAAAATCACTCTCTTTTAAAACTGCCTGAAGCGACTTACAAGCAGTCACAAGAAACTCACATCTGTTTCCCTGAAAGAGAAACAGTCTGTTGCAACACTTCAATTTTCTGTGCGAAGTGAATGTAGTGTTGCTCCACTTTCTAAATGCTGTCCTTTCAGAGAAAATCACTTTCCTTTGAAAGTGCCTTAAGGTACTTACAACCATTCAACAGAAATTCACATGCGTTTTTCTGAAAGAGAAGCAGTCTGTTCCAACACTTCAATTCACTGTGCGAAGTGAATGGAGTGTTGCTTCACTTTCAAAATGCTGTACTTTCAGAGAAAATCACTTTCCTTTGAAACTTCCTTAAACTACTCACAAGCATTCACCAGCAATTCACATGAGTTTTTCTGAAAGAGAAGAAGTCTGTTCCAACTCTTCAATTCACTGTGCGAAGTGAATGGAGTGTTGTGTCACTTTCAAAATGCTGTACTTTCAGAGAAAATCACTTTCCTTTGAAACTGCCTTAAGCGACTTACAAGCATTCACCAGCAACTCACATGAGTTTCTCTGAAAGAGAAGCAGTCTGTTCCAACACTTCAATTCACTGTGCGAAGTGAATGTGTTGTTGTTTCACTTTCTAAATGCTGTACTTTCAGAGAAAATCACTCCTCTTTGAAAGTGCCTTAAGCTACTTACAAGCATTCACTAACAACTCTCATGCATTACTCTGAAAGAGAAGTAGTCTGTTCCAACACTTCAATTCACTGTTCGAAGTGAATGGAGTGTTGCTTTACTTTCAAAATGCTGTACTTTCAGAGAAAATCACTTTCCTTTGAAAGTGCCTTACACTACTTACAAGCATTCACGAGCAACTCACAATCATTTTTCTGAAAGAGAAGCAGTCTGTTCCAACAATTCAATTATCTCTGCGAAGTTAATGGAGGGTTGCTTCACTTTCTAAATGCTGTACTTTCAGAGAAAATAACTTTCCTTTGAAACTGCCTTAAGCTACTTACAAGCATTCACCAGCAACTCACATGAGTTTCTCTGAAAGATTAGAAGTCTGTTCCAACACTTCAAATCACTGTTCGAAGTCAATGGAGTGTTGCTTCACTTTCTAAATGCTGTACTTTCAGAGAAAATCACTTCCCTTTGAATGTGCCTTAAGCTACTTACAAGCATTCACCAGCAACTCACATGAGTGTCTCTGAAAGAGAAGCAGTCTGTTCCAACTCTTCAATTCACTGTGCGAAGTGAATGGAGTGTTGCGTCACTTTCTAAATGCTGTACTTTCAGAGAAAATCACTTTCCTTTCAAAGTACCTTAAGCTACTTACAAGCATTCACCAGCAACTCACATGAGTTTCTCTGAGAGAGAAGCAGTCTGTTCCAGCACTTCAATTCATTGTGCGAAGTGAATGTGTTGTTGTTTCACTTTCTAAATGCTGTACTTTCAGAGAAAATCACTTTCCTTTGAAACTGCCTTAAGCTACTTACAAGTATTCACCAGCAACTAACATGCATTTCTCTGAAAAAAAGCAGTCTGTTCCAACACTTCAATTCACTGTGCAAAGTGAATGGAGTGTTGCTTCACTTTCGAAGTGCTGTACTTTCAGAGAAAATCACTTCCTTTTGAAACTTCCTTAAGCTACTTACAAGCATTCACCAGCAAATCGCATGCGTTTCTCTGAAAGAGAAGCAGTCTGTTCCAACACTTCAATTCACTGTGCGAAGTGAATGGAGTGTTGCTTCACTTTCTAAGTGCTGTACTTTCAGAGAAAATCACTTTCTTTGAAAGTGGCTTAAGCTGCTTACAAGCATTCACCAGCAACTCACATGAGTTTCTCTGAAATTGAAACAGTCTGTTTCAACACTTCAATTCACTGGGCAAAGTGAATGGAGTGTTGCTTCACTTTCGAAGTGCTGTACTTTCAGAGAAAATCACTTTCCTTTGAAAGTGCCTTAAGCTACTAACAAGCATTCACCAGAAACTCACATGAGTTTCTCTGAAAGAGAAGCAGTCTGTTCCAACTCTTCAATTCACTGTGCGAAGTGAATGGAGTGTGGCTTCACCTTCTAAATGCTGTCCTTTCAGAAAAATCACATTCCTTTGAAAGTGCCTTAAGCTACTTACAAGCATTCAACAGAAATTCATATGTGTTTCTCTGAAAGAGAAGCAGTCTGTTCCAACACTACAATTCACTATGCACAGTGAATGGAGTGTTGCTTCACTTTCTAAATGCTGTACTTTCAGAGAAAATCACATTCCTTTGAAAGTGCCTTAAGCTACTTACAAGCATTCAGAAGAAACTCACATGCATTTCTCTGAAAAAGAAGCAGTCTGTTCCAACACTTCAATTCACTGTGCGAAGAGAATGGAGTGTTGCTCCACTTTCTAAATGCTCTCCTTTTAGAGAAATCACTTTCTTTTGAAACAGCCTGAAGCAACTTTCAAGCATTCACAAGAAAATCACATCTGTTTTTCTGAAAGAGAAACAGTCTGTTCCAACACTTCAATTCACTGTGCAAATTGAATGGATTGTTGCTACACTTTGTAAATGCTGTAGTTACAGAGATAATCACTTTCTATTGAAACTGACTTAAGGTACTTACAAGCATTCACCAGCAAATCACATGCGTTTCTCTGAAAGAGAAGCATTCTTTTCCAACACTTCCATTCACTGTGCGAGGTGAATGGAGTGTTGCTTCACTTTCTAAGTGCTGTACTTTCAGAGAAAATCACTTCCTTTTGAAACTGCCTTAAGCTACTTACAAGCATTCACCAGCAAATCGCATGCGTTTCTCTGAAAGAGAAGCAGTCTGTTCCAACACTTCAATTCACTGGGCAAAGTGAATGGAGTGTTGATTCACTTTCTAAATGCTGTACTTTCAGAGAAAATCACTTTCCTTTGAAAGTGCCTTAAGCTACTAACAAGCATTCACCAGCAACTCACATGAGTTTCTCTGAAAGAGAAGCAGTCTGTTCCAACATTTCAATTCCCGTGCGAAGTGAATGTGTTGTTGTTTCACTTTCTAAATGCTGTACTTTCAGAGAAAATCACTCTTCTTTGAAAGTGCCTGAAGCTACTTACAAGCATTCACCAGGAACTCACATGAGTTTCTCTGAAAGAGAAGCAGTCTGTTCCAACACTTCAATTCACTGTGCGAAGTGAATGTGTTGTTGTTTCACTTTCTAAATGCTGTACTTTCAGAGAAAATCACTTTCCTTTGAAACTGCCTTAAGCTACTTACAAGTATTCACCAGCACCTCACATGCATTTCTCTGAAAAAAAGCAGTCTGTTCCAACACTTCAATTCACTGTGCAAAGTGAATGGATTGTTGATTCACTTTGTAAATGCTGTAGTTACAGAGATAATCACTTTCTATTGAAACTGACTTAAGGTACTTACAAGCATTCACCAGCAAATCACATGCATTTCTCTGAAAGAGAAGCATTCTTTACCAACACTTCAATTCACTGTGCGAGGTGAATGGAGTGTTGCTCCACTTTCTAACTGCTGTCCTTTCAGAGAAAATCACTTTTCTTTGAAAGTGCCTTAAGGTACGTACAAGCAATCAACAGAAATTCACATGCGTTTTTCTGAAAGAGAAGCAGTCTGTTCCAACACTTCAATTCACTGTGCGAAGTGAATGGAGTGTTGCGTCACTTTCAAAATGCTGTACTTTCAGAGAAAATCACTTTCCTTTCAAAGTACCTTAAGCTATTACAAGCATTCGCCAGCAACTCACATGAGTTTCTCTGAAAGAGAAGCAGTCTGTTCCAACACTTCAATTCATTGTCCGAAGTGAATGTGTTGTTGTTTCAATTTCTAAATGCTGTACTTTCAGAGAAAATCACTTTCCTTTGAAAGTGCCTTAAGCTACTTACAAGCATTTTGTAGAAACTCAAATGCGTTTCTCTGAAAGAGAAGAAGTCTGTCCCAACATTTCAATTCACATTTCGAAGAGAATGGAGTGTGGCTTCACTTTCTAAATTCTGTACTTTCAGAGAATATCACTTTCCTTTTAAAGTGCCTTAAGCTAATTGGAAGCATTCTCAAGAAACTCTCATGCATTTCTCTGAAAGAGAAGCCGTCTATTCCAACACTTCAATACACTGTGCGAAGTGAATGGAGTGTTGCTTCACTTTCTAAATGCTGTCCTTTCAGAGAAAATCACTTTCCTTTGAAAGTGCCATAAGCTACTTACAAGCATTCACCAGCAACTCACATGAGTTTCTCTAAAAGAGAAGCAGTCTGTTTCAACACTTCAATTCACTGTGCGAAGTGAATGGAGTGTTGATTCACTTTCTAAATGCTGTACTTTCAGAGAAAATCACTTTCCTTTGAAAGTGCCTTAAGCTACTTACAAGCATTCACCAGCAACTCACATGAGTTTCTCCGAAAGAGAGGAAGTCTGTTCCAACACTTCAATTCACTGTGCGAAGTGAATGGAGTGTTGCTTCACTTTCTAAATGCTCTCCTTTTGGAGAAAATCACCTTCTTCTGAAACTTCCTTACGCTACTTACAAGCATTCACAAGAAACTGACATCTGCTTCTCTGAATGAGAAGCAGTCAGTTCTAACACTTCAATTCACTGTGTGAAGTGAATGGAGTGTTGCTTCACTTTCTAAATGCTGTCCTTTCAGAGAAAATCACTTTCCTTTGAAAGTGCCTTAAGCTACTTACAAGCATTCACAAGAGACTCCCATGCATTTCTCTGAAAGAGAAGCAGTCAGTTCCAACACTTCTATTCACTGTGCGAAGTGAATGGAGTGTGGCTTCACCTTCTAAATGCTGTCCTTTCAGAGAATATCACATTCCTTTGAAAGTGCCTTAAGCTACTTACAAGCATTCAACAGAAATTCATATGCGTTTCTCTGAAAGAGAAGCAGTCTGTTCCAACACTACAATTCACTATGCGCAGTGAATGGAGTGTTGCTTCACTTTCTAAATGCTGTACTTTCAGAGAAAATCACATTCCTTTGAAAGTTCCTTAAGGTACTTACAACCATTCAACAGAAATTCACATGCGTTTCTCTGAAAGAAAAGCAGTCTCTTCCAACACTTCAATTCACTGTGCGAAGTGAATAGAGTGTTGCTCCACTTTCTAAATACTCTCCTTTTAGAGAAATCACTTTCTTTTGAAACAGCATGAAGCAACTTTCAAGCATTCACAAGAAAATCAGATCTGTTCTTCTGAAAGAGAAACAGTCTGTTCCAACACTTCAATTCACTGTGCGAAGTGCATAGAGTGTTCCTTCACATTCTAAATGCTGTACTTTCAGAGAAAATCACTTTCCTTTGAAAGTGCCTAAAGCTACTTACAAGAATTCAACAGAAATTCACATGCGCTTTTCTGAAAGAGAAGCAGTCTGTTCCAACACTTCAATTCACTGTGCAAAGTGAATGGAGTGTTGCTTCACTTTCAAAATGCTGTACTTTCAGAGAAAATCACTTTCCTTTGAAACTGCCTTAAACTACTTACTAGCATTCACCAGCAACTCACATGAGTTTCTCTGAAAGAGAAGGAGTCTGTTCCAACATTTCAATTCACTGTGCGAAGTGAATGGAGTGTTGCTTCACTTTCTAAATGCTGTACTTTCAGAAAAAATCACTTTCCTTTGAAAGTGCCTTAAGCTACTTACAAGCATTTTGTAGAAACTCACATGCGTTTCTCTGAGAGAGAAGAAGTCTGTCCCAACATTTCAATTCACTGTGCGAAGAGAATGGAGTGTTGCTTCACTTTCTAAATGCTGTACTTTCAGAGAAAATCACTTTCCTTCGAAAGTACCTTCAGTTACTTATAAGCATTCTCTAGCAACTCACATGCATTTCATGAAGAAAAGCAGTCTGTTCCAACACTTCAATTCACTGTGCGAATTGAATGGATTGTTGCTTCCCTTTCTCAATGCTGTACTTTCAGAGAAAATCACTTTCCTTTGAAGCTGCCTTAAGCTACTTGCAAGCATTCTCTAGCAACTCACATGCATTTCTCTGAAAGAGAAGGAGTCTGTTCCAACATTTCAATTCACTGTGCGAAGTGAATGGAGTGTTGCTTCACTTTCTAAATGCTGTAGTTGCAGAGAAAATCACGTTCAATTGAATGTGCCTTAAGTTACTTACAAGCATTCACAAGAAACTCACATGCATTTCTCTGAAAGAGAAGCAGTCTTTTCCAACACATCAATTCACTGTGCAAAGTGAATGGAATGTTGATTCACTTTCTAAATGCTGTACTTTCAGAGAAAATCACTTTCCTTTGAAACTGCCTTAAGCTACTTACAAGCATTCACCAGCAACTCACACGACTTTCCCTGAAAGAGAAGTAGTCTGTTCCAACACTTCAATTCACTGTGCGAAGTGAATGGAGTGTTGCTTCACTTTCTAAGTGCTGTACTTTCAGAGAAAATCACGTTCCTATGAAACTGCCTTAATCTACTTACAAGCATTCACCAGCAACTCACTTGAGTTTCTCTGAAAGAGAAGCAGTCTGTTCCAACACTTCAATTCACTGTGCGTAGTGAATGGAGGGTTGCTTCACTTTCTAAATGCTGTACTTTCAGAGAAAATCACTTTCCTTTGAAACTGCCTTAGGCTTCTTACAAGCATTCACCAGCAACTCACATGAGTTTCTCTGAAAGAGAAGCAGTCTGTTCCAACACTTCAATTCACTGTGCGAAGTGAATGGAGTGTTGCGTCACTTTCTAAATCCTGTACTTTCAGAGAAAATCACTTTCCTTTGAAACTGCCTTAAGCTACTTACAAGCATTCAATAGCAACTCACATGAGTTTCTCTGAAAGAGAAGCAGTCTGTTCCAACACTTCAATTCATTGTGTGAAGTGAATGTGTTGTTGTTTCACTTTCTAAATGCTGTACTTTCAGAGAAAATCACTCTTCTTTGAAAGTGCCTTAAGCTACTTACAAGCATTCACCAGCAACTCACATACATTTCTCTGAAAGAGACGCAGTCTGTTCCAACACTTCAATTTACTGGGCGAAGTGAATGTGTTGTTGTTTCACTTTCTAAATGCTGTACTTTCAGAGAAATTCACTTTCCTTTGAAACTGCCTTAAGCTACTTACAAGCATTCACCAGCAACTCACATACATTTCTCTGAAAGAGAAGCAGTCTGTTCCCACACTTCAATTCACTGTGCCAAGTGAATGGAGTGTTGATTCACTTTCTAGATGCTGTACTTTCAGAGAAAATCACTTTCCTTTGAAAGTGCCTTAAGCTACTTACAAGCATTCACCAGCAACTCACATGAGTTTCTCTGAAAGAGAAGCAGTCTGTTCCAACACTTCAATTCACAGTGCATAGAGAATGGAGTGTTGCTTCACTTTCTAAATGCTGTACTTTCAGAGAAAATCACTTTCCTTTGATACTGCCTTAAACTACTTACAAGCATTCACCAGCAGCTCACATGAGTTTCTCTCAAAGAGAAGCAGTCTTTTCCAACTCTTCAATTCACTGTGCAAAGTGAATGGAGTGGTGCGTCACGTTCTAAATGCTGTACTTTCAGAGAAAATCACTTTCCTTTCAAAGCACATTAAGCTACTTACAAGCATTCACAAGAAACTCACATGAGTTTCTCTGAAAGAGAATCAGTCTGTTCCAACACTTCAATTCATTGTGCGAAGTGAATGTGTTGTTGTTTCACTTTCTAAATGCAGTACTTTCAGAGAAAATCACTCATCTTTGATACTGCCTTAAACTACTTACAAGCATTCACCAGCAACTCACATGAGTTTCTCTGAAAGAGAAGCAGTCTTTTCCAACTCTTCAATTCACTGTGCAAAGTGAATGGAGTGGTGCGTCACTTTCTAAATGCTGTACTTTCAGAGAAAATCACTTTCCTTTCAAAGCACATTAAGCTACTTACAAGCATTCACAAGAAACTCACATGAGTTTCTCTGAAAGAGAATCAGTCTGTTCCAACACTTCAATTCATTGTGCGAAGTGAATGTGTTGTTGTTTCACTTTATAAATTCTGTACTTTCAGAGAAAATCACTTTCCTTTGAAACTGCCTTAAGCTACTTACAAGCATTCACCAGCAACTCACATGAGTTTCTCTGAAAGAGAAGCAGTCTTTTCCAACACTTCAATTCACTGTGCAAAGTGAATGGAGTGTTGCTTCACTTTCTAAATGCTGTACTTTCAGAGAAAATCACTTTCCTTTGAAACTGCCTTAAGCTACTTACAAGCATTCACCAGCAACTCACATGAGTTTCTCTGAAAGAGAAGCAGTCTGTTCCAACACTTCAATTCACTGTGCGAAGTGAATGTGTTGTTGTTTCACTTTCTAAATGCAGTACTTTCAGAGAAAATCACTCTTCTTTGATAGTGCCTTAAGCTACTTACAAGCATTCATCAACAACTCTCCTGCATTACTCTGAAAGAGAAGCAGTCTGTTCCAACACTTCAATTCAATGTGCGAAGTGAATGGAGTGTTGATTCACTTTCTAAATGCTGTACTTTCAGAAAAAATCACTTTCCTTTGACACTGCCTTAAGCTACCTACAAGCATTCACCAGCATCTCACATGCATTTCTCTGAAAGAGAAGCAGTCTGTTCCAACACTTCAATTCACTGTGCGAAGTCAATAGAGATTTACTTCACTTTCTAAATACTGTAGTTACAGAGAAAATCATTTTCCTTTGAATGTGCCTTAAGTTACTTACAAGCGTTCACAAGAAACTCACATGCGTTTCTCTGAAAGAGAAGCAGTCTGTTCCAACACTTCAATTCACTGTGCAAAGTGAATGGAGTTTTACTTCAATTTCTAAAGGCTGTACTTTCAGAGAAAATCACTTTCCTTTGATACTGCCTTAAGCTACTTACATGCATTCACAAGAAACTCACATGCGTTTCTCTGAAAGAGAAGCAGTCTGTTCTAACACTTCAATTCACAGTGCGAAGTGAATGGAGTGTTGCTTCATTTTCTAAATGCTGTACTTTCAGAGAAAATCACTTTCCTTTGAAAGTTCCTTAAGCTACCTACAAGCATTCACCAGCAACTCACATGAGTTTCTCTGAAAGAGACGCAGTCTGTTCCAACACTTCAATTCACAGTGCACAGGGAATGGAGTGTTGCTTCACTTTCTGAATGATGTGCTTTCAGAGAAAATCACTTTCCTTTGAAACAGCCTTAAACTACTTACAAGCATTCACCAACAACTCCCATGAGTTTCTCTGAAAGAGAAGCAGTCTGTTCCAACTCCTAAATACACTGTGCGAAGAGAATGGATTGTTGCGTCACTTTTTAAATGCTGTACTTTCAGAGAAAATCTCTTTCCTTTCAAAGTACCTTAAGCTACTTACAAGCATTCACCAGCAATTCACATGAGTCTCTGAAAGAGAAACAGTCTGTTCCAACACTTCAATTCATTGTGCGAAGTCAATGTGTTGTTGTTTCACTTTCTAAATGCTGTACGTTCGGAGAAAAACACTTTCCTTTGAAACTGCCTTAAGGTACTTACAAGCATTCACCAGCAACTCACATACTTTTGTCTGGAAGAGAAGCAGTCTGTTCCAACACTTCATTACACTGTGCGAAGTGAATGGAGTTTTGGTTAACTTTCTAAATGGTGTACCTTCAGAGAAAATCACTTTCCTTTAAAACTGTCTTAAGCTTCTTTCAAGCATTCACCAGCAACTCACATGACTTTCCCTGAAAGAGAAGCAGTCTGTTCCAACACTTCAATTCACTGTGCAATGTGAATGGAGTGTTGCTTCACTTTCTAAATGCTGTACTTTCAGAGAGAATCACTTTCCTTTGAAACTGCCTTAAACTACTTACAAGCATTCACCAGCAACTCATATGCTTTTCTCTGAAAGAGAAGCAGTCTGTTCCAACACTTCAATTCACTGTGCGAAGGGAATGGAGAGTTGTTTCACTTTCTAAATGCTGTACTTTCAGAGAAAATAACTTTCCTTTAAAGTGCCTTAAGCTACTTACAAGCATTCACGAGCAACTCAGAATCATTTTTCTGAAAGAGAAGCAGTCTGTTCCAACCCTTCAATTCACTGTGCGAAGTGTATGGAGGGTTGCTTCACTTTTTAAATGCTGTACTTTCAGAGAAAATCACTTTCCTTTGAAAGTGCCTTAAGCTACTTACAAGCATTCACCAGGAACTCACATGAGTTTCTCTGAAAGAGAAGCAGTCTGTTCCAACACTTCAATTCACTGTGCGAAGTGAATGTGTTGTTGTTTCACTTTCTAAATGCTGTACTTTCAGAGAAAATCACTTTCCTTTGAAACTGCCTTAAGCTACTTACAAGTATTCACCAGCACCTCACATGCATTTCTCTGAAAAAAAGCAGTCTGTTCCAACACTTCAATTCACTGTGCAAAGTGAATGGATTGTTGATTCACTTTGTAAATGCTGTAGTTACAGAGATAATCACTTTCTATTGAAACTGACTTAAGGTACTTACAAGCATTCACCAGCAAATCACATGCATTTCTCTGAAAGAGAAGCATTCTTTACCAACACTTCAATTCACTGTGCGAGGTGAATGGAGTGTTGATTCACTTTCTAAGTGCAGTACTTTCAGAGAAAATCACTTCCTTTTGAAACTGTTTAAGCTACTTACAAACATTCACCACCAAATCGCATGCGTTTCTCTGAAAGAGAAGCAGTCTGTTCCAACACTTCAATTCACTGTGCGAAGTGAATGGAGTGTTGCTTCACTTTCTACGTGCTGTACTTTCAGAGAAAATCACTTTCTTTGAAAGTGGCTTAAGCTACTTACAAGCATTCACCAGCAACTCACATGAGTTTCTCTGAAAGAGAAGCAGTCTGTTCCAACACTCCAATTCACTGGGCAAAGTGAATGGAGTGTTGATTCAATTTCTAAATGCTGAACTTTCAGAGAAAATCACTTTCCTTTGAAAGTGCCTTAAGCTACTAACAAGCATTCACCAGCAACTCACATGGGTTTCTCTGAAATAGAAGCAGTCTGTTCCAACACTTCAATTCACTGTGCGAAGTGAATGGAGTGTTGCTTCACTTTCTAAATGCTGTACTTTCAGAGAAAATCACTTTCCTTTGAAACTGTCTTAAGCTACTTGCAACCATTCTCCAGCAACTCACATGCATTTCTCTGAAAGAGAAGGAGTCTGTTGAACATTTCAATTCACTGTGCAAAGTGAATGGAGTGTTGCTTCACTTTCTAAATGCTCTTCTTTCAGAGAAAATCACTTTCTTTGAAAGTGCCTTAAGCTAATTAAAAGCATTCACCAGCAACTCACATGCATTTCTCTGAAAGAGAAGCAGTCTGTTCCAACACTTCAATTCACTGTGCGAAGTGAATGGAGTGTTGCTTCACTTTCTAAATGCTGTACTTTCAGAGAAAATCGCTTTCCTTTTAAAGTGTCTTAATCTAATTACAAACATTCACAAGAAACTCACATGCATTTCATGAAGAAAAGCAGTCTGTTCCAACACTTCAATTCACTGTGCGAATTGAATGGATTGTTGCTTCACTTTCTCAATGCTGTACTTTCAGAGAAAATCACTTTCCTTTGAAGCTGCCTTAAGCTACTTGCAAGCATTCTCTAGCAACTCACATGCATTTCTCTGAGAGAGAAGGAGTCTGTTCCAACATTTCAATTCACTGTGCGAAGTGAATGGAGTGTTGCTTCACTTTCTAAATACTGTGCTTTCAGAGAAAATCACTTTCCTTTGAATGTGCCTTAAACTACTTACAAGCATTCACCAGCAACTCAAATGAGTTTCTCTGAAAGAGAAGCAGTCTGTTCCAACACTTCAATTCACTGTGCGAAGTGAATGGAGTGTTGCGTCACTTTGTAAATGATGTACTTTGAAAGAAAATCACTTTCCTTTGAAAGTGCCTTGAGCTACTTACAAGCATTCACCAGCAACTCACATGAGTTTCTCTGAAAGAGACGCAGTCTGTTCCAACACTTCAATTCATTGTGCGAAGTTAATGTGTTGTTGTTTCACTTTCTAAATGCTGTACTTTCAGAGAAAATCACTTTCCTTTGAAAGTGCCTTAAGCTACTTACAAGCATTCACCAACAACTCACATACATTTCTCTGAAAGAGAAGCAGTTTGTTCCAACACTTCAATTCACTGTGCGAAATGAATGGAGTGTTGCTTCACTTTCTAAATGCTGTACTTTCAGAGAAAATCACTTTCCTTTGAAACTGCCTTAAGCTACTTACAAGCATTCACCAGCAACTCACATGAGTTTTATGAAAGAGAAGCAGTCTGTTCCAACACTTCAATTCACTGTGCGAATTGAATGGATTGTTGCTTCACTTTCTCAATGCTGTACTTTCAGAGAAAATCACTTTCCTTTGAAGCTGCCTTAAGCTACTTGCAAGCATTCTCTAGCAACTCACATGCATTTCTCTGAAAGAGAAGGAGTCTGTTCCAACATTTCAATTCACTGTGCGAAGTGAATGGAGTGTTGCTTCACTTTCTCAATGCTGTACTTTCAGAGAAAAACCCTTTCCTTTGAAACTGCCTTAAGCTACTTACACGCATTCACCAGCAACTAACATGCGTTTCTCTGAAAGAGAAGCAGTCTGTTCAAACACTTGAATTGACTGTGCGAAGTGAATGGAGTGTTGCTTCACTTTCCAAATGCTGTACTTTCAGAGAAAAGCACTTTCCTTTGAAATTGCCTTAAGTAACTTACAAGCATTCACCAGCAACTCACATGTGTTTCTCTGAAAGAAAAGCAGTCTGTTTCCACACTTCAATTCACTGTGCAAAGTGAATGGAGTGTTGATTAACTTTCTAAATGCTGTACTTTCAGAAAAAATCACTTTCCTTTGACACTGCCTTAAGCTACAGACAAGCATTCACCAGCATCTCACATGCATTTCTCTGAAAGAGAAGCAGTCTGTTCCAACACTTCAATTCACTGTGCGAAGTCAATGGAGTGTTACTTCACTTTCTAAATGCTGTAGTTGCAGAGAAAATCACGTTCAATTGAATGTGCCTTAAGTTACTTACAAGCATTCACAAGAAACTCACATGCGTTTCTCTGAAAGAGAAGCAGTCTTTTCCAACACATCAATTCACTGTGCAAAGTGAATGGAATGTTGATTCACTTTCTAAAAGCTGTACTTTCATAGAAAATCACTTTCCTTTGAAACTGCCTTAAGCTACTTACAAGCATTCACCAGCAACTCACATGAGTTTCTGAAAGAGAAGTAGTCTGTTCCAACACTTCAATTCACTGTGCGAAGTGAATGGAATGTTGATTCACTTTCTAAATGCTGTACTTTCAGAGAAAATCACTTTCCTTTGAAACTGCCTTAAGCTACTTACAAGCATTCACCAGGAACTCACATGAGTTTCTCTGAAAGAGAAGCAGTCTGTTCCAACACTTCAATTCACTGTGCGAAGTGACTGGAGTGTTACTTCACTTTCTAAATGCTGTACTTTCAGAGAAAATCACTTTCCTTTGATACTTCCTTAAGCTATTTACATGCGTTCACAAGAAACTCACATGCGTTTCTCTGAAAGAGAAGCAGTCTGTTCCAACATTTCAATTCACAGTGCGAAGTGAATGGAGTGTTGCTTCATTTTCTAAATGCTGTACTTTCAGAGAAAATCACTTTCCTTTGAAAGTTTCTTAAGCTACCTACAAGCATTCACCAGCAACTCACATGAGTTTCTCTGAAAGAGACGCAGTCTGTTCCAACACTTCAATTCACAGTGCAAAGGGAATGGAGTGTTGCTTCACTTTCTAAATGCTGTACTTTCAGAGAAAATCACTTTCCTTTGAAACAGCCTTAAGCTACTTACAAGCATTCACCAGCAACTCACATGAGTTTCTCTGAAAGAGAAGCAGTCTGTTCCAACTCCTAAATTCACTGTGCAAAGAGAATGGAGTGTTGCGTCCCTTTTTAAATGCTGTACTTTCAGAGAAAATCTCTTTCCTTTCAAACTACCTTAAGCTACTTACAAGCATTCACCAGCAACTCACATGACTTTCCCTGAAAGAGAAGCAGTCTGTTCCTACACTTCAATTTATTGTGCGAAGTGAATGTGTTGTTGTTTCACTTTCTAAATGCTGTACGTTCAGAGAAAAACACTTTCCTTTGAAACTGCCTTAAGCTACTTACAAGCATTCACCAGCAACTCACATACATTTGTCTGAAAGAGCAGTCTCTTCCAACACTTCATTACACTGTGCGAAGTGAATGGAGTGTTGGTTAACTTTCTAAATGGTGTACTTTCAGAGAAAATCACTTTCCTTTGAAACTGTCTTAAGCTACTTTCAAGCATTCACCAGCAACTCACATGACTTTCCCTGAAAGGGAAGCAGTCTGTTCCAACACTTCAATTCACTGTGCAATGTGAATGGAGTGTTGCTTCACTTTCTAAATGCTGTACTTTCAGAGAGAATCACTTTCCTTTGAAACTGCCTTAAACTACTTACAAGCATTCACCAGCAACTCATATGCTTTTCTCTGAAAGAGAAGCAGTCTGTTCCAACACTTCAATTCACTGTGCGAAGGGAATGGAGAGTTGTTTCACTTTCTAAATGCTGTACTTTCAGAGAAAATAACTTTCCTTTAAAGTGCCTTAAGCTACTTACAAGCATTCACGAGCAACTCAGAATCATTTTTCTGAAAGAGAAGCAGTCTGTTCCAACCCTTCAATTCACTGTGGGAAGTGTATGGAGGGTTGCTTCACTTTTTAAATGCTGTACTTTCAGAGAAAATCACTTTCCTTTGAAAGTGCCTTAAGCTACTTACAAGCATTCACCAGGAACTCACATGAGTTTCTCTGAAAGAGAAGCAGTCTGTTCCAACACTTCAATTCACTGTGCGAAGTGAATGTGTTGTTGTTTCACTTTCTAAATGCTGTACTTTCAGAGAAAATCACTTTCCTTTGAAACTGCCTTAAGCTTCTTACAAGTATTCACCAGCACCTCACATGCATTTCTCTGAAAAAAAGCAGTCTGTTCCAACACTTCAATTCACTGTGCAAAGTGAATGGATTGTTGATTCACTTTGTAAATGCTGTAGTTACAGAGATAATCACTTTCTATTGAAACTGACTTAAGGTACTTACAAGCATTCACCAGCAAATCACATGCATTTCTCTGAAAGAGAAGCATTCTTTACCAACACTTCAATTCACTGTGCGAGGTGAATGGAGTGTTGCTTCACTTTCTAAGTGCAGTACTTTCAGAGAAAATCACTTCCTTTTGAAACTGTTTAAGCTACTTACAAACATTCACCACCAAATCGCATGCGTTTCTCTGAAAGAGAAGCAGTCTGTTCCAACACTTCAATTCACTGTGCGAAGTGAATGGAGTGTTGCTTCACTTTCTACGTGCTGTACTTTCAGAGAAAATCACTTTCTTTGAAAGTGGCTTAAGCTACTTACAAGCATTCACCAGCAACTCACATGAGTTTCTCTGAAAGAGAAGCAGTCTGTTCCAACACTCCAATTCACTGGGCAAAGTGAATGGAGTGTTGATTCAATTTCTAAATGCTGAACTTTCAGAGAAAATCACTTTCCTTTGAAAGTGCCTTAAGCTACTAACAAGCATTCACCAGCAACTCACATGGGTTTCTCTGAAATAGAAGCAGTCTGTTCCAACACTTCAATTCACTGTGCGAAGTGAATGGAGTGTTGCTTCACTTTCTAAATGCTGTACTTTCAGAGAAAATCACTTTCCTTTGAAACTGTCTTAAGCTACTTGCAACCATTCTCCAGCAACGCACATGCATTTCTCTGAAAGAGAAGGAGTCTGTTGAACATTTCAATTCACTGTGCAAAGTGAATGGAGTGTTGCTTCACTTTCTAAATGCTCTTCTTTCAGAGAAAATCACTTTCTTTGAAAGTGCCTTAAGCTAATTAAAAGCATTCACCAGCAACTCACATGCATTTCTCTGAAAGAGAAGCAGTCTGTTCCAACACTTCAATTCACTGTGCGAAGTGAATGGAGTGTTGCTTCACTTTCTAAATGCTGTACTTTCAGAGAAAATCGCTTTCCTTTTAAAGTGTCTTAATCTAATTACAAACATTCACAAGAAACTCACATGCATTTCATGAAGAAAAGCAGTCTGTTCCAACACTTCAATTCACTGTGCGAATTGAATGGATTGTTGCTTCACTTTCTCAATGCTGTACTTTCAGAGAAAATCACTTTCCTTTGAAGCTGCCTTAAGCTACTTGCAAGCATTCTCTAGCAACTCACATGCATTTCTCTGAGAGAGAAGGAGTCTGTTCCAACATTTCAATTCACTGTGCGAAGTGAATGGAGTGTTGCTTCACTTTCTAAATACTGTGCTTTCAGAGAAAATCACTTTCCTTTGAATGTGCCTTAAACTACTTACAAGCATTCACCAGCAACTCAAATGAGTTTCTCTGAAAGAGAAGCAGTCTGTTCCAACACTTCAATTCACTGTGCGAAGTGAATGGAGTGTTGCGTCACTTTGTAAATGATGTACTTTGAAAGAAAATCACTTTCCTTTGAAAGTGCCTTGAGCTACTTACAAGCATTCACCAGCAACTCACATGAGTTTCTCTGAAAGAGACGCAGTCTGTTCCAACACTTCAATTCATTGTGCGAAGTTAATGTGTTGTTGTTTCACTTTCTAAATGCTGTACTTTCAGAGAAAATCACTTTCCTTTGAAAGTGCCTTAAGCTACTTACAAGCATTCACCAACAACTCACATACATTTCTCTGAAAGAGAAGCAGTTTGTTCCAACACTTCAATTCACTGTGCGAAATGAATGGAGTGTTGCTTCACTTTCTAAATGCTGTACTTTCAGAGAAAATCACTTTCCTTTGAAACTGCCTTAAGCTACTTACAAGCATTCACCAGCAACTCACATGAGTTTTATGAAAGAGAAGCAGTCTGTTCCAACACTTCAATTCACTGTGCGAATTGAATGGATTGTTGCTTCACTTTCTCAATGCTGTACTTTCAGAGAAAATCACTTTCCTTTGAAGCTGCCTTAAGCTACTTGCAAGCATTCTCTAGCAACTCACATGCATTTCTCTGAAAGAGAAGGAGTCTGTTCCAACATTTCAATTCACTGTGCGAAGTGAATGGAGTGTTGCTTCACTTTCTCAATGCTGTACTTTCAGAGAAAAACCCTTTCCTTTGAAACTGCCTTAAGCTACTTACACGCATTCACCAGCAACTAACATGCGTTTCTCTGAAAGAGAAGCAGTCTGTTCAAACACTTGAATTGACTGTGCGAAGTGAATGGAGTGTTGCTTCACTTTCCAAATGCTGTACTTTCAGAGAAAAGCACTTTCCTTTGAAATTGCCTTAAGTAACTTACAAGCATTCACCAGCAACTCACATGTGTTTCTCTGAAAGAAAAGCAGTCTGTTTCCACACTTCAATTCACTGTGCAAAGTGAATGGAGTGTTGATTAACTTTCTAAATGCTGTACTTTCAGAAAAAATCACTTTCCTTTGACACTGCCTTAAGCTACAGACAAGCATTCACCAGCATCTCACATGCATTTCTCTGAAAGAGAAGCAGTCTGTTCCAACACTTCAATTCACTGTGCGAAGTCAATGGAGTGTTACTTCACTTTCTAAATGCTGTAGTTGCAGAGAAAATCACGTTCAATTGAATGTGCCTTAAGTTACTTACAAGCATTCACAAGAAACTCACATGCGTTTCTCTGAAAGAGAAGCAGTCTTTTCCAACACATCAATTCACTGTGCAAAGTGAATGGAATGTTGATTCACTTTCTAAAAGCTGTACTTTCATAGAAAATCACTTTCCTTTGAAACTGCCTTAAGCTACTTACAAGCATTCACCAGCAACTCACATGAGTTTCTGAAAGAGAAGTAGTCTGTTCCAACACTTCAATTCACTGTGCGAAGTGAATGGAATGTTGATTCACTTTCTAAATGCTGTACTTTCAGAGAAAATCACTTTCCTTTGAAACTGCCTTAAGCTACTTACAAGCATTCACCAGGAACTCACATGAGTTTCTCTGAAAGAGAAGCAGTCTGTTCCAACACTTCAATTCACTGTGCGAAGTGACTGGAGTGTTACTTCACTTTCTAAATGCTGTACTTTCAGAGAAAATCACTTTCCTTTGATACTTCCTTAAGCTATTTACATGCGTTCACAAGAAACTCACATGCGTTTCTCTGAAAGAGAAGCAGTCTGTTCCAACATTTCAATTCACAGTGCGAAGTGAATGGAGTGTTGCTTCATTTTCTAAATGCTGTACTTTCAGAGAAAATCACTTTCCTTTGAAAGTTTCTTAAGCTACCTACAAGCATTCACCAGCAACTCACATGAGTTTCTCTGAAAGAGACGCAGTCTGTTCCAACACTTCAATTCACAGTGCAAAGGGAATGGAGTGTTGCTTCACTTTCTAAATGCTGTACTTTCAGAGAAAATCACTTTCCTTTGAAACAGCCTTAAGCTACTTACAAGCATTCACCAGCAACTCACATGAGTTTCTCTGAAAGAGAAGCAGTCTGTTCCAACTCCTAAATTCACTGTGCAAAGAGAATGGAGTGTTGCGTCCCTTTTTAAATGCTGTACTTTCAGAGAAAATCTCTTTCCTTTCAAACTACCTTAAGCTACTTACAAGCATTCACCAGCAACTCACATGACTTTCCCTGAAAGAGAAGCAGTCTGTTCCTACACTTCAATTTATTGTGCGAAGTGAATGTGTTGTTGTTTCACTTTCTAAATGCTGTACGTTCAGAGAAAAACACTTTCCTTTGAAACTGCCTTAAGCTACTTACAAGCATTCACCAGCAACTCACATACATTTGTCTGAAAGAGCAGTCTCTTCCAACACTTCATTACACTGTGCGAAGTGAATGGAGTGTTGGTTAACTTTCTAAATGGTGTACTTTCAGAGAAAATCACTTTCCTTTGAAACTGTCTTAAGCTACTTTCAAGCATTCACCAGCAACTCACATGACTTTCCCTGAAAGGGAAGCAGTCTGTTCCAACACTTCAATTCACTGTGCAATGTGAATGGAGTGTTGCTTCACTTTCTAAATGCTGTACTTTCAGAGAGAATCACTTTCCTTTGAAACTGCCTTAAACTACTTACAAGCATTCACCAGCAACTCATATGCTTTTCTCTGAAAGAGAAGCAGTCTGTTCCAACACTTCAATTCACTGTGCGAAGGGAATGGAGAGTTGTTTCACTTTCTAAATGCTGTACTTTCAGAGAAAATAACTTTCCTTTAAAGTGCCTTAAGCTACTTACAAGCATTCACGAGCAACTCAGAATCATTTTTCTGAAAGAGAAGCAGTCTGTTCCAACCCTTCAATTCACTGTGGGAAGTGTATGGAGGGTTGCTTCACTTTTTAAATGCTGTACTTTCAGAGAAAATCACTTTCCTTTGAAAGTGCCTTAAGCTACTTACAAGCATTCACCAGGAACTCACATGAGTTTCTCTGAAAGAGAAGCAGTCTGTTCCAACACTTCAATTCACTGTGCGAAGTGAATGTGTTGTTGTTTCACTTTCTAAATGCTGTACTTTCAGAGAAAATCACTTTCCTTTGAAACTGCCTTAAGCTTCTTACAAGTATTCACCAGCACCTCACATGCATTTCTCTGAAAAAAAGCAGTCTGTTCCAACACTTCAATTCACTGTGCAAAGTGAATGGATTGTTGATTCACTTTGTAAATGCTGTAGTTACAGAGATAATCACTTTCTATTGAAACTGACTTAAGGTACTTACAAGCATTCACCAGCAAATCACATGCATTTCTCTGAAAGAGAAGCATTCTTTACCAACACTTCAATTCACTGTGCGAGGTGAATGGAGTGTTGCTTCACTTTCTAAGTGCAGTACTTTCAGAGAAAATCACTTCCTTTTGAAACTGTTTAAGCTACTTACAAACATTCACCACCAAATCGCATGCGTTTCTCTGAAAGAGAAGCAGTCTGTTCCAACACTTCAATTCACTGTGCGAAGTGAATGGAGTGTTGCTTCACTTTCTACGTGCTGTACTTTCAGAGAAAATCACTTTCTTTGAAAGTGGCTTAAGCTACTTACAAGCATTCACCAGCAACTCACATGAGTTTCTCTGAAAGAGAAGCAGTCTGTTCCAACACTCCAATTCACTGGGCAAAGTGAATGGAGTGTTGATTCAATTTCTAAATGCTGAACTTTCAGAGAAAATCACTTTCCTTTGAAAGTGCCTTAAGCTACTAACAAGCATTCACCAGCAACTCACATGGGTTTCTCTGAAATAGAAGCAGTCTGTTCCAACACTTCAATTCACTGTGCGAAGTGAATGGAGTGTTGCTTCACTTTCTAAATGCTGTACTTTCAGAGAAAATCACTTTCCTTTGAAACTGTCTTAAGCTACTTGCAACCATTCTCCAGCAACTCACATGCATTTCTCTGAAAGAGAAGGAGTCTGTTGAACATTTCAATTCACTGTGCAAAGTGAATGGAGTGTTGCTTCACTTTCTAAATGCTCTTCTTTCAGAGAAAATCACTTTCTTTGAAAGTGCCTTAAGCTAATTAAAAGCATTCACCAGCAACTCACATGCATTTCTCTGAAAGAGAAGCAGTCTGTTCCAACACTTCAATTCACTGTGCGAAGTGAATGGAGTGTTGCTTCACTTTCTAAATGCTGTACTTTCAGAGAAAATCGCTTTCCTTTTAAAGTGTCTTAATCTAATTACAAACATTCACAAGAAACTCACATGCATTTCATGAAGAAAAGCAGTCTGTTCCAACACTTCAATTCACTGTGCGAATTGAATGGATTGTTGCTTCACTTTCTCAATGCTGTACTTTCAGAGAAAATCACTTTCCTTTGAAGCTGCCTTAAGCTACTTGCAAGCATTCTCTAGCAACTCACATGCATTTCTCTGAGAGAGAAGGAGTCTGTTCCAACATTTCAATTCACTGTGCGAAGTGAATGGAGTGTTGCTTCACTTTCTAAATACTGTGCTTTCAGAGAAAATCACTTTCCTTTGAATGTGCCTTAAACTACTTACAAGCATTCACCAGCAACTCAAATGAGTTTCTCTGAAAGAAAAGCAGTCTGTTCCAACACTTCAATTCACTGTGCGAAGTGAATGGAGTGTTGCGTCACTTTGTAAATGATGTACTTTGAAAGAAAATCACTTTCCTTTGAAAGTGCCTTGAGCTACTTACAAGCATTCACCAGCAACTCACATGAGTTTCTCTGAAAGAGACGCAGTCTGTTCCAACACTTCAATTCATTGTGCGAAGTTAATGTGTTGTTGTTTCACTTTCTAAATGCTGTACTTTCAGAGAAAATCACTTTCCTTTGAAAGTGCCTTAAGCTACTTACAAGCATTCACCAACAACTCACATACATTTCTCTGAAAGAGAAGCAGTTTGTTCCAACACTTCAATTCACTGTGCGAAATGAATGGAGTGTTGCTTCACTTTCTAAATGCTGTACTTTCAGAGAAAATCAATTTCCTTTGAAACTGCCTTAAGCTACTTACAAGCATTCACCAGCAACTCACATGAGTTTTATGAAAGAGAAGCAGTCTGTTCCAACACTTCAATTCACTGTGCGAATTGAATGGATTGTTGCTTCACTTTCTCAATGCTGTACTTTCAGAGAAAATCACTTTCCTTTGAAGCTGCCTTAAGCTACTTGCAAGCATTCTCTAGCAACTCACATGCATTTCTCTGAAAGAGAAGGAGTCTGTTCCAACATTTCAATTCACTGTGCGAAGTGAATGGAGTGTTGCTTCACTTTCTCAATGCTGTACTTTCAGAGAAAAACCCTTTCCTTTGAAACTGCCTTAAGCTACTTACACGCATTCACCAGCAACTAACATGTGTTTCTCTGAAAGAGAAGCAGTCTGTTCAAACACTTGAATTGACTGTGCGAAGTGAATGGAGTGTTGCTTCACTTTCCAAATGCTGTACTTTCAGAGAAAAGCACTTTCCTTTGAAATTGCCTTAAGTAACTTACAAGCATTCACCAGCAACTCACATGTGTTTCTCTGAAAGAAAAGCAGTCTGTTTCCACACTTCAATTCACTGTGCAAAGTGAATGGAGTGTTGATTAACTTTCTAAATGCTGTACTTTCAGAAAAAATCACTTTCCTTTGACACTGCCTTAAGCTACAGACAAGCATTCACCAGCATCTCACATGCATTTCTCTGAAAGAGAAGCAGTCTGTTCCAACACTTCAATTCACTGTGCGAAGTCAATGGAGTGTTACTTCACTTTCTAAATGCTGTAGTTGCAGAGAAAATCACGTTCAATTGAATGTGCCTTAAGTTACTTACAAGCATTCACAAGAAACTCACATGCGTTTCTCTGAAAGAGAAGCAGTCTTTTCCAACACATCAATTCACTGTGCAAAGTGAATGGAATGTTGATTCACTTTCTAAAAGCTGTACTTTCATAGAAAATCACTTTCCTTTGAAACTGCCTTAAGCTACTTACAAGCATTCACCAGCAACTCACATGAGTTTCTGAAAGAGAAGTAGTCTGTTCCAACACTTCAATTCACTGTGCGAAGTGAATGGAATGTTGATTCACTTTCTAAATGCTGTACTTTCAGAGAAAATCACTTTCCTTTGAAACTGCCTTAAGCTACTTACAAGCATTCACCAGGAACTCACATGAGTTTCTCTGAAAGAGAAGCAGTCTGTTCCAACACTTCAATTCACTGTGCGAAGTGACTGGAGTGTTACTTCACTTTCTAAATGCTGTACTTTCAGAGAAAATCACTTTCCTTTGATACTTCCTTAAGCTATTTACATGCGTTCACAAGAAACTCACATGCGTTTCTCTGAAAGAGAAGCAGTCTGTTCCAACATTTCAATTCACAGTGCGAAGTGAATGGAGTGTTGCTTCATTTTCTAAATGCTGTACTTTCAGAGAAAATCACTTTCCTTTGAAAGTTTCTTAAGCTACCTACAAGCATTCACCAGCAACTCACATGAGTTTCTCTGAAAGAGACGCAGTCTGTTCCAACACTTCAATTCACAGTGCAAAGGGAATGGAGTGTTGCTTCACTTTCTAAATGCTGTACTTTCAGAGAAAATCACTTTCCTTTGAAACAGCCTTAAGCTACTTACAAGCATTCACCAGCAACTCACATGAGTTTCTCTGAAAGAGAAGCAGTCTGTTCCAACTCCTAAATTCACTGTGCAAAGAGAATGGAGTGTTGCGTCCCTTTTTAAATGCTGTACTTTCAGAGAAAATCTCTTTCCTTTCAAAGTACCTTAAGCTATTACAAGCATTCGCCAGCAACTCACATGAGTTTCTCTGAAAGAGAAGCAGTCTGTTCCAACACTTCAATTCACTGTGCGAAGTGAATGGAGTGTTGCGTCACTTTCAAAATGCTGTACTTTCAGAGAAAATCACTTTCCTTTGAAACTGCCTTAAGCGACTTACAAGCATTCACCAGCAACTCACATGAGTTTCTCTGAAAGAGAAGCAGTCTGTTCCAACACTTCAATTCACTGTGCGAAGTGAATGTGTTGTTGTTTCACTTTATAAATGCTGTACTTTCAGAGAAAATCACTCTTCTTTGAAAGTGCCTTAAGCCACTTACAAGCATTCACCAACAACTCTCATGCATTACTCTGAAAGAGAAGTAGTCTGTTCCAACACTTCAATTCACTGTTCGAAGTGAATGGAGTGTTGCTTCACTTTCAAAATGCTGTACTTTCAGAGAAAATCACTTTCCTTTGAAAGTGCCTTAAGCTACTTACAAGCATTCACGAGCAACTCACAATCATTTTTCTGAAAGAGAAGCAGTCTGTTCCAACACTTCAATTCACTCTGCGATGTGAATGGAGGGTTGCTTCACTTTCTAAATGCTGTACTTTCAGAGAAAATCACTTTCCTTTGAAAGTGCCTTAAGCTAATTACAAGCATTCACAAGAAAATCACATGCATTTCTCTGAAAGAGAAGTAGTCTGTTCCAACACTTCAATTCACTGTGCGAAGTGAATGGAGTGTGGCTTCACCTTCTAAATGCTGTCCTTTCAGAGAAAATCACATTCCTTTGAAAGTGCCTTAAGCTACTTACAAGCATTCAGAAGAAACTCACATGCATTTCTCTGAAAAAGAAGCAGTCTGTTCCAACACTTCAATTCACTGTGCGAAGAGAATGGAGTGTTGCTCCACTTTCTAAATGCTCTCCTTTTAGAGAAATCACTTTCTTTTGAAACAGCCTGAAGCAACTTTCAAGCATTCACAAGAAAATCACATCTGTTTTTCTGAAAGAGAAACAGTCTGTTCCAACACTTCAATTCACTGTGCAAAGTGAATGGAGTGTTGCTTCACTTTCGAAGTGCTGTACTTTCAGAGAAAATCACTTCCTTTTGAAACTTCCTTAAGCTACTTACAAGCATTCACCAGCAAATCGCATGCGTTTCTCTGAAAGAGAAGCAGTCTGTTCCAACACTTCAATTCACTGTGCGAAGTGAATGGAGTGTTGCTTCACTTTCTAAGTGCTGTACTTTCAGAGAAAATCACTTTCTTTGAAAGTGGCTTAAGCTGCTTACAAGCATTCACCAGCAACTCACATGAGTTTCTCTGAAAGAGAAACAGTCTGTTTCAACACTTCAATTCACTGGGCAAAGTGAATGGAGTGTTGATTCACTTTCTAAATGCTGTACTTTCAGAGAAAATCACTTTCCTTTGAAAGTGCCTTAAGCTACTAACAAGCATTCACCAGCAACTCACATGAGTTTTTTCTGAAAGAGAAGCAGTCTGTTCCAACACTTCAATTCACTGTGCGAAGTGAATGTGTTGTTGTTTAACTTTCTAAATGCTGTACTTTCAGAGAAAATCACTCTTCTTTGAAAGTGCCTTAAGCTACTTACAAGCATTCACCAACAACTCTCATGCATTACTCTGAAAGAGAAGCAGTCTGTTCCAACACTTCAATTCAATGTGCGAAGTGAATGGAGTGTTGATTCACTTTCTAAATGCTGTACTTTCAGAAAAAATCATTTTCCTTTGACACTGCCTTAAGCTACCTACAAGCATTCACCAGCATCTCACATGCATTTCTCTGAAAGAGAAGCAGTCTGTTCCAACACTTCAATTCACTGTGCGAAGTCAATGGAGTGTTAATTCACTTTCTAAATACTGTAGTTACAGAAAAAATCATTTTCCTTTGAATGTGCCTTAAGTTACTTACAAGCATTCACAAGAAACTCACATGCGTTTCTCTGAAAGAGAAGCAGTCTGTCCAACACTTCAATTCACTGTGCAAAGTGAATGGAGTGTTACTTCACTTTCTAAATACTGTACTTTCAGAGAAAATCACTTTCCTTTGAAACTGCCTTATGATACTTACAAGCATTCACAAGAAACTAACATGCGTTTCTCTGAAAGAGAAGCAGTCTGTTCCAACACATCAATTCACTGTGCGAAGTGAATGGAGTGTTGCTTCACTTTCTAAATGCTCTCCTTTGAGAGAAAATCACTCTCTTTTGAAACTGCCTGAAGCGACTTACAAGCAGTCACAAGAAACTCACATCTGTTTCCCTGAAAGAGAAACAGTCTGTTGCAACACTTCAATTTTCTGTGCGAAGTGAATGGAGTGTTGCTCCACTTTCTAACTGCTGTCCTTTCAGAGAAAATCACTTTTCTTTGAAAGTGCCTTAAGGTACGTACAAGCAATCAACAGAAATTCACATGCGTTTTTCTGAAAGAGAAGCAGTCTGTTCCAACACTTCAATTCACTGTGCGAAGTGAATGGAGTGTTGCGTCACTTTCAAAATGCTGTACTTTCAGAGAAAATCACTTTCCTTTCAAAGTACCTTAAGCTACTTACAAGCATTCGCCAGCAACTCACATGAGTTTCTCTGAAAGAGAAGCAGTCTGTTCCAACACTTCAATTCATTGTCCGAGTGAATGTGTTGTTGTTTCAATTTCTAAATGCTGTACTTTCAGAGAAAATCACTTTCCTTTGAAAGTGCCTTAAGCTACTTACAAGCATTTTGTAGAAACTCAAATGCGTTTCTATGAAAGAGAAGAAGTCTGTCCCAACATTTCAATTCACTTTTCGAAGAGAATGGAGTGTGGCTTCACTTTCTAAATTCTGTACTTTCAGAGAATATCACCTTCCTTTGAAAGTGCCTTAAGCTAATTGGAAGCATTCTCAAGAAACTCTCATGCATTTCTCTGAAAGAGAAGCCGTCTGTTCCAACACTTCAATTCACTGTGCGAAGTGAATGGAGTGTTGCTTCACTTTCTAAATGCTGTCCTTTCAGAGAAAATCACTTTCCTTTGAAAGTGCCATAAGCTACTTACAAGCATTCACCAGCAACTCACATGAGTTTCTCTAAAAGAGAAGCAGTCTGTTTCAACACTTCAATTCACTGTGCGAAGTGAATGGAGTGTTGCTTCACTTTCTAAATGCTGTACTTTCAGAGAAAGTCACTTTCCTTTGAAAGTGCCTTAAGCTACTTACAAGCATTCACCAGCAACTCACATGAGTTTCTCCGAAAGAGAGGAAGTCTGTTCCAACACTTCAATTCACTGTGCAAAGTGAATGGAGTGTTGCTTCACTTTCTAAATGCTGTCCTTTTAGAGAAAATCACCTTCTTCTGAAACTTCCTTAAGCTACTTACAAGCATTCACAAGAAACTGACATCTGCTTCTCTGAATGAGAAGCAGTCAGTTCCAACACTTCAATTCACTGTGCGAAATGAATGGAGTGTTGCTTCACTTTCTAAATGCTGTCCTTTCAGAGAAAATCACTTTCCTTTGAAAGTGCCTTAAGCTACTTACAAGCATTCACAAGAAACTCCCATGCATTTCTCTGAAAGAGAAGCAGTCAGTTCCAACACTTCTATTCACTGTGCGAAGTGAATGGAGTGTGGCTTCACCTTCTAAATGCTGTCCTTTCAGAGAAAATCACATTCCTTTGAAAGTGCCTTAAGCTACTTACAAGCATTCAACAGAAATTCATATGCGTTTCTCTGAAAGAGAAGCAGTCTGTTCCAACACTACAATTCACTATGCGCAGTGAATGGAGTGTTGCTTCACTTTCTAAATGCTGTACTTTCAGAGAAAATCACATTCCTTTGAAAGTTCCTTAAGGTACTTACAACCATTCAACAGAAATTCACATGCGTTTTTCTGAAAGAGAAGCAGTCTCTTCCAACACTTCAATTCACTGTGCGAAGTGAATAGAGTGTTGCTCCACTTTCTAAATGCTCTCCTTTTAGAGAAATCACTTTCTTTTGAAACAGCCTGAAGCAACTTTCAAGCATTCAAAAGAAAATCACATCTGTTTTTCTGAAAGAGAAACAGTCTGTTCCAACACTTCAATTCACTGTGCGAAGTGCATAGAGTGTTCCTTCACATTCTAAATGCTGTAGTTTCAGAGAAAATCACTTTCCTTTGAAAGTGCCTAAAGCTACTTACAAGAATTCAACAGAAATTCACATGCGTTTTTCTGAAAGAGAAGCAGTCTGTTCCAACACTTCAATTCACTGTGCGAAGTGAATGGAGTGTTGCTTCACTTTCTAAATGCTCTCCTTTGAGAGAAAATCACTCTCTTTTGAAACTGCCTGAAGCGACTTACAAGCATTCACCAGCAACTCACATGAGTTTCTCTGAAAGAGAAGCAGTCTGTTCCAACACTTCAATTCACTGTGCGAAGTGAATGGAGTGTTGCTTCACTTTCTAAATGCTCTCCTTTGAGAGAAAATCACTCTCTTTTGAAACTGCCTGAAGCGACTTACAAGCAGTCACAAGAAACTCACATCTGTTTCCCTGAAAGAGAAACAGTCTGTTGCAACACTTCAATTTTCTGTGCGAAGTGAATGTAGTGTTGCTCCACTTTCTAAATGCTGTCCTTTCAGAGAAAATCACTTTCCTTTGAAAGTGCCTTAAGGTACTTACAACCATTCAACAGAAATTCACATGCGTTTTTCTGAAAGAGAAGCAGTCTGTTCCAACACTTCAATTCACTGTGCGAAGTGAATGGAGTGTTGCTTCACTTTCAAAATGCTGTACTTTCAGAGAAAATCACTTTCCTTTGAAACTTCCTTAAACTACTTACAAGCATTCACCAGCAATTCACATGAGTTTCTCTGAAAGAGAAGTAGTCTGTTCCAACTCTTCAATTCACTGTGCGAAGTGAATGGAGTGTTGTGTCACTTTCAAAATGCTGTACTTTCAGAGAAAATCACTTTCCTTTCAAATTGCCTTAAGCGACTTACAAGCATTCACCAGCAACTCACATGAGTTTCTCTGAAAGAGAAGCAGTCTGTTCCAACACTTCAATTCACTGTGCGAAGTGAATGTGTTGTTGTTTCACTTTATAAATGCTGTACTTTCAGAGAAAATCACTCTTCTTTGAAAGTGCCTTAAGCCACTTACAAGCATTCACCAACAACTCTTATGCATTACTCTGAAAGAGAAGTAGTCTGTTCCAACACTTCAATTCACTGTTCGAAGTGAATGGAGTGTTGCTTCACTTTCAAAATGCTGTACTTTCAGAGAAAATCACTTTCCTTTGAAAGTGCCTTAAGCTACTTACAAGCATTCACGAGCAACTCAAAATCATTTTTCTGAAAGAGAAGCAGTCTGTTCCAACACTTCAATTCACTCTGCGAAGTGAATGGAGGGTTGCTTCACTTTCTAAATGCTGTCCTTTTAGAGAATGTCAGTCTCTTTTGAAACTGCCTTAAGCGACTTACAAGCATTCACAAGAAACTAACATCTCTTTCTTTGAAAGAGAAAGTCTGTTTCAACACTTCAAATCACTGTGCAAAGTGAATGGAGTGTTTCTTCACTTTCTAAATGCTGTCCTTTCAGAGAAAATCACTTTCCTTTGAAAGTGCCTTAAGCTACTTACAAGCATTCACAAGAAACTCCCATGCATTTCTCTGAAAGAGAAGCAGTCAGTTCCAACACTTCAATTCACTGTGCGAAGTGAATGGAGTGTGGCTTCACCTTCTAAATGCTGTCCTTTCAGAGAAAATCACATTCCTTTGAAAGTGCCTTCAGCTACTTACAAGCATTCAACAGAAATTCATATGCGTTTCTCTGAAAGAGAAGCAGTCTGTTCCAACACTACAATTCACTATGCGCAGTGAATGGAGTGTTGCTTCACTTTCTAAATGCTGTACTTTCAGAGAAAATCACATTCCTTTGAAAGTGCCTTAAGCTACTTACAAGCATTCAGAAGAAACTCACATGCATTTCTCTGAAAAAGAAGCAGTCTGTTCCAACACTTCAATTCACTGTGCGAAGAGAATGGAGTGTTGCTCCACTTTCTAAATGCTCTCCTTTTAGAGAAATCACTTTCTTTTGAAACAGCCTGAAGCAACTTTCAAGCATTCACAAGAAAATCACATCTGTTTTTCTGAAAGAGAAACAGTCTGTTCCAACACTTCAATTCACTGTGCAAAGTGAATGGATTGTTGCTACACTTTGTAAATGCTGTAGTTACAGAGACAATCACTTTCTATTGAAACTGACTTAAGGTACTTACAAGCATTCACCAGCAACTCACATGAGTGTCTCTGAAAGAGAAGCAGTCTGTTCCAACTCTTCAATTCACTGTGCGAAGTGAATGGAGTGTTGCTCCACTTTCTAAATGCTGTACTTTCAGAGAAAATCACTTTCCTTTCAAAGTACCTTAAGCTACTTACAAGCATTCACCAGCAACTCACATGAGTTTCTCTGAGAGAGAAGCAGTCTGTTCCAGCACTTCAATTCATTGTGCGAAGTGAATGTGTTGTTGTTTCACTTTCTAAATGCTGTACTTTCAGAGAAAATCACTTTCCTTTGAAACTGCCTTAAGCTACTTACAAGTATTCACCAGCAACTCACATGCATTTCTCTGAAAAAAAGCAGTCTGTTCCAACACTTCAATTCACTGTGCAAAGTGAATGGAGTGTTGCTTCACTTTCGAAGTGCTGTACTTTCAGAGAAAATCACTTCCTTTTGAAACTTCCTTAAGCTACTTACAAGCATTCACCAGCAAATCGCATGCGTTTCTCTGAAAGAGAAGCAGTCTGTTCCAACACTTCAATTCACTGTGCGAAGTGAATGGAGTGTTGCTTCACTTTCTAAGTGCTGTACTTTCAGAGAAAATCACTTTCTTTGAACGTGGCTTAAACTGCTTACAAGCATTCACCAGCAACTCACATGAGTTTCTCTGAAAGAGAAACAGTCTGTTTCAACACTTCAATTCACTGGGCAAAGTAAATGGAGTGTTGATTCACTTTCTAAATGCTGTACTTTCAGAGAAAATCACTTTCCTTTGAAAGTGCCTTAAGCTACTAACAAGCATTCACCAGCAACTCACATGAGTTTTTTCTGAAAGAGAAGCAGTCTGTTCCAACACTTCAATTCACTGTGCGAAGAGAATGTGTTGTTGTTTAACTTTCTAAATGCTGTACTTTCAGAGAAAATCACTCTTCTTTGAAAGTGCCTTAAGCTACTTACAAGCATTCACCAACAACTCTCATGCATTACTCTGAAAGAGAAGCAGTCTGTTCCAACACTTCAATTCAATGTGCGAAGTGAATGGAGTGTTGATTCACTTTCTAAATGCTGTACTTTCAGAAAAAATCATTTTCCTTTGACACTGCCTTAAGCTACCTACAAGCATTCACCAGCATCTCACATGCATTTCTCTGAAAGAGAAGCAGTCTGTTCCAACACTTCAATTCACTGTGCGAAGTCAATGGAGTGTTAATTCACTTTCTAAATACTGTAGTTACAGAAAAAATCATTTTCCTTTGAATGTGCCTTAAGTTACTTACAAGCATTCACAAGAAACTCACATGCGTTTCTCTGAAAGAGAAGCAGTCTGTCCAACACTTCAATTCACTGTGCAAAGTGAATGGAGTGTTACTTCACTTTCTAAATACTGTACTTTCAGAGAAAATCACTTTCCTTTGAAACTGCCTTATGATACTTACAAGTATTCACAAGGAACTAACATGCGTTTCTCTGAAAGAGAAGCAGTCTGTTCCAACACATCAATTCACTGTGCGAAGTGAATGGAGTGTTGCTTCACTTTCTAAATGCTCTCCTTTGAGAGAAAATCACTCTCTTTTGAAACTGCCTGAAGCGACTTACAAGCAGTCACAAGAAACTCACATCTGTTTCCCTGAAAGAGAAACAGTCTGTTGCAACACTTCAATTTTCTGTGCGAAGTGAATGGAGTGTTGCTCCACTTTCTAACTGCTGTCCTTTCAGAGAAAATCACTTTTCTTTGAAAGTGCCTTAAGGTACGTACAAGCAATCAACAGAAATTCACATGCGTTTTTCTGAAAGAGAAGCAGTCTGTTCCAACACTTCAATTCACTGTGCGAAGTGAATGGAGTGTTGCGTCACTTTCAAAATGCTGTACTTTCAGAGAAAATCACTTTCCTTTCAAAGTACCTTAAGCTACTTACAAGCATTCGCCAGCAACTCACATGAGTTTCTCTGAAAGAGAAGCAGTCTGTTCCAACACTTCAATTCATTGTCCGAAGTGAATGTGTTGTTGTTTCAATTTCTAAATGCTGTACTTTCAGAGAAAATCACTTTCCTTTGAAAGTGCCTTAAGCTACTTACAAGCATTTTGTAGAAACTCAAATGCGTTTCTCTGAAAGAGAAGAAGTCTGTCCCAACATTTCAATTCACTTTTCGAAGAGAATGGAGTGTGGCTTCACTTCCTAAATTCTGTACTTTCAGAGAATATCACTTTCCTTTGAAAGTGCCTTAAGTTAATTGGAAGCATTCTCAAGAAACTCTCATGCATTTCTCTGAAAGAGAAGCCGTCTGTTCCAACACTTCAATTCACTGTGCGAAGTGAATGGAGTGTTGCTTCACTTTCTAAATGCTGTCCTTTCAGAGAAAATCACTTTCCTTTGAAAGTGCCATAAGCTACTTACAAGCATTCACCAGCAACTCACATGAGTTTCTCTAAAAGAGAAGCAGTCTGTTTCAACACTTCAATTCACTGTGCGAAGTGAATGGAGTGTTGCTTCACTTTCTAAATGCTGTACTTTCAGAGAAAATCACTTTCCTTTGAAAGTGCCTTAAGCTACTTACAAGCATTCACCAGCAACTCACATGAGTTTCTCCGAAAGAGAGGAAGTCTGTTCCAACACTTCAATTCACTGTGCGAAGTGAATGGAGTGTTGCTTCACTTTCTAAATGCTGTCCTTTCAGAGAAAATCACCTTCTTCTGAAACTTCTTTAAGCTACTTACAAGCATTCACAAGAAACTGACATCTGCTTCTCTGAATGAGAAGCAGTCAGTTCCAACACTTCAATTCACTGTGCGAAGTGAATGGAGTGTTGCTTCACTTTCTAAATGCTGTCCTTTCAGAGAAAATCACTTTCCTTTGAAAGTGCCTTAAGCTACTTACAAGCATTCACAAGAAACTCCCATGCATTTCTCTGAAAGAGAAGCAGTCAGTTCCAACACTTCTATTCACTGTGCGAAGTGAATGGAGTGTGGCTTCACCTTCTAAATGCTGTCCTTTCAGAGAAAATCACATTCCTTTGAAAGTGCCTTAAGCTACTTACAAGCATTCAACAGAAATTCATATGCGTTTCTCTGAAAGAGAAGCAGTCTGTTCCAACACTACAATTCACTATGCGCAGTGAATGGAGTGTTGCTTCACTTTCTAAATGCTGTACTTTCAGAGAAAATCACATTCCTTTGAAAGTTCCTTAAGGTACTTACAAGCATTCAACAGAAATTCACATGCGTTTTTCTGAAAGAGAAGCAGTCTCTTCCAACACTTCAATTCACTGTGCGAAGTGAATAGAGTGTTGCTCCACTTTCTAAATGCTCTCCTTTTAGAGAAATCACTTTCTTTTGAAACAGCCTGAAGCAACTTTCAAGCATTCACAAGAATATCACATCTGTTTTTCTGAAAGAGAAACAGTCTGTTCCAACACTTCAATTCACTGTGCAAAGTGAATGGATTGTTGCTACACTTTGTAAATGCTGTAGTTACAGAGATAATCACTTTCTATTGAAACTGACTTAAGGTACTTACAAGCATTCACCAGCAAATCACATGCGTTTCTCTGAATGAGAAGCAGTCTGTTCCAACACTTCAATTCACTGTGTGAAGTGAATGTGTTGTTGTTTCACTTTCTAAATGCTGTACTTTGAGAGAAAATCACTCTTCTTTGAAAGTGCCTTAAGTTTCTTACAAGCATTCACCAAAAACACTCATGCATTACTCTAAAAGAAAAGTAGTCTGTTCCAACATTTCAATTCAATGTGCGAAGTGAATGGAGTGTTGCTTCACTTTCCAAATGCTGTTGTTACAGAGATAATCACTTTTTTTTGAAACTGCCTTAAGCTACCTACAAGCATTCAACAGCAACTCACATGCATTTCTCTGAAAGAGAAGCAGTCTGTTCCAACACTTCAATTCACTGTGCAAAGAGAATGGAGTGTTGCTTCACTTTCTAAATGCTGTCCTTTCAGAGAAAATCACTGTCCTTTGAACCTGCCTTAAGCTACTTACAAGCATTCACAAGCAACTCACATGCATTTCTCTGAAAGAGAAGCAGTCTTTTCCAACACTTCAATTCACTGTGCGAAGAGAATGGAGAGTTGCTTCACTTTCTAAATGCTGTACTTTCAGAGAAAATCACTTTCTTTGAAAGTGCCTGAACATAATTTTAAGCATTCACAAGAAATTCACATGCATTTCTCTGAAAGAGAAGCAGTCTGTTCCAACACTTCAATTCACTGTGCAAAGTGAATGGAGGGTTGCTTCACTTTCTAAATGCTGTACTTTCAGAGAAACTCCCTTTCCTTTGAAACTGCCTTAAGCCACTAACAAGCATTCACCAGCAATCACATGACTTTTTCTGAAAGATTAGCAGTCTGTTCCAACACTTCAATTCACTGTGCGAAGTGAATGTGTTGTTGTTTCACTTTCTGAATGCTGTACTTTCAGAGAAAATCACTTTCCTTTGAAAGTGCCTTAAGCTACTTACAAGCATTCACCAGCAACTCACATGAATTTCTCTGAAGGAGAAGCAGTCTGTTCCAACACTTCAATTCACTGTGCAAAGTGAATGGAGTGTTGCTTCACTTTCTAAATGCTCTACTTTCAGAGAAAATCACTTTCCTTTGAAACTGCCTTAAACTACTTACAAGCATTCACCAGCAACTCACATGAGTTTCTCTGAAAGGGAAGCACTCTGTTCCAACTCTTCAATTCACTGTGCGAAGTGAATGGAGTGTTGTGTCACTTTCGAAATGCTGTACTTTTAGAGAAAATCACTTTCCTTTCAAAGTACCTTAAGCTACTTACAAGCATTCACCAGCAACTCACATGAGTTTCTCTGAAAGAGAAGCAGTCTGTTCCAACACTTCAATTCACTGTGTGAAGTGAATGGAGTGTTCCGTCACGTTCTTAATCCTGTTCTTTCAGAGAAAATCACTTTCCTTTGAAAGTGCCTTAAGCTACTTACAAGCATTCACCAGCAACTCACATGAGCTTCTCTGAAAGAGAAGCAGTCTGTTCCAACACTTCAATTCACTGTGCGAAGTGAATGGAGTGTTGCGTCACTTTCTAAATGCTGTACTTTCAGAGAAAATCACTTTCCTTTGAAACTGCCTTAATCTTCTTAAAAGCACTCACCAGCAACTCACATGAGTTTCTCTGAAAGAGAAGCAGTCTGTTCCAACACTTCATTTCACTGTGTGAAGTGAATGGAGTGTTGCTTCACTTTCTAAATGCTGTACTTTCAGAGAAAATCACTTTCCTTTGAAAGTGCATTAAGCTACTTACAAGCATTCACCAGCAACTCACATGAGTTTCTCTGAAAGAGAAGCAGTCTGTTAAAACACTTCAATTCACTGTGCGAAGTGAATGGAGTGTTGCGTCACTTTCTAAATGTTGTACTTTAAGAGAAAATCACTTTCCATTCAAAGTACCATAAGCTACTTACAAGCATTCAGCAGCAACTCACATGAGTTTCTCTGAAAGAGAAGCAGTCTGTTCCAACTCTTCAATTCACTGTGCGAAGTGAATGTGTTGTTGTTTCAATTTCTAAATGCTGTACTTTCAGAGAAAATCACTTTCCTTTGAAACTGCCTTAAGCTACTTACAAGCATTCACCAGCAACTCACATGCATTTCTCTGAAAGAGAAGCAGTCTGGTCCAACACTTCAATTCACTCTGCGAAGTGAACGGAGTTTTGCTTCACTTTCTAAAGGCTGTAATTTCAAAGAAAATCACTTTCTTTGAAACTGCCTTGAGCTACTTACAAGCATTCACCAGCAACTCACATGCATTTCTCTGAAAGAGAAGCAGTCTGTTCCAACACTTCAATTCACTGTGCGAAGTGAATGGAGTGTTGCTTCACTTTCTAAATGCTGTACTTTCAGAGAAAATCACTTTCTTTGAAAGTGCCTTAAGCTACTATCAAGTATGCACCAGCAACGCACATGCATTTCTCTGAAAGAGAAGCAGTCTGTTCCAACACTTCAATTCACTGTGCGAAGTGAATGGAGTGTTGTTTCACTTTCTAAATGCTGTACTTTCAGAGAAAATCACTTTCCTTTGAAAGTGCCTTAAGCTACTTAGAAGAATTGACCAGCAACTCACATGAGTTTCTCTGAAAGAGAAGCAGTCTGTTTCAACACTTCAGTTCACTGTGCGAAGTGAATGGAGTGTTGCGTCACTTTCTAAATGCTGTACTTTCAGAGAAAATCACTTTCCTTTGAAACTGCCTTAAGCTTCTTAAAAGCAATCACCAGCAACTCACATGAGTTTCTCTGAAAGAGAAGCAGTCTGTTCCAACACTTCAATTCACTGTGCGAAGTGAATGGAGTGTTGCTTCACTTTCTAAATGCTGTACTTTCAGAGAAAATCACTTTCCTTTGAAACTGCCTTAAGCTGTTTACATGCATTCACCAGCAACTCACATGCATTTCTGAAAGAGAAACAGTCTGTTCCAATACGTCATTTCACTTTGCGAAGTGAATGGCGTGTTGCTTCACTTTCTAAATGCTGTCCTTTCAGAGAAAATCACTTTCCTTTGAAAGTGCCTTAAGCTACTTACAAGCATTGACCAGAAACTCACATGAGTTTCTCTGAAAGAGAGGCAGTCTGTTCCAACACTTCAATTCACTGTGCGAAGTGAATGGAGTGTTGCTTCACATTCTAAATGCTGTAGTTACAGAGAAAATCACTTTCCTTTGAAACTGCCTTAAGCTACTAACAAGCATTCACCAGCAACTCACATGAGTTTCTCTGAAAGAGAAGCAGTCTGTTCCAACACTTCAATTCACTGTGTAAAGTGAATGGAGTGTTGCTTCACTTTCTAAATGCTGTAGTTACAGAGATAATCACTTTTTTGAAACTGCCTTAAACTACTTACAAGCATTTAGAAGATACTCACATTCGTTTCTGTGAAAGAGAAGCAGTCTGTCCCAACATTTCAATTCACTGTGCGAAGACAATGGAGTGTTGCTTCACTTTCTAAATGCTGTACTTTCAGAGAAAATCACTCTTCTTTGAAAATGCCTTGAGCTACTTACAAGCATTCCCAAGCAACTCACATGAGTTTCTCTGAAAGAGAAGCAGTCTGTTCCAACACTTCAATTCCCTGTGCGAAGTCAATGGAGTGTTGCTTCACTTTCTAAATGCTGTACTTTCAGAGAAAATCACTTTCCTTTTAAAGTGCCTTAAGCTACTTACAACCATTCACAAAAAACTCACATCCGTTTTTCTGAAAGAGAAGCAGTCTGTTACAACACTTCAATTCACTGTGCGAAGTGAATGGAGTGTTGCTTCACTTTCTAAATGCTGTAATTTCAGAGAAAATCACTTTCCTTTGAAACTGCCTTAAGCTACTTACAAGCATTCACCAGCAACTCACATGAGTTTCTCTGAAAGACAAGCAGTCTGTTCCAACACTCAATTCACTCTGCGAAGTGAACGGAGTGTTGCTTCACTCTCTAAAGGCTGTAATTACAGAGAAAATCACTTTCCTTTGAAACTGCCTTAAGCTACTTACATGCATTCACCAGCAACTCACATGCATTTCTCTGTAAGAGAAACAGTCTGTTCCAATACTTCATTTCACTGTGCGAAGTGAATGGCATGTTGCTTCACTTTCTAAATACTGTACTATCAGAGAAAATCACTTTCCTTGGAAAGTGCCTTAAGCTACTTACAAGCATTGACCAGGAACTCACATGAGTTTCTCTGATAGAGAGGCAGTCTGTTCCAACACTTCAATTCACTGTGCGAAGTGAATGGAGTGTTGCTTCACTTTCTTAATGCTGTAGTTTCAGAGAAAATCACTTTCCTTTGAAACTGCCTTAAGCTACTAACAAGCATTCACCAGCAACTCACATGAGTTTCTCTGAAAGAGAAGCAGTCTGTTCCAACACTTCAATTCACTGTGTAAAGTGAATGGAGTGTTCCTTCACTTTCTAAATGCTGTAGTTACAGAGATAATCACTTTTTTTGAAACTGCCTTTACCTACTTACAAGCATTTAGAAGAAACTCACATTCGTTTCTCTGAAAGAGAAGCAGTCTGTCCCAACATTTCAATTCACTGTGCGAAGAGAATGGAGTGTTTCTTCACTTTCTAAATGCTGTAATTTCAGAGAAAATCACTTTCCTTTTAAAGTGCCTTAAGCTACTTACAACCATTCACAAAAAACTCACATCTGTTTCTCTGAAAGTAAGCAGTCTGTTAAAACACTTCAATTCACTGTGCGACGTGAATGGAGTGTTGCTTCACTTTCTAAATGCTGTACTTTCAGAGAAAATCACTTTCCTTTGAAACTACCTTAAGCTACTTACAAGCATTCACCAGCAACTCACAATCATTTTTCTGAAAGAAAAGCAGTCTGTTCAAACAATTCAATTTACTGTGTGAAGTGAATGGACTGTTGCTTCACTTTCAAAATGCTGTACTTTCAGAGAAAATTACTTTCCTTTGAAAGTGCCTTAAGCTACTTACAAGCATTCCCCAGCAACTCACATGCATTTCTCTGAAAGAGAAGCAGTCTGTTCCAACACTTCAATTCACTGTGTGAAGTGAATGGAGTGTTGCTTCACTTTCTAAATGCTGTACTTTCAGAGAAAATCACTTTCCTTTGAAAGTGCCTTAAGCTAATTATAAGCATTCACAAGAAACTCACATGCATTTCTCTGAAAGAGAAGCAGTCTGTTCCAACCCTTCAATTCACTGTGCGAAGTGAATGGAGTTTTGCTTCACTTTCTAAATGCTGTACTTTCAGAGAAAATCACTTTCCTTTGAAACTACCTTCAGCTACTTACAAGCATTCACCAGCAACTCACATGAGTTTCTCTGAAAGAGAAACAGTCTGTTCCAACACTTCAATTAACTGTGCAAAGTGAATGGAGTGTTGCTTCACTTTCTAAATGGTGTACTTTCAGAGAAAATCACTTTCCTTTGAAACTGCCTTAAGCTACTTACAAGCATTCACCAGCAACTTACATGAGTTTCTCTGAAAGACAAGCAGTCTGTTCCAACACTTCAATTCACTGTGCAAAGTGAATGGAGTGTTGCTTCTCTTTCTAAACGCTGTACTTTCAGTGAAAATCACTTTCCTTTGACACTGCCTTAAGCTTCTTACAAGCATTCACCGGCAACTCACATGAGTTTCTCTGAAAGAGAAGCAGTCTGTTCCAACACTTCAATTCACTGTGCGAAGTGAATGGAGTGTTTCTTCACTTTCTAAATGCTGTACTTTCAGAGAAAATCACTTTCCTTTGAAAGTGCCTTAAGCTACTTACAAGCATTCACCAGCAACTCACATGAGTTTCTCTGAAAGATTAGCAGTCTGTTCCAACACTTCAGTTCCCTGTGCGAAGTGAATGGAGTGTTGCTTCACTTTCTAAATGCTGCACTTTTAAAGAAAAAAACTTTCCTTTGAAACTGCCTTAAGGTTCTTACAAGCATTCACAAGAAACAAACATGCGTTTCTCTGAAAGAGAAGCAGTCTGTTCCAACACTTCAATTCACTGTGCGAAGTGAATGGAGTGTTTCTTCACTTTCTAAATGCTGTACTTTCAGAGAAATTCACTTTCCTTTGAAAGTGCCTTAAGCTACTTACAAGCATTCACCAGCAACTCACATGAGTTTCTCTGAAAGTTTAGCAGTCTGTTCCAACACTTCAGTTCCCTGTGCGAAGTGAATGGAGTGTTGCTTCACTTTCTAAATGCTGCACTTTTAAAGAAAAAAACTTTCCTTTGAAACTGCCTTAAGGTTCTTACAAGCATTCACAAGAAACAAACATGTGTTTCTCTGAAAGAGAAGCAGTCTGTTCCAACACTTCCATTCACTGTGTGAAGTGAATGGAGTGTTGCTTCACTGTCTAAATGCTGTATTTAAAGAGAAAATCACTTTCTTTTTAACTGCCTTAAGCCACTTCCAAGCATTCACAAGAAACTCACATGAATTACTCTGAGAGAAACAGTCTGTACCAACACTTCAGTTCGCTGTGCGAAGTGAATGGAGTGTTGCGTCACTTTCTAAATGCTGTAGTTACAGAGAAAATCACTTTCTTTTGAAAGTGCCTTAAGCTACTTACAAGCATTCACAAGAAACTCACATGCGTTTCTCTGAAAGAGAAGCAGTCTGTTCCAAGCCTTCAATTCACTGTGCGAAGTAAATTTAGTGTTGCTTCACTTTCTAAATGCTATAGCTTCAGAGAAAATCACTTTCCATTGAATGTGCCTTAAGGTACTTACAAGCATTCACAAGAAACTCACATGCGTTTCCCTGAAAGAGAAGCAGTCTCTTCCAAGACTTCAATTCACTGTTCGAAGTGAATGGAGTGTTGCTTCACTTTCTAAATGCTCTTGTTTCAGATTAAGTCACTTTCTTTGATCGTGCCTTAAGCTACTACAGGCATTCACAAGAAACTCACATGCGTTTCTCTGAAAGAGAAGCAGTCTTTTCCAACACTTCAATTGAATGTGCGAAGTGAATGGAGTGTTTCTTCACTTTCTAAATGCTCTACTTTCAGTGAAAATCAGTTTTTTTTAATGTGCCTTAAGCTACTTACAAGCATTCACAAGAAACTATGACCTCATAGATTGAGAGGGGTGCTTGAGGTGCAAGCTGGGATGGGATAAGTACAGTAAGGCAGCACCCAAGGGAAGCCCCTCCTGAATGGGCAGAAAGTTTAAGGGAATGGCAGATACTCTCTCACCCCTCCAGAAGTATGAATCTTCTGGTACAGGATCCGGGCCCCTCGCTGGCCAGGGACCTTGCAGACAAAAGGGCTCACACGCTGGTTGCAGGCTCAGTGGGATAAAGAAAGTTCTGCAGCAGTTGCCCTCACCACTTTGTCCCCAGACCCTCAGCCCCACAGGTGGCTGAGTTAGGGAATCCTATGACCCTGCAGATGGAGAGGGGTGCTTGGGGGCAACCTGGGATGGGATAAGAAGAGTAAGGCAGTAGCCAGGGAGAAGCCCCTGCTTGGTGCAGGAGAATTGTCTGTATTCTGTCAATCATGTATTTTAATAAAATGCTGATTGGCCAGGCAGAAAGTATAAGCAGGAATACCAGACAGGAAGTAGATGTGATGCAATGAGAACAAGAGAATTCTGGAAAACAGGAAGCTTCCTCTGCCATTCCTGTGCAGACCACCGAAGAGGCAGGATGTAACCTGCCCAGCTGAGAAAGGTACTGAGCCGTGTGGCTAAAGTAGATAAGGATAATGGGGTAACAAAAGTTACAAGAGCTAATAAGTAGCCTGATCTAATGGGCCAATCAACTTTATAACTTATAGAGATCTCTGTGTGATTGATTTTCTCTGGGACTTGCTGACAGTGGAGTACTGGGCAGGAACAGAAACCCCAACAAGCCGGCCCCTCATGCTACACCTGCTGAATGGCCAGAAAGTTTAGGGGAAAGAGGAGTGCCTGAGCTCCCCTTCTGGGGCATTAGACTGGCCACTGGTCAGGCACTCAACTCCTCTTAGTTTATTTTCTATTGTCATGATGAGATATCACAACCAAAGCAACTTATAAAAGAAAATGTTTACTGGGGCTCACAGTTTCAGAGAGTTCATGACCATTATGACAAGGAGTATGACAGCAGGTAGGCATGGTGCTGGAGCAGTACCATGTAGCTGATAGCTTAAATATTAATCCACATATACAAAGTGGAGAAATAGATATAACTGAGAATGGATTAGGTTTTTGAAACCTCAACACTCACCCCTCCAAGTTACACATGTCCTCTATCAAGGCCACATCTCATAATCCTTCCCAAGCAGTTCTACCAACTAAGGACCCAATATTCAAACATATGAGCCTGTGGAGGTCATTCTCATTTAAAGTACCACATTCTACTCCCTGACCCCCTTAGGCTGTGACCATATAGTAATACAGAAATGCATTTAGGACAACTTCAGAAATTTCCAAGTCTTTCAGTCTAAACACTATTTCAAAGTACGAAGTCTTTTATGAGATTCAGAACAATCTCTTAATTGCTACCCCTATAAGATAAAAAAGCAAATTACATTCTTCCAACATATAATAGTATTACAATATCCATTACCATTGAAAAAGGAAGGAACAGAACTACAGTGAGGATATAATGGACCAATGCAAGATGGAAACCCAGCAAGTTAAACTCCAAATCACGAAGCTCTGTGTCCAGTGTCAAATGACTTACATGGTTTTATCCTTCCAGCTATTCTGACTGCAACATAACGTTTCTTTTTTGGATTGGTGGAACTCCCCTTGGCAGGTCTTCTACAGTTGTAGTTCTGAGGTCTCCAGCACAACCCAGGCTTCACCTTCACACCTTCACACAATGGCCACACTGGGTTTCCTTGCAGAGAAGCTTTTCTTAACAGAAAAAGATTCCACAAACCTTTTACTCTGTATCCTCCATGACTCTAAAGTCAGAACTACATAGCTGATGCCATCAAATTCTGCTTGCTGTTTAGGATAAAACTTGACTCCCTCAAATTACATTTGTATAAGCCTTGACTTGTTGTTGCTGTTTAGGACCAAATACTTCCTTAGACCTTTTCTTTTTACAAGTTGCAGGAATAGCTGTGTGAGGTGTCCCTGAGGACACCATTCCCTTTACCACCCTTCCCTCATTCTCCTTATCGCTTTCAGCATAAATCAAGTCTCCAATATTAAATTTCCTGGTGTTCCTTTTCTCTTCAAACTGTACATTTTGTATTTTCCCCTACTTGCCTTTTTTCAATAAAACCAACTTGACCAGGTCTGTGACAGCAATATCTGGTATCAAATTCTGTCTTAGTTACATTTCTATTGCCATGATGAGATACTATGTTCAAAGTAGTTTTAAAATGTTTATTGAGACTCCTTATTCTAGGGGATCAAAATCCATGATCTCCATGGCAGGAAGCACAGCAGCAGGTAGGCAGACATGGCTCTAGAGCAGTACCTGAGAGCTTACATCTTATCTTCAGGTACATGGCAAAAAAGGTCTCAGCTGGCAAGAGATCCAGGCTGGTACCTCACCTCCATAGCCTATGACATGAGAAGGCCATTATAGAGTCTTATAACCCTGAAAGTGTGAAGAGTCCATAACCACAAACTTCCCTGCAGTCCAGGTTCAGAAGGTGGGGAACTGTTGTCATTTGCCATTTAGAATCTAGGCTCTTTGAATATTAATTATTTTTACTTCTAAGATTTCAATCAATCATGGATCTGAGGTGATTTGATTAAGCTCAAAGGTCATGTGTAGAGGCTAGCCCATTCCATGTTAATCAAGTTTCCAGCACTGTAACAAAATACCTGATGTAATCAGTTTTAAAAGGTAAAGTTGATTTTAGCTCACAGATTTAGCTAAGAGCTTCCAGACCGTGATAATTTGGCCCTTTTGTTTTGGACCTGTGGTGAAGAAGTACATTGTGGTGAGGAAATGTGTGGCAGAATAATGATGCATACCTTATGATGGCTAGGAAGCAAATAAAGAGGAAGATCAGAGGCCAGTGTACTAGTATCTTAACAGACACACATGTCCAATGACCTAACTTCTTACCACTGGGCTCTACCTCTTCCTAATAGGATATTCAGTTACCAATAGTGTCACAGGCTGAAGACAAGGCCTCAAACACACTGACCTGAATACTTAATATCCAAGTATAACACATATAACTACCAAATATCTTGGGAGTGCTAGAGTAAAGCGGAAAGTCACATGTGGTTTGAGACCATTGAGAATACATGATTAAGTGAGAACTATTGCAGCTCTGAAGTGTTTAAACTCACTTAATCTCAACTGGCTTTATCAGTCTTATCAGATGAACTACATAATGGAGAAATCATTTTGGTTTTATTTGCTTTTATTTGCTTGTTTATTTGTTTGTGGTACTGAGGATTGGTCCCAGTGCCTTGCACATACTTGGAAAAGGCTCTACCAGTGAGCCACCAAGATCCCCTAGCTTTTATTACTTTAGATTGAAAGTAGAGAAATGTATTCAGAGTCATACCCGGAAGTATTTATTAAAGGATTATGACTTAGAAATATGGAGTAACATCAGAATTTGACACATTTCTTCTCAAAGAAATGTATTTTACGTGTGTTTGGGGAGAACATGTTTTCCCAAGGAGCTTTGCTCCCGTAAGCCATGTGCACATTCTTGAAAGCAGGATCCACATTTTGTTTTACAATACCAGTCTAATATCCGATGGATACTGCAAAATGCTGCTGTTACATAGCCTGGCATAATTAACTCCCATTTCTTGGGTGTAGTTTCCAAAATGGTCTTCTACTTTTATTCTTATTGCTTCTACATGAGTCTCTATGTGGCCCTCAGCATTGCTTTATAAAATAGCCATTTCATTTTCCTTTTCAGAACCCTCCACTAAATTCTCACTTGTGCTTTCAATAAAAATTTTAAAAAATCCCTGTCAAGGTCTTACATGATGATAGCACCCTGATCCATTTCTGCTTCATCACCTACTTCCTCCCTCATTTACCCAACCCCAGCTTCCTTAATTCTCCTTGAATATGTTTGAGGTCTTTTTCACCCCAGGACCTCTTTTTTCTCTGCAATTTTCTCTCCACTTTAGTCTTGGTATGATTGGTTTACATTTTTCCTACAATCTCCCATCTGCATTTTACTTAATTATATGTACTAAAGTAGACAATTTGTACTATCACCTCTCCCTGTGTTATTTCTTTGACACAAATGAGTACATCAACTTAGTTTTTCTGGTTTTCTCAACTAAAATGTTCTTTGTATCAGTTTAATTAGTGCAAGGCTTTTGGAGACATAGTCAGTAGAGTCAAGTGAGTAAGGGAGAAGTAGGAAGGAAGGAAGGAAGGAAGGAAGGAAGGAAGGAAAAAGGGAAGGAAGGAAGGAAGGAAGGAAAAAGGGAAGGAAGGAAGAAAAGAGGGAAGAAAGAAAGATGGATGCATAGGTGTTGTGGATAGAAATGTTACTGGGTATTAAGCAGCAGAATAGATGGCGACACTAATGAAAGAATGGATGGATGGAAGGATGGGTGTGGAAATGGATAGATTGATAAAGGTAATGAAAAATGAATGGGTGTGTGGGTGAATGGGTGGATAAAGACATAGGATAAAGATTAGTGATAAAGGTTGCTTAACAACATTGGACAGAATGTATTAGCAGGATTTGCCTCTTATATAGTACATTTGTGGTCTGCTGCTGTGAGAGAGATGAGGAAGGTAAGTGGAAGTTTCTGAGAAAAAGGAGAGAAGTTCATGAAAAGTAGAAGATGGAAACAGAATTTGACCCTCAGATGTCCTATGGTGAGCATCAGTCAGAGTAGCCTGGACTTCCCAGCTAAGTCACAGTGTCCATCACTGACCTCCTCCTTATTTTCACAGCAAAACTGTTATCACCCTTCTCGCTGCAAGAGGGTGAAGTGGGCATCACTGAGAATGAGTTCTGCAATGCCTTATATGGGCAAAGACCTGGCCAAAACAAGGACTATGTGCATGAGGAAATGCTGTGTGCCGGGGGCCTCTCCACAGGAAAGTCCATATGCCGGGTGAGTAAGGCAGTCGTGTATTTTCCCCATGTCTATTCTATCTCAGTTTCTCCAGGAGTGGCTGTATTGTCCTCTAGTCTTTGTGGAGACCCCCACACTTCTTGTTTCATTACCTCTACTTGTTTTCCTTGGGTTCATGCCTCAATAGTCTCCTTGAGGATAGCTTTAGCAAATCCTAACATCAATTTTCTGTTGCATATCTTAAACTTTTTATTGAAGCATAACACATACACAAATATATAATTTCTAAGTAAACAGTTTGTTAATGTTTTCAGTGCTGACTTAGTATGCTTCTGGTACCCATCTCCCTTTCTTGCCACTAAGTGCATTTTGTATGTTCATTGTTATGTGCTGTCTCCTGTGAGGTTTCATTTAAGTTTCTCACTTTGTTTGTTGTTTAAGTTTCTCACTTTGTTGTCAGTTTCTTATGGGAGCTCTTTATACAGTATAAGAAGTAAATTCACAATTGGACATAATAGATTTTCTGGGGAAACTGTGCCAGAGAAGAAAAATAGTTGGTCTGAAGTGAAGTGGCACAACCAGGGCCCAGATATCTGGATTCTGATGCCTTCCCCATCTCTGCAAGCTTCAGACTCCTGTACGGACATAGTCCCCATTATAGGCTGGATTTCCCATGGGATTTTCCTAAAGGGCTTTCACAAATGCAGTAACTTTAGGAAGTGTTCTGAAGACTCCATTGTCCAGTGAAATGAGCTGTCTTTACCCAGTCAAGGGATGGGCATATTTTTTCATGAGTTCCAGTTCACAAGTTGAAAAAATAGACCTAACCAAGGTTACCAAAGGCAGAGGAGTTGACTGAATATATTACATCAGCTCAAGGTTTACAGAGCCAGGACCTACACATAGGTTAGCAGAACTAGCTTTCTTACAAGTCCCTAAACTTTCCCTTCTAGACATGAGGCATGGTAAGCAAAAAGAAGAACCCATAAGTTTTCAGCTTGTCCTCATCTGTCTGGGCTCTGTAGGATCCTAACATGCAGTTGGTATTTGTGACTTTTTACACACTAACTACTCTCTTTCTCCTTGGGGTGATTCTGGGGATCCCCTCATCTGCCACCAAACCAGTTCATAGGTCCTGGTAGGACTGGCTAGTTGGGGTCTGGACTGTTGGCATCCCATTTACCCCAGCGTCTTTACCAGGGTCACCTACTTCACTGACTGGATCAGCCAAGTCTAGGGACTTACTCCACTTTTAGAATCTGGATCTGTGTCTCCTCACACAGCACTACAACCTAGGCCTCTTGGAACTGCTGGCTCCCCACAAACATACAGCATCTTCATAGTTGCACAAATCTGGTTTCTGTTGGTATTTATCCCTGATGCTCAAGACCAGGCTCCAGGGTGAGCATCGGGTCTTTGGGCATTCCTTGCTCAGGCTTCCCTAAGCTATAGCCTCTACTCTTTAGTTTACCATCTGAATATTTTCCTCAGCATATCTGTTCATTCACTGCCACTACTAAAACAAGCCTAGAAAAGCCGAGCAATAAAGCCTCATCCTCCCTCAACTTTGATTGCATACCTTGTAGGGTTCCCATATCCTTCGGTGGTCAGACTTACCCTAGAGTTAGACATCAGACCTTGAAAGGGAGTAGATGGAACATTGCAAGGAAATTCTCCTTGAGGAAAAGCCAAGGAAACGAGGATGTGCCTAATTGGGTAGGAAAATGGGGGCATGCCCACTACAGGGATACTGAGGAGTAAGGATGCTTCTCCGAAAGAAAGTGACATTGCTATGGCCTTGTCCCTGCTGTGAGGAATACCAAATCCTTCAGGGAAAGTAGAATTTTACACCTGGCCTTCAAGTACAAGGGAGTAAGGGCCTCTTTCTGGAGGTGGGGCGACAGCACTCCTGGGATTTCAAGGAGAAAGAACAAATTCACAGGGAACCTAAAAGATTGAAGTGATTTTGTAAGTTTGGGGTGCTAGGATCAGGTCAAAAGGATAGAAATGTGACTTGTGGCTAAAAGTCTCAATGAATGTGGGGGACTAGAGCATTAGTCAAAAGCAGATAAAAACTGTTGTAGTAGCTGGATTAAAATCAAACATGAAGTCAACCATACTCAAGTTTCTACTCTAGGTTAATACTGAGCATCATCCTCGCCTATTTTCAGGGGCCCCATTATTTCTATGAACCTGGTCCCTAATGTTTGAAGCCCAGACCACACCTGCCTCTGTCCACACTTGATATAACCTTGTCTGTTTGGTTGACCCAGGACTTAGTAATCAAGGAATAATTAAAACAACAAAAATGGTCTTCTGGATCCATTCTTTAGGCAATTGTACCTGACACAGAATACTTATATGGCCAGCAGGAGTTAAGAGACCTCACAATGCTGCCCAACCCAGTCTTTAGAATACGTGGTAAAGAGGAGAGCTTCTGTTTATCCCCAGGTCCATAGGAACCAGACAGCACTTACAAGGTTCAATACAAATCCTTTCTAATCATGGTGTTGTCTGATGGGTTTGTGTTCACTAGCAGCAGTGTCCTCGTTTTCAATCTTTTGCTGCCTGTGCAATAGGGTGTCCATCACAAAAGGATCCCAGTCTCAGCCACAGGAGATGGTCTATAGAGTACTTGTCTATCACAAAAGCCCAAGTTTGATCCCTAGTGCTGCATAAACAAGGCATGTTGACAAACACCTGTTATCCCAGGAGTTAAGAGGTAGAATCAGGAAGATCAGATGTTCAACACCATTCTCAGTTGTATAATAAGTTCCAAATGGGCCTGAGATGCATAAAAGCATACCTTAACACCTCCCTCAACACACATAAGAACCCCCTCCCCAGTACACACATATGAGAGTATCTTCTTAGTTCATTCTTGCTGGAGAATTTTTTTTGGAAGATCCTGCATCTGACCATAGCTCCACTTCTGAGGTACTGCTACAACTGGTTGTACATCTATATTCACATTAGACCTTGCTACTTTAAGGTCTATGGAATTAAGAATGCAAACACTTCACTTAATAACAAGCTTGGTTATGGAGTCTTGCAGCAAAGTTCATTAGGACTCTGAGATGCCAGTTAACAAACTCTTCCTTTCGTTGAGGGCTATAAAGTCTGGGGAAGAGTTAGCCTGACAGTGGTGTGGTAAGTGAAGCTCAGGTGACTTAGTGTGGATTATAAGTTTCCTCACTGGCCCAACAATTAACATGACACCCCCAGAGTAGCTGGACTCAAGAAACCTGGGTGTCATTGGGCCTGGCATGGGTTTTTAAAACCTCAAAAACAAACCCCAGTGACACAATTCTTTCAACAAAGCCACATGTCCTAATTATTCTAATCCTCTCAGAGTTCCACTTCCTGGTTACTAAGCATTCTAAAATATGAGCCTATGGGAGCCATTCTTATTCAAATCACCACAATATCCTTACAGTCTAAACCACTGATCTCAACTTATAAGTAGCCCACTGAAGAACACAACCAAAACTCAGCTCTAGCTCAGCCTAATTTATCTGTTACTTGATACCATCTGAAGTACTTACTATTCATATTCTTGTGAGTAACTACACAGGGAAGGGTATCAGTAGTAAGTAGTAGAATAGGAATCAAATCCCAGAGACTTCATGAGAGGGCTTGAACACATGTAGGCTTGTCATAGACCGTACCTATATGACTGCTGCCTAAGCCTCAGATTTCTAGTAAAGCCTTAGTCTGAGCTATACTAAGAATGAGCATCAGACATCCACTTAGGGAGATATATGGTATAAGATCAGAAAGCCTGAGGTTGGGCTTGCCAGACACAAGGGATTCACCAGATGGGAGGATAAGAAAGAGCTACGATTTTCCCTGAATTCCATGATGATGCTATAGTTACTGTTCATACTACCAAAGAAAAGCTGGGTCTTGCTTTGGAGTAAAAAGAAATGAACTGACTTCAGTGAGAGGCTTTGCATTCCAATCTGGAACAGATGGTGCTGGGAATGTAACCAAATGCAACTGAGTTTCCAACTTGGTAAAGACAAAGTCAAATTAGGCACAGCTATGATATCAGAGTAGAACAAAATTATCTGCACAAGTGAGTACAGCATAAACATAATTTCCAAAATAATGTTTTCCACTAAACAAAGGAAGCATGGGGATTTTTTATTTTTATTTTCCAAGACAGAGTTTCTCCATAGCTTTGGAACCTGTCCTAGAACTAGCTCTTGTAGACTTGTTTGGCCTCAGACTCACAGAGATCCACCTGCCTCTGCCTCCTGCATGCTAGGAATAAAGGTGAGCACCACCACAGCCTGGTTATCAGGGGTTTTTATTGTGGGGGCTATATGTATATGTGGACAGGCTAGTTCTTAAACATTATGAGCTTCAGGTCTATATATATATATGTATACATACATATATGACTACTGTAGACACATTTTAGGGATCATATTTAGTTCACAATCTCAGAACAAATACATGATCAATGTGGTAAACAGAAATTCCTCTGGGTACATTCAGTCTGTACTATAACATATTAGCAAAAAATAAGATATTTTGAAGCTACATTAATATGAGTTTACTTCTAAGAAACTCTTGAAGTTAAGGGGAAGATAGGCCATAGGATCACATGGGGGCAGTCTAACACTGTAACTTGAGGAGATATATACATAGGTAATTGTATCATGAATAAAATAAATAAAGTTGATATTTGCACTTTATGTAGCCTAAAAGATAGATAATGTTCCTTTGAACCACAGTCAAAACAATTAAACAAACAGACCAGCAAGAAAAATAAGGAAAAGATAGACATTCTTTGTGATATTTTATACAATTTCGTTGAATGTGATTTTCAGCTTTTGGTTATAACAAAAGAACTTTCAAAATAAGATTTAAGCTATATAAACAAGCTAAGTATGGCCGTGAGTTAAAAGGATTCATTACTGTTTCAGCTTTACTATTGGAATTTTTGTTGGCTCATAGGACAGGCGTTTTAAAAGCTATTAGATAAACGGCCTGCCCCTTTAAGATGCTAATAGAATGAAACTCTTTCTTTAAACATTTGCTATTGATGTGATGTTTTTAATAAATTTCTGAGGCCTGCAACACATTTCCAATCAGTAATTGATCAATTTATGCATTTCCTTGTTCTAGAGGACCTGGCAGACCCGTAAGGGATTGGATGTGTGTTATATACATAGGACAAAGCCTATTCCTGATTATGTCTTGTACCTACATAAATAATGAAGTCAATTCTTTATCATCTGATATAAATTGAGTGGTTTCAATATGCAAAATAACTCTGCATATTGTAAATCAGTAACTATATTAAGAGGTTCTTTAAAATCCCTTAGCACCATAAGAATGGCATATAATTCTGCCTTCTGGACAGAATTCTAAGGGCTTTGTTCCACCTTACTCAGTTCTTCTGATTTGTAACATGGCTTCCCTGATTTATTTGCATCAGTATAAAATATATGGGCACCAGTTAATAGAGCATCACATACAATTCGAGGAAGAATCCAAGAAGTTCTCTTTATAAGGTTAAATCTATTGCTTTTGGGATAGTTGCTGTGAATTTCTCCCAAAGAATTAGCACAAGCTCTTTGCCATGGTTCATTGCCTTCCCATAACCTTTTTATCTCATCAGTAGTGAAAGGCACTATAATATCTGCTGGATCTATACCTGGTAGTTGACGAAGTCTCAGTTTACCTTTTATAATTAATTCAGAGACCTTTTCCACATAAGTTTTTAATTTTTTACTTGGTTTATGTGGTATAAAAATCCATTCTAAGATAATATCTTCCCTCTGCATTAAAATTCCCATAAGAGAAATTCTGGAAGGCAGTATGACTAGGATACAACTAAGACTTGGATTCACCCTATCCACATGTGCCTCCTGTAACTTTTCCTCATTCATTGTCAGTTCCTTTTCTGTTTCAGGTGTTAATTCTCTGAAACTATTCAAATCTTTATTACCATCTAAGGTTTTGTTTAAATGAATTATTAGATCAGGTGTTATCCCAACAGCCAGTCATAGACTGGAAATATCTCCTAACCATCTTTGAAAGCCATTAAGAGTCTGTAATTGGTCTCTCCCCTAATTTGTGTCTTTTGGGTTCTAATTTTCTGTAAACCTGTTCTGTAACCTAGGTAATTAACAGAATCTCCTCTTTGAATCATTTCAGGAGCAATTTGTAGTCCTCATTTAGGCAAAACTTTCTTTACTTCCTCAAACATTCTTTCTAAAGTATCTGCTTTTGAATCAGAAAACAAAATGTCACCCATGTAATGGTAGATTATAGACTTAGGAAATTTTTTATTTATTATTTCCAATGGATGACTGACAAAGTATTGGCACAAGGTGCAGCTATTGAGCATTCCCTGTGGGAGGACGGTCCATTGGTATCTCCTAGTAGGCTGAGAATTATTTTAAGTAGGTGCTCTGAAGGCAAATTTTTCCCTATCCTTTTCTTAAAAAGGTACACTGAAGAAACAATTATTTAAATCAATAACTATGAGAGGCCATCCTTTTGACAACATTGACAGCAGAGGAATTCCAGATTGTAAGGGGCCCGTAGGTCCAATAACCTTGTTGATAGCTCTGAGATATGTCACCATTCTCCATTTTCCAGATTTCTTTTTAACAGATACCAGAGAATTCCAAAGGCTGGCAGATTCTTCCACATGGTAAGCATCTAGTTGCTCTTGTACCAGCTGTTTTTAAGCCTGCAGGTTTTTTCTGTTAAAGGCCACTGTTTAACCCATATTGCTTTCTCAGTTAACCATTTTAAAGGCAGAGTTGTTAGTACCTCTGAAGGTTTGTCAATTGCTTTGTATTCTTATACAGCCTGAATGGCTGGTGACCTTTTCTATAATATCTTCTAATATCTTTCCCGGAAATAAAAGTTTTGGGGGGACTATAGGTATGTTAATCTGAGTATTCCATTGCTGCAATAGGTCATGACCCCACAAATTCACTGTTAAATTAGCTATAAATGACCTCAGCCTTTGTCTCTGTTCTTCTGGCCCTATGCATTCAACCCATCTTGTGCTTTGTTTCACTTGAGAAAAGGTTTCAATTTCTAGAAACTGAATATCTGCCCTTGAAGAGGCTGATTCTGATGCCAAGATTTTGGAGTAATAATACTTACATTCACATCCATGTCTATCCAAGCCTTCAATAACAATGCCATTTATACACACTCTTAGCTTTGGTCTTTGATTATCTATAGAAACCTGCCAAGAACCAATCCTCAAAGGAACAACTGGTCGACCTCATAACCCTGAAAGGACCAAGAGAGAGAGGTGGACATGACACAAAGCTGGATGCCCAGCCTCCTCCTGGCCAAAGACCCTGTGACCAGTCTCTAGGGATGAAGCAGGGCAAGGAAAAAAAAACCTGACAGTATAAGAAACCGGGGAACAGTGAACAGAGAAGCCAGGATCACAGCCACCTCTAGGCCTCGAGACAATGAAGCATGCCTCTGAGAACGGATAGTTCTGGCAAGGAGAAAAAAATGCTCCAGGTCCCCCAACGAGTCCAGAGCAGGGAGGCAAGAAAACCGGGACCACAGCCTCCTCTCGGCCTCAGGATGGCGAGGCCTGCCGCCAAGGACCGAGGGTTCTGACAAGGAGGGAAATAAAAAGCTCCGACACCCCCAATGAGTGGACGGCGGGGAAGCCGTGATCAACCAGCGCCCCCTCTCGGCCTCGGGTCGCCGGGGACCCAGGGCTCTCTCTTAGAGAGAAAAGGCGAGGGAAAGACAGCTTTGAAAGCCGGGGTACTTCACCCATCCTGGGCCTGGCTGGACCCGACACCTAGCGGTGGGAGGCGAACGACTCAAGCCTTCTGGTTGACCCGCTCAAGTCTCCCAGCACCCTCCCCAGCCGTTGCTTTCGTTCGGTTCCATCCCAGACGCACCCATAGGCGACTCTTCCAGCACAACCTCCTACACAGAGACGGTTCCCAAGCACGACACCAACCGCGGGACACGCCCGCCAGCCGGGACTCTCGTCACTCTTTCCGCCTCACAAAAGCCACTTCGCCCTCCTTGTCAGCGACCGAGGACCAGGAGCGTTGCACAAAACGGCCACCACCGCTAGATGGCGCCCGACGACCCACCCGACCCACAGAGATCGCTCGCTCGCTCGCTCGCGATCTTGCTCGGCCGAGGCGTCTTCACCTTCTCTGGCGCGACAGAGTGTCCTCCCACGCTCATGCCCGGAGGTGACACGCACCCACGACAGGGCAGGGGACTCCCCGTCGGTTCCCCCACACCCCATCCCCGAACATGGGTGAACGCGGGCTGGCCGGGCCGGACATTCGGGGGGAGCCACGGACGCTCAGGCTACGAAAACGAAAGGAGGAACCGAGACCACAGGCAGCTAGCTAGGAAAACAGGCGAATCGCTCTCCTTCGTGGAGAGGTAGGGAGGGAGGGAGGGAGGGAGGGAGGGAGGGAGGGAGGCTCACGGGAAACAAAGAGTGCGTCTCGACGATAAGTGACAGTACTAAGTGGGCCAGTCGAGGGACTGCGACACTTAGAGCACGGTGAGAGGGAGAGACCGAGGGACTGAGGGAGACCGAGGGACCGAGGGAGGGAGGGAGGTGGCAATGGCAGGCAGTCTCCTGCCACCCGAGTCTCCTCTCAAAGACATATATATATACTTCACCGTGGCCACTGCTTGCTTGCTTGCTTGCTTGCAGTCCTTTTTCTCCACCCCACTCTCCACATCCCCCAGCCCCTACTTCTCAGACTAAATACCGAGTCAGAGAAAATTAAAACAGCCGTGGAATAGTGTTTTTGTCATGGAATACGGATCTGTTGTGAACATTTTCACTTAGGACGGAAAAAATTAAAAGGTCATTTGATGGATTTCTGGTAGAGGGTCTATTTCCCACCGCGATGAAGATGATCTCCTGATCCTTGTACTTTCAGTTTCTGAGTGCTGCTGGCATGACAGACACGGGCCCTCACACTCGCGTTGACGAGACAGTACTGACTGAGTGACAGCATGGAGCCCGTAGGACAAGACTTCGGCTTCCCCTTCCCCCCAATAAACCAGAAAAATAAATAAATAGATCAATAAATACCCAGAGGCAGAAACATGGAAGCAGCTTCTCAGACTCTTTAGAGAAGGCTCCTGAGGTCTGACTGGGGTGACACACATGGCAGAGGAGACGACTAAACCAGGGTTCCTCCCTTCACAACCATCATCCAGGCCCCCAGCACTGCCTGCCTGCCTTCCTCCCTCCCTCTTTCCCTTCCTTCCTTTTTTAAATACCAGGTTATTTATTTTAATTTACTTATTTTTAATTGCATTGGGAGGCTAGATATTTTTGGGTTTTCGGGAGTGGACAGACATACGAAAGGAAGGAAGGAAGGAAGGAAGGAAGGAAGGAAGGAAGGAAGGAGAGAAAGGATCAGAGCAGTGAATATACAGGTGCACAGTCATTACACCAAGGTGGACTGCAGATAGAAAATAAAGAGGAAGAAAAAAAAATAGAATGTCACCAAAAGGTCAGCCTGGTCTATAAAAGTGAGTTCCAGGACAGTCAGAGCTATTATATGAAATTGCCTGAGTTCAAATCAGCAATTTCCAAACTCCAACAAGAATGTTTACAGGAAAGGCAGCAGATAAAGGCACATCAAAGAAGTCCAGTGGAGCTGTAGGCACACCCTTTGAAACTTCTCTATTGCAAGGTCACAGAGTTAGGAAAGGATCTTGACCTTAAACTTTCCTTAATAGTAAGTCTCTGTGTGTATCATACTCAAGTCAAGTGCCCTCAGAGCTCATGGAAGATGAAACAGAGCTCTACAATAAGAGATGGGTGTTGTGGGGGGGGGATTCACTCAAGAAAATAAAAGCAAAGCCCTACACTAACCCTGGCACACAGTAAAATCAGTCCTATGAGGAAATTTTTAGCTCTAATTGCCCACGTTTTACAAAGGCTTCTAACCGGGAAGTGATGATGCATGCCTTTAGTTCCAGCATGCAGCCTGGTCTCCAAGAGCGAGTTCCAGGACTGACTCAAAAACTAGAGAGAAACCCTGTCACAAAAAAAGAACAAACAAACAAAAAATCTATTACATAAATCAATAGATGCATACATAGATGGAAGAATAGATGAGAGACAGACAGACAGACAGACAGACAGACAGAGAGAGAGAGAGATAGACCCAAACCCCATCTTCTGTCTTCTGATGGTACCAGGCTCTCTCCCAGGGGTCACAGAGCAAGGTGGGCAGGCAGCAACGCAGGCAGTGTACGTGTATGATATCAAGCAAGCCTATATGTGATATATAGGGTCTAATAGGGTAATGTCAGTATTACATTGGGGTAGGTCTCAGGAGCACAAGAACCCAAATCTCTGATCACCAAATTCCCCAAATTCCCTGTCACCAGAAGAGGGCACTAGATCCCCACCATGTGGTTTCTGGAAATTCTCTGCAGTTCTGATTTTTTTCACTGTTCCTCCTGCTTGCATGCATTGAGTGAGAGAGTGGGCACCACTCCTCCCTGCTTCTCTGTGTGTCTGTGCCTGTCACATCCTGGATAGTCAGAGTGCCCGCCACCTATGCCTGCCTGAGATGTAGCCGGCAGCCCTGGCTGGGGCTGGGGGAAAGGGAGAGAGTGGATTCCACTGGAGAGCCATGGGCAGAGGCTCTGTGGATTCTCTGCAAGAGGCCTCACTGTTTCAGGTAAATCAGTGACCAGGTCTGAATCCAGGACAGACTCCAAAGCCAGAGAGAATCCCTGTCTCAGAAAACAAACAAACAAAAAAAATAAGTAAACTAATAGATAAATTGATAGCCAGGCAGAGACTCTGAGAGATGATAAAACACCTCAGAGATCAGGGAGCCCAAGGCAGGCAGGTCACTGCGAGTGTAAGGCTACCTTGTTCTGCAGACTGAGATTCAGGACAGGCAAAATGACACAGACGAACTCTGTTTAAAAAATAAAAAGGTGTTCAGTGCATGTCTTTAATCCCTGCACTAGGAGGCAGAGGCAGATGGATCTCTGTGAGTCTGAGGCCAGTCTTGTCTACAAAGTGAGTTCCAGGGCATACAAGGATACACAAGGAAACCCTAAGTTGAAAAACCACAAATAAACAAACAGATAATAACAATAAAAATATTTGAGAGTTCAAATAATTGACTTCATTCACAATAAAAAAATATGGATATCAAAATATCAAATGCACTTGAACACATTGACACAGGAGACCGCTTCCTAAATATAACCCCAGTAGCACAGACACCGAGAGAAACAAAATGAATACATGAGACCTCCTGACACTGAAAAGCTTCTGCAAAGCAAAGGACATGGCCAACAAGACAAAACGACGGCCTACACAATGGGAAAAAATCTTCACTAACCCCACATCAGACAGAGAGGTCTGGTCTCCACAATATACAAAGAACTCAAGAAATTGGTCATCTAAAGAACAAAGAATCCAATTTACAAAATGGAGTACAGACCTAAACAGAGAACTCTCAACGGAGGAATCTAAAATGGCTGACAGACACTGAAGAAAATGGTCAACATCCTTAGTCATCAGAGAAATGTACATCAAAACGAGTTTCTATGTCTCTTGGATGAAAGAATGAAAGGAGTGCATCCCCACACCCCGGCTCAGTGTTTAGTATCACGTTCTGTTAATTTCTTGTACATTTAGTTTAATTTCACATTTTGTTCATCTCTCTTGGTCTGCACCAAGTGTTTCCCTGTGTGGGGTGGGACATGGAAGGTGTCCTATTTCAGAACATTTTATTTTACTTTGCTTTGAGACAGTCTTTCCAGTTGTGTAGAACTTAGTTTAATTCCAAATTTTTTAAAAAGATTTGTGGGTTTTTTTATTTTTTTAATATTTATTTATTTATGTACACAATATTCTGTCTCTGTGTATTCCTGAAGGCCAGAAAAGGGATCCAGACCTCATTACATATGGTTCATGAGCCAGCATGTGGTTCCTGGGAATTGAACTCAGGACCTTTGGAAGAGCAGGCAATGCTCTTAACCGCTGAGCCATCTCTCCAGCCCTAAAGAATTTTTTATGGTTTGTTTAACTTTATTTTACATGCAGTGGCATGAATGTGTCAGATCATCCAGAAACTGGATTTACAATCACTTATGTGCTGCTGCCATGTGGGTCCTGAGAATTGAACCCACTTCTTCAGGAAGAGCCACCAAACCATTTCTCCAGGCCTTCCTTTAATTTAACAAATTTATTGGTGTGTCTCTAGGTGTGCCTCTCTCTCTCTCTCTCTCTCTCTCTCTCTCTCTCTCTGTGTGTGTGTGTGTGTGTGTGTGTGTGTGTGTGTGTGACTCTGTGTGTCTGTGGGGTGGCCTTTGACTTTACCAAGGTGAACACATTCAAGAGAAGAAATGGTGATTTACAGATAGAACATAAAAAACAAAACAAAACAAAAGATAGCTTGATCTTTAAAAGTGAGTTCCAGGAAAGCCAAGGCAAGGCTATTACCTGAAATTGACTGAATTCATATCAGCAATTTCTCAACTCCAACAAGAATGTTTACAGAGAAGTCAAGAAAGAAAAAAAACAAATCTTGTTGAATGAAGTGCCAGAGTCAAAGGCCTGCTCCACTACCTGCCAACCCTGGCTGTATTTTGAATCTCATATTTGATTTCTCTCTCCACGTACATTGAGTTTAATACGTGTGAAGGCAGACTGAAGAAAACAATCAAGAAAAAGAGAAAATATGAGGAGTGGGACAAAACAGAGATCTAGAATGGGAGAGAGAGGGAGAGAGAGAGGGGGGGGGAGAGAGAGAGAGCGTGAGCGCATTCACGTCAGTCCTGTGAGAAAACCACCTCAGTCCTTTGAAGAAATTTATAAGTCTCATTGCCTACCATTCTAAAAATTAAAACCATCTACTTGGGTGGTGGCGGCGGCGCATTCCTTTATTCCCGGTTCTCAGCCTATTCTACAAGAGCTACTTCCAGGACTGGGTCCAAAGCCAGAGAGAAGAAAAGTTTGTGATTTACTTAACTTCATTATATGTGCAATGGTGTGAGGGTGTCAGATCACCCCGAAACTGCATTTACAATCACTTATGTGCTGCCATCTGGGTGCTGGGAATTGAACTCAGGACCTTTGGAAAAGCAGGCAATGCTCTTAACCGCTGAATCATCTCTCCAGCCCTAAAGAATTTTTTATGGTTTATTTAACTTTATTTTACGTGCAGTGGCATGAATGTGTCAGATCCTCTTGAAACTGGATTTACAGTCACTTATGTGCTGCTGCCATGTGGGTCTTGGGAATTGAACTCACTTCTTCAGGAAGAGCCACCGAGCTCTTCAAGGTGTTTTACAGATAGAAAATAAGAAAAACAAGACAAAAACAAACAGATAGCCTGATCTTTAAAAGTGAGTTCCAGGACAGTCAGGACTATTACATGAAATTGCCTGAGTTCAAATCAGCAATTTCTCAATTCCAACAAGAATGTTTACAGAGAAGTCAAGAAAAAAAACCCAACAAATCAGGTTGAATGAAGTGCCAGAGTCAAAGGCCTGCTCCACTACCTGCCAACCCTGGCTGTATTTTGAATCTCATATTTGGTTTCTCTCTCCACGCACATTGAGTTTAATACATGTGAAAGGCAGACTGAAGGAAACAATCAAGAAAAAGAGAAACCATGAGGAGTGGGACAAAATAGAGATCTAGAATGGGAGAGAGAGAGAGAGAGAGAGAGAGAGAGAGAGAGAGAGAGAGCGCATTCACTTCAGTCCTGTGAGAAAACCACCTCAGCCTCATTTATAAGTCTCATTGCCCACCATTCTAAAAATTAAAACCATCTAGCTGGGTGGTGGTGGCGGCGCATTCTTTTATTCCTGGTTCTCAGCCTATTCTACAAAAGCTACTTCCAGGACAGGCTCCAAAGCCAGAGAGAAGAAATGTTTGTGATTTACTTAATTACATTACATGTGCAATGGTGTGAGGGTGTCAGATCACCCAGGAACAGCATTTACAATCACTTATGCGCTGCCATGTGGGTGCTGGGAATTGAACTGAGATATCTCTCCTGAAAATTGAACTCAGGACCTCTGGAAGAAGAGCCAGTTCTCTTAAACTCTGAGCTATTTCTTCAGCCCTTGTTTGTTTCTTTAATTTAGGAAAAAGAATACTGTATTATTTTAATGCATGAGCACTCTCTCTGCACCCACTTCCATTCACCAGGAGAGTGCACTAGATCTCCACCCTGTGGTTTCTGGTAATTTCAGAAATTCCATCTCTGCACTTCTGATACTTTCCTTGTCCATGAAGAGGTCATGAATAACATTAAAAATCAAAATCCCCTGGCAGTATTTCTTTGCCAAATGCATGACAGTTCTATATGAGACCACCCCGTAGCATTGTTTTATTTCATTTATTTTGTGATTTCTGACTCTCTCGTACATTGAGTTTAACTTCAGATTTTATTTGTTTTTCTCAGTGTTCCCATGTCTATCCCCGTGAGTGCGTGTGTGAGAGTGTGTGCCTGTGTGCGTGCGTGCGTGTGTGTGTGTGTGTGTGTGTGTGTGTGTCTGTGTCTGTGTTTATGTATATGTGTGGGGGATTACAATTCAAACTATTTTAGTGAAGGCCCTTTGCAGACAAGACAGCATGGCTGTTAACTTCACCAAGATGAAAGCTTTTAGAAGGCTGCCTTTGGTAACCACCATGAGAGCTGACCTCAACAAGATGGTAGACACCATGAGGCATATTTTCAAGGTCCATTTCTTTTTCTGTCTCCTAGCCTCTAGAGCACCATGATTTGAATGCAGTGTCTCCAGATTCTCCAGCTATACATGCAAAGAAAGATACCATAAACCTTTAGACTCCTGTCTAGGGTGAGAGGATTCAAAAGAAAAGAAAAAAAAGAAAAAAAAAAGAAAAGAAAAGAAAGGAAAAGAAATGAAATGTGAAAGACAGACTGAGGGGAAAAAATTCAAGAAAAACAGAGAAGTTCCCATGAGGAATGGGACAAAGCAAAGATCTAGAGCGAAAGAGAGAGAGTGAAAGAGAGGGAGAGAGAGAGGAAAGAGAGAGAGAGAGAGAGAGAGAGAGAGAGAGAGAGAGAGAGAGAGAGAATTCCCTCAAACAAACAAAAAAAAAACCAAAAACAAAACAAAAAAAAAACACACCCTTACAGAACACCTGGCACACAGTGATCTCAGTCCTTTGAGAAAATTTATAAGTCCCATTGCCCACCATTGGAAAAAAAAATATCCATCTGGGTAATGGTGGCAGTGCATTTCTTTATTCTCAGTTCTCGGCCCTCAGATCAGGAGAGACAGAGGCAGGCAGATTGCTGTGAGTTTGAGGCTACCTTGTTTTGCAGTGTGAGTTTCAGGACAGGCAAATGACAGACACAGAGAAACCCTGTCTTGAAAAAGAAGTGTGTTTAGGAGGCAGAGGTAGAGGCAGAGGCAGCTAGATCTGTGTGAGTCTAAGGCCAGCCTTGTCTATAAAGTGAGTTCCAGGGCAAACAAGGATACACAGGGAACCCCAAGGTAGAAAAACCACTAATAATAATAATAATAATAATAATAATAATAATAATAATAATAATAATCTAAGAGCTCAATTCATTGACTTCAACCACAATTCAAAAATTAAAAAATAAAATGAAGAGTGTGTCTGATCAATCAGGATCAGTGAAAGGACTATGTGGGCCAAGGGGCTGCCACAATTATGACTTGTTAAGAGGGAGGAACTGGGGGGTGGGGGAGAAAGGGAGGGAGGCAACAAAGGCAGTTTCTTGTCACCTGAATGCCTTTCAAAGACATTTCACCATAACAACCACTTGCTTCCTTTCTTGGGGATCTTTTCCACAGTTGTGTTTGTACAGCCCCACACCCCACTTCTCAAACTAAAAATCCAAGTGTGAGAAAACCAAAACAGTCATGGAAAAATTCCCACTTGGATACCTTTTCCAAAAACAACAGTAACAAAAATATGTATACCTAAGCAGACCGATCAAGTTGTAGCCTCACCCTTGACTGGTTCAGCAAGGAGTTCTGCCTGTTAGGAAGGACCTTGAACTTTCCTAGTCTGTAAAATCTGGAGTCCCACGCCTACCCCGTGTGCCCTCAGGGGACAGGAGTGGAGGCCAGGGCCCCTGCCGTGGGCGATCTCCTAGATCAGCTACAGGCTCTTATCGTTCCTGGGCCTGCTTAGAGAAAGACATGATGAGATGCAGAGAAAATTAAAACAGCCATGAAATGCTATGAAAAATTCCCACTTGGACATCATTTCCAGGAATATTGGCACAGTGAATTGTTTGTTTGGAACATTTTCACTTCAGACAGAAAAAAATTAAAAAATGTCATTTTATTCTCAGACCCTTTACAGCTCCTGAGGAATGGGGTGCTGGGGTCACAGCAGACATGGCAGAGGATGTAACTAGGCCAGTGCTCCCTTCTCAACCACCAACCAGGCCCCCAGCACTCACTGCCTTCCTTTGTTCCGTGGTTTTTTCATTTTCTTGCTTTTAATCTTCTGTCTTTCTTTTCTCTTTCTTTCTTTCTTTTTTTTTTCTTTTGGTTCAACATGTATACATTTTTGTAATTTGGCATGGGATCTTTTCTATACAACCTGTCACCAATTCAAGGAGGGCCACCTGCCTCTGTCTCTTAGATGATAGAAGAAAAGGGGTGTACCGCAGCAACCCAGCTTTGTGTTTCGTATGTTGTTCAATTAAATTCTTGTACGTGCAGTTTAATTTCAATTTTGTTTTGTTTTGTTTTTCGAGACTGGGTTTCCCTGCATAACAGTCCTAGCTGTTCTTGGAACTAGCTCCTTTCTTGAAGCCCTGGCTGGCCTCTAACTCCCAGGGATTCACCTGCCTCTGCCTCCTGTGTGCTGGGAATAAAGGCATGTGACACCACTGCCCGACCAATTTCAAATTCTATTTAAATCTCTCGATGTGCCTTCTGTATGTGGGGGAGACAGGGAAGGTGTCATATTTTAAAACATTTTCATAACTGCACTTAGCACTGCACTCTTTTACATTTTATTTTACTTTAAATTGAGACAGTGTTTCTAGTTCTGTGAGACTTAATTTAAATTAAGTGTGTGTGTGTGTGTGTCTGTGTGTGTGTGTGTGTGTGTGTGTGTAGATAGGGTGGCTTTTGACCTCAACAGATGAAGGCATTTAAGGGCACTGGCTCCATATTTGACAGAGGCAGGATCTCTGGGAGTTTTAGGCCAGCCTGGTCTACAAGAAAGGAGCTAGTTCCGAGAAAAGTCTCCAAAGCAACAGAGAAACCCTGTCTTGTAAAGCAAAACACAAAACCAAACAAAAAAAATAAATAAAATGAGAGAGAGAGAATGTGAACTTACAGATAGGAAACAAGAAAAAAAAAACCAGAATGTCACCAAGAAGACAGCCTGGTCTGTAAAGTGAGTTCCAGGACAGCTAGGGCTGTTATACAGAGAAACCGTGCCTCGAAAACTAATAAAAGAAGGAAAGAAAGAAAGAAAGAAAGAAAGAAAGAAAGAAAGAAAAGAAAAGAAAAGAAAAGAAAAGAAAACAAAGGCAGTTTTTATTTCTTTTTTCTCTTTTTATGCCAGGTCATTTATTTTAATTTTAGTTTTTCTTTTAAGATTGTATTTGCAGCAGCAGTGTTCAGAAAGAAGTCCTGGACCATACAGTGAAATAGTTTGTCTGAAACATAAATAAAAAGACAGGTCCTGTCTCAAAAAAAAATCAAGTTAAAATGCGAAATAAAACAAAGAAGGGGCTTTTTGTTTTGCTTTGTTTTTTTCTAAGGAACCTGAAAATGACTAAATTCAACAATTTTTCAACTTCAGCAAGATGGTAGTCTTTCCCAGCTCCAACAAGAGTGCAGTAAATAGGCATTTCTAGGCCCTGTCAACAGAAGAGGGCACTTGATTCCCACCATGTGGTTTCTGGAAATTGTTTATGGGGTGGCTTTTGAACTCAACAAGATGAAAGCATTCAAAGGGAAGGGTTCCGTATCTGGAAGAGGCTGATGGATCTCTGGGATAGTTTTGAGGCCAGCCTCAAACTAGTTCCAAACACAGGATCCAAAGCAACAGAGAAACCCTGCCTCGACTCAAAAATCAAAACAAAAGCACAAACAAAAAATAAATAAAACATAAAATAAAAAAAAACAGCTGGCAAATCACAATCCCAGAGAACCTAGACAACAACGAGGACCCTAAGAGAGACATATATAGATCTAATCTACACCAGTAGTAGAAAAAGACAAGATCTCCTTGGAGCATGGGAACCTTGGAAGGGGGTTGAAGAGGAGAGGAGAGGCAGGGAGGGGGAGCAGAGACAAATGTAGAGCTTAACAAAAATAAATAAAAGAAACAAATAAAGCCAGGTGGTGGTGGTACACGCCTTTAATCCCAGCAC